>NC_092806.1:81499275-81815942 GCF_040954645.1 Diabrotica undecimpunctata | reverse complement strand
CCTTCTAACGGACCTCTGCAGCAAAAACCAGATACGTAATAATAATACATTTTTCCCTCACAAAGAACAATACAAATACATTTTTGAAAACAGTAGAGGACAAAGATCTATTATAGACTATATTCTGTTGAATAGAGAGCACTAACATCAGCAGAAATAGAAAGCGATCACAAATTGGTATTGTGCCGAATGAAAACACGTATATGTGATAACAAAACACCGAAATACACCACAAAGATAAAAGTCGAAAGCTTACAGGATGACTCAACAAGATACCTATTCCAGAAAAGAAGAACCGAAAAAAACAGAAAAACATACCACAAAGATAAAAGTCGAAAGCTTACAGGATGACTCAACAAGATACCTATTCCAGAAAAGAAGAACCGAAAAAAACAGAAAAACATATATCACAGAAAGTGATGGAGTCGAAGAAAGCTGGGCAAAAGTTAAGTCTAATATCTTAGCCTCGGCCAAGAAAGTTCTTGGTAAAAGAAATATAAATAAAGTGAAGGAAAAATGTAAAGAAAACAAAAAAGCTTACCTGAAATACATGTCAACCAAAACACAAGAGGCATAACATAATTACAAGACAATTAGAAACGAAACACATGCACTTATAAGAAAAATAAAAAATGGTCACCGAGAACGTTTTTCGAAAGAAATGGAACATAATTTTTCTCGTCTGCAAAAGGAAATATAGCGCTTTATCAGACGTCAAAGAACGGAGGTAAAGTAACTAATAGAACTAAAATACATAGAAAATGATACGTGGATTGACTACCTAAAGAAGCTATATACAGGAGAAAAACAAACGACGCTAGAACCGGAAACATCAGAAATTACAACATACATATAAAGAACTTAATATAAATGTACAGGAAGTTCGGAAAAACCTGAGGAACAGAAAAGCAGCAGGTAAAGACGGGATACCAAACGAATACTGAAATATTGTGGAGCAGCAATGACAGAAAAATTAACAACATTAATTAATAAAATTATAAAACACAATAAAATGCCGGAAGAATGGAGAAGGAGCGAACTAACTCTACTATTTAAAAAAGAAGATAAAAACAGACAAAAAGCTACAGAGGTATAAACTTGTTAAATACTACGCTAAAACTTACAACTAAAATTTTACAAGTGCTAATTAATCACAATATAAGTTTAGCAGATGAACAACCGGGTTTTTTTAGTGGTAGATCATGTACAGATGCAAAATTCGTGATAAAGCAAATTACTGAGAAATCACTGAAGTATAATAGACCAGCATTCCTGTGTCTGATTGACCTAAAGAAAGCGTTTTACAGAGTAAGACTGGAAGATGTAATCCATCTTCTGTATAATAGAGAAGCTCCCCTAAATATTATAAAAACTATCAAAAACATCGACCAAAACAGCAAAATTGAAGTCAGAATATAGGAAGAAATTAACAGAATCTATAGAAATAGGCAGCAGAATAAGACAAGGGAATTCGTTGAGATTGAGCCCCATGATCTTCAATTTGATCATGGATCAAATCATCAAAAGCGTTAACAAACGAAGAGGATACAGAATGGAAAACAAAGAAATTAAAATACTCCGTTACGCAGATGACGCAATATTAATAGCCCAAGATGAAGATAGTTTGCAAAGACTGGTCCACAAATTTAACATGAGAGCAAAAGAATTTAATATGACAATCTCATCTCAGAAAACTAAAACAATAGTAGTCAGCAAAGGACCACAGATGTAAAATAGAAATTGATGGCATTAGCAGAAACAAGACCCGACACAGCCACAACGCAAAGAATAATGGACGCGGCAGAGATGAGAGTACTGAGAAGAATTACAGGAAATACTCTGAGAAATCGAAAAGAAAATGTAAGGTTTAGTGTATAAATGAATGGATACAAAATAGAAAAAAAGAATAGAATAACCACATAGGTAATGAAAATAAAATACCTGGCATTATGAATTTATTATGACAATTTCATCTCAGAAAACTAAAACAATAGTAGTCAGCAAAGAACCAACTAGATGTAAAATAGAAATTGATGGCATCAGTATTGAACAAATAATGGAAATAAAATACCTGGGAATTACACTGTCTAGCTACGGAGACCTGGACAAAGAAGTGAGAGATCAAGTACTAAAAGCACATAGACTGGCAGGATGCCTTAATAACACTATATGGCTAAACAGACACATTAACACTGAGATGATATCAATTTATAAAGCCAGTGTAAAACATATAATGACATGTGCCTCAAAAACAAGACTCGACACAGCCACAACGCAAAGAATAATGGAAAAGGCAGAGATGGGAGTACTGAGAACAATTATAGGAAATACGCTGAGAAATCAAAAGAGAAGTGAAGACATTAGAAGAAAATGTAACGTAAAGTGTATAAATGAATTGACACAAAATAGAAAAAAAGAATGGAATAATCACATAAGCAGAATGGAGGAGACCCGTGACGTCAAAATTGCAAGAGATAAGTCACGAATCGGCAGAAGAAGTATAGGACGATCGCGCAAAAGATGAAGTGATAACCTTCCATAGAGGTATTATTCCGCCAATGAACAAGTAAAATTGCTTATAAAGATAAATAATAACAAGAAAAAAAAGTAACATCTCTCAGATAAATAAGCGGAACAACAGAAACTGAGTATAAACGTGAAATTCCAGAATTAACATTAAATAAATTACCGCAAATCGTACGAACTGAAATAAGTGTTATTTTCTGCACATACATATATATATAATATAATAAGAACTATATTTAAACCAAGTGACAGAAAAAAAATTATATATACATTTACTTCTAAATGATTAAGGTCTATAAAATTATTATTACAGTTAAAGCTTATACAAGCGACAAAATTTTTAAAACAATTAGACCGAACATAATATTATAACTGTAAAACATAATATATACGGAAACAATAAAGAAATAAATATGTTTAGTGGTTATGAAACCGCTTGTCGTCTGCCATGAATTTTATTACAGAATCAAGTTACCATTAGACACCAAAATATTTTGTCTCAGTAATGACTTACTACGATAAAAAGAAATAGAATACTTTTATAATACACAACGTTATAAAGGTAAAACTATAAAAAGATATACATATAATATAATAATGATATATATGATGATTCATAAACGCATGTTAATAACAATTTGTAATAAAGACATAAAGATACCCACTAGAAAGTTTATAATTTCAAAACGACAGTAAAATAACGTTCAATTCAAAGGTTCAAATCGCGACATAATATGAAATAATTCAACAGCAAGTAAAAGTACTTTTTCTTTACCTATTTCTTTGTCGTCTTCTGAATCTTCATTTCCATTCGTTCCTATCTAAGCACATGTTATCCACAAGGTACTTCTTCATTTTTTATTCACTACTCTTTTTGCTATGACTTTCGTCATTTTATTTATTCATATCGTTCTCACTCATAACACATATTGGGTAGTTTATTGTTTCATTAAACTTTTTCTGTTTATATCCGTATCATATAAGTTTTCTAGTTATTATAGCGTATATAGTGTATGTTAATTCCATTGTATTTCTTATATTTTCAATAATAATTCTTTCCAATCAAGATTTTCGAGCAGCTCTGAACCATTGGCCCATTTTTGTTGCTTTTGTCACTGTTTCTCCTTTCTTTTAACTACAACTTTTCTCCACGTTGATCGGTCTTCTACATATCTGCAATCAAATGAAATATTAACTTTTTGAGATCCGAATATCATTATAAGAGCTTTCTTCATTCAGTATCTGTTCTTAATCTATACGGATTTGTAGCATTATACTAATAAGGCCTTATTTGTTTTATTCATTCTTCCTAATTTGCATCAATATATTAAAATAGGTCTGAAGTTTGTATTATGCTCGTTATTCCTTCAGTGACGGTATTATTAACTGTGATTATTGATCCAATAATATTTAAAAGTGTTCCATACTTTCGAAATTGCAGTTGTAGACTTTTTTGTTTTATCTAGATTTATTTAACTGGTGTCTTCTGTGTATTTGCTTGTATTTGGTTTTCACTTCGTTGATGTTTTAGTTTCTTATGAAGTCGATATCATCAGCATTATGTTAGGAGCTGCTTTGTACATTGGACCGTTAACGGATTACATGTTAAATGGACGTTATATCTATTTTGGTAAGCTGTTCGTTAATTTTTTAACTATTTGAATCGAGAATTTGTATTTTATTAGATCTCTGGTTTATTTATTTTATATGTCTGATGTTTTGTTTCCTGTATCGTTACTACAAGGATTTTGCTGGATACCGACATAGGGAACCTGGTGGTACGTACATGATGTTTTGATTACCAACAGTAGAAAATTTGTCCTGCTGTAAAATCATGATTATTTTACTAGAAAATATAATGTTGTTTAATAATAATAAAGTTGTTTCACTTTGCTTTCTCCATCGAGGTCGCAGTGAGACTGCTACCATTATACCTTCTGGTATTTAATATTTTGGCGATCAAGCAACACTTCCTATAGTCATTAACTTGGTACTGATATCTCTACTCCCCGATTTCAGCAAGCAGTCACCAAACTATTAAAACTGCTACATTCATGCCTCCTATTCAGTGGCGGCTCGTGGCTTGAGAGACAAGGTCGGCAAGGTATTTTTTGTCTCCTCAGATAGGTATACCGTCTAATTAAGACTTAAGTAAATCATCATAGGAGATTTTTTGTTTTCTTGTTTTTTGTTTTTTTTTCCTATAAATTTAGAACCTAAACATGTTTATAAATTAACTCAAGTCTACGTTGTTTGGAAGTAGCAAAATGGGTTATAACGTCATCGTAAAATTTATTAGAGTTTTGGAGAGATTTTAAAAATTTTTTCTATTGACATTTGAGACAAGCTTGACATTCTCTCTTGTTTCATGGTATTTCGACAATAAGTTTTGATTCTTTTGAGGCAAGAGAAATCTCGTTCATTTGAGGCAGACGTTGGTGGTAATGAGAGAATTAATGATAATAATTTATTAATTTCGGTAACAGTTTGTTGTAATGAATTGCAGTATATAAAATTATACATATCTTGTAACTTATCCCATCTTCCGAAAATATTTGGATCAGCATATAAAACTTTTAATTCATTTTCTAATTTTATTTTATTAAAAAATGATGGATAATTTTTAATTAACCTGTCTAATAAATATCTTGGAAATTCTTTGGCGTAACTTTTAAATTTTGAATCGTCAAAGAGGTCAAAAATTTGCAAATCTTCAAAATTCGAAAAACCAATATCTATTTGCATAATAATAGTATCCAAAATTTCAAAATATACTCGTTTTTCGATATCTGTTTCTGTGTTATGCCTTTGTCTTTTTTTTGGGGGTTCGGAAATATCAAGCGAGTCCAAAACTTCTCTGCGTATATACTGGAAATTACTATCATTACGAAAATCTCTGAGATTTTGCACCAGTCTTGTTATTCTATTTTTGGAATGAATAATGTCAGTTAACTGATTTTGAACAACATTGAATATCAAATCGGTTTGGGTAAACACTTTTTTAAAAACATTTAAAAGTATGTTAAAAGAATAATCATTTAATAAAGTTTTCAAACCGATTGCTTCACGGATCGAGATATCATCACTTTGAAAATCGTCGCATTCAATAATAAAATCAAAAACTTCCAAAAGCTCCAAAAATTTAACTTTTAATACACAGAAGAAATAATTATATGCAGAAGAAACACAAATTAAAAAACGTTATCCACTTATTGTACGCAAGAGAGATCATCATTTTGGCTTTACAACCCTGTGTGGGTCCTAGCCTCCCCAAGAATTTTTCTCCAGTCGTCCCTATCCATCGCCTTCCTCCGCCAAGCACGTATTTCCATATTTCTCATATCTTGGTCTATGTTATCTAGGAATCTTGTTCTGGGTCTTCCTCTTCTTCTTTGACCAATAGGTCTATCAAGGAGCGTTTTTCTAGCTGGGTCGGTTTGTTCCATCCGCATTACATGGCCTACCCACCTCAGACGTCCTATCTTTATGTGTTTTACGATATCTGGTTCCTGGTATATCCTATACAGTTCGAAGTTGTATCGTCTTCTCCAGACACCATTTTCATTTACCGCTCCATAGATGCGCCTTAGTATTTTTCTTTCGAAACATCCTAACATGCTTTCATTGCTTTTTGTTAAAGTCCAGGTTTCTGAACCATATGTTAGGACTGGGCGTATTATTGTTTTGTAGAGTTTTACTTTTGTATTTCTTGATATAACTGTAGATTTAAAAAGGAGATTAAGCCCAAAATAGCATCTATTAGCCGTGCAAATTCTGCGGTTTATCTCTGCGGTAGTGTCATTTTCAGTATTGACGAGCGTTCCCAGGTATACAAATTCGTTAACTGCTTCGATGACGTCATTTTCTATAACAAGTGGCCGTAGTGTTTGTGGTTGCGTACCTATTTTCATGTATTTTGTTTTGTTGGTGTTTATTATTAAACCCATTTTTGTAGCCGCTTCCTTTAATGCTACGTACGCCTCTCGTGCTGCGTTTTCCGTTCTCCCAACAATATTGATATCATCAGCATATGCTAAGATTTGCACAGATTTGTTATATATTGAACCGGTAGTTGTGATTTGTGACGTACGTATTACTTTTTCCAGAGCTAGATTGAATAGTATACAGGAGAGTGGGTCTCCCTGACGTAGCCCGTTATTTGTTTTAAAAGGTTCAGAGAGTTCCCCCTGGATTCGTACTTTGCATTCAACTTTTTCAAGGGTTAGTTTGGTTAAACTTACCAACTGATTTGGTACTCCTAGGTCTATCATTGCTCTAAACAATTCTCTTCTATTTACAGAGTCGTAGGCTGCCTTGTAGTCTATAAATATGTGGTGCGTGTCTACACCGTATTCCAGTGTTTTCTCTAGAATTTGTCTTAGGGTTGAAATCTGATGAATTGTTGATTTACCACCACCTCTGAAACCAGCCTGGTATTGTCCTATTATTCGCTCTGCATATGGTGCCATACGATGGCATAGTATATTGGAGAATATTTTATACGCTGCATTTAGGAGCGTAATTCCTCGATAGTTAGAGCATTCAAAGATATCACCCTTTTTGTGTATGGTGCAAAGTATTCCAATATTCCAATCATTGGGAAGGGACTTCTGTATCCATATTTCTTTTATAAGCTGCTGTAGGGCTATTATGATATCGTGGCCACCTTCTTTATATAATTCCGCTGGGAGATTATCTATTCCGGGTGATTTGTTTCTGGCTAGTTTGTTTACAGCGTCTTTAACTTCCAGGATCGTTGGTGGATCCTCCTCCCTCTCGTCGGCTCCGCTTACCTCGCAGCTTTCGTCTTCCGGGTTTTCTTCTTCCTCTATATTAAGTATCTGGTTAAAATATTCCGTCCATCGGTTTAGTACGTCTGTTCTTGTTGTTAAGAGATCGCCATTTAAACTTCTACATTGATTTGTGTTTGCCTTAAATTCTTTTCTGTTGATGTTAACTTTCTTATAGAATGTTCTGAATTCTTTCTCTCTGTTGAGGTTTTCTATATATTGAAGTTCCTTTTTTAAGTGGTTTCGTTTCTTCATTCTGTGTATTTTCTTTTCTTCTCTTCTCTTTGTCTGGTAATTCTCTATACTTGTTCTAGTTCGGCGGGTAAGCATTTTTGCATAGGCTTCATTTTTTTTCTGTGTTGCGTCTTTGCATTCATCGTCAAACCAGTGATTTTTTCGGGTACAAGTTTCTGTTCCTATTTCATCTTGTGCTGCTGACTCAATGTCTTCCCTTATCCTGTTCCAGAATGAGTCTATATCTCTCTGGTCTTCTTCGCCTAGACTTTGATTCCTTAACCTATTGGTAACATTTTCCCAGTACTGTTTTGCAACAGTTGCATCTCTCAGCTTCTGTACATTCCATTTTTTTCTATTTATTTCTTTTTCTTTGTTGGAGTTTGAAATTCTAGCCCTAAGTGTTGAGATCACTAAACAATGGTCTGAGTCTATGTTTGCGCCTCTATAACTTCTGCAGTTTATTATGTCCGTTCCGTGTCTTGAATCTATTAAGATGTGATCAATCTGACTAGTTGTTCTTAAATCAGGGGAGGTCCAGGTTACCTTGTGTATATTCTTGTGTTCAAAATAGGTGCTAGCGACGGTCATGTTCAGTGCTGCTGCTAAGTTTATCAGTCGTAATCCATTATCGCTACTGATGTTGTGTAGGCTATGCCTTCCTATAGTCGGCATAAAAACATGCTCTCGTCCTATTCTTGCATTCATGTCACCTAGCACTATTTTAATGTCATTTTTGGGGCATCTTCTGTAGGCTTGTTCTAGGTCTTCGAAAAACTGTTCTTTAATGTCTTCTAGTTTGTTGTCGGTCGGGGCATGTGCATTAATTAAGCTGTAATTAAAGAATTTACCTTTTAAGCGTAAATAGCACATTCTTTGACTGTAGGCTTTAAAATCAATAACTAGGCCTTTTGTTCTTTGGTTTACTATAAATCCCACTCCAGCTATGTGTTGGTTTTCATTGCAGCTGTAATATATGGAGTGGGTTCTCTTGTCAAGAATGCCTGTTCCCGTCCATCGCATTTCCTGCAGTGCCAAAACATCTACTCTGTACATGTTCACTATGTCTAGTAGAGATGCGAGTGCTCCAGCTCGGTACAAGGTTCGGGTGTTCCATGTTCCTAATCTTAATTCCATTTTTCGTTTGCAGTGTCGTCGTCGTAAGTTCCGTCCGGCTAATAGTCCTTGAGGTTCCGTAACATATGATTTTTACAGGAAGAGGTTGTTAGCCTCTAGCCTAACCCCCAACCTGGAGGGCCAGGGACTCTGTTGGGTTGCCATGCCAGTCTGTTTTGGTTCACGGGTGGTATTTTATTTCCCACCTACCCGCCAGTCCTAGGACTGGTTGGGGCGTTCCCCTATCCACCACCTGGGGACGCGTCCGATGGGCGACAGACAACATCCACACGGATCTTTTACAACTTCCAGTTGTATAAAAATGGCAAGGGACGGTTTTCTCTTCGCACCAGTAACTATGCGGATTGCAACAGACTAACACCTGGACTTCGGTGTCTTTAAAGATCTCCTCCACCATATTTCGGATAACCCTCCAATCTAATTGGCGGCACTCCAACTTTGGCATGGCTAACTTTTGCACGTCGGACTAAAGCAACCCTTTTCGGCTTGTGTATCGTACCGTTTCTTCATTCGGTCGCTAGCGATCTGAAGGTGGGAACGGACCAACTCATGTACATTGTCCATTCTTCTTCGTAATTCGATCACATAATCTTCACCTGCTACATCTTCTCCAGGTCGACACCCAAACTCTAGATCACAAGGTAGTCGTATTTCGCGTCCGAATAGGACTCTGGCTGGTGTCTGGCCCGTTGATTCGTTAACAGCAGATCTGTAGGCCATTGTGAAGAACGGAAGGTATTGGTCCCAGTCTCGCTGATGATCGGACACCATCTTTGTCAAATACTTGCCAACTGTCCTATTCATTCGTTCTACCATACCATCCGATTGCGGATGATACGCGGTAGTTCTTGTTTTCTTCATGCCTAGTCTATCACATATTCTTTGGAATAGATCGCTTTCGACGTTTCTGCCTTGGTCACTATGGATCTCCAAAGGCACTTCAAATCGGCTGATATATTCTTGGATCAACTTATCTGCAACGGTGGCGGCCTTCTGGTCTGGAAGTGCGTAAATCTCGACCCACTTAGTGAAGTAATCATTACTACCAACATGTACTTGCCTCCATTTCCACTTTCTGGAAATGGCCCAGCGATGTCCAAAGCTATTCTTTCAAACGGGCTTCCAACATTATATTGTCTCATAGGAGCTCTCCTTTTTCGGTAACTCCCGTTACTCGTAGCACACATAGTACATTTCTTATAGCAGTCTTTTACGTCGTCGGAACTGTTCATCCAATAAAACCGTTCCCGAATTCGCTGAAGGGTTTTCTTTACACCAAAATGCTCTCCTGATGGACTGTCGTGTAACTGACGAAGTACTTCGGCTATTCTGCTTTTTGGGATCACCAACTGTCTTCTCTTCTCTGAACCGTCATCATTTTCCAGGACTCGTTTGAACAAGCCATCTTCCATAATAAATGAGTCCCACTGGGCCCAATACGTCTTAACTACTGATCATAGGTTTGATATTTCTTGCCAAGGTGGTCGACGGTTTTCCTCTTTCCATTTTCGGATTTTCTGTATAACTGGATCTCTCTCTTGTTCTTCCCTTATCTTAGTAGGCGTCCAGTCGTCGTTGACAATCGTCGTTCTTAGCACTGCTGCTTCCTTGGATACCGTTTTGTTGCAGTGGGAACACTCTGCTGGGCATAGCCTTCTGGAAAGAGAATCAGCGTTTCTGTGGCTAACTCCGGCCCGGTGCTCAATCTTAAAATCGTATTCTTGGAGTCGTTCGATCCACCTGGCTATCTGACCCTCTGGATTCTTAAACTGCATCAACCACTTTAGGGCGGCATGGTCGGTTCGGATTAGAAACTTTCTGCCATAGAGGTATTGATAGAAGTGCTCTACTGATTTAACTACTGCTAGAAGTTCTCTTCTCGTGACGCAATAATTCCGCTCAGGTTTCGAAAGAACTTTACTAAAATATCCGAGGACTCGTTCCTGTCCTCCTTGAATCTGGGACAGCACTCCTCCAATTCCCACATTACTTGCATCCGTATCTAAGATGAACTCTCCTTCTGGCAGTGGATACCCTAAAATTGGTGCTGTTATTAGATGTTTTTTTAAGGTCTCAAAGGCATTTTGGCAGTCTGTATCCCAGCGGTATTCTCTTGCTTCCTCTGTAAGTCGCGTTAATGGCTTAGCGATATCTGCAAACTTCTTAATAAACCCCCGGTAGTAAGTACATAGTCCAAGAAAACTTCTCACTTGATGTTTGTCAGTTGGTTTTGGCCATTCCTTAATGGAATCGATTTTTCCCTTATCCACAGCCACTCCTTCTTTACTGACTATATGACCCAGATAATTGACTTTACCTTGAAATAGCTGGCACTTTTTTGGGTTTAGCATTAATTGGGCAGCTTTAAGTCGATTAAAAACGTTTTCTAAATTCTTCAGATGTTCTTCGAATGTCTCCCCCAAGACGATTATGTCATCTAAATAAACCAGGCATGTTTTCCAAGATAACCCTCTCAACACATTTTCCATAAGCCTCTCAAATGTCGCAGGAGCATTACAGAGTCCAAATGGCATAACGTTGCATTGCCACAATCCAGATCCTGTGGTCAAGGCCGTCTTTTCTTTATCTACTGGGTCCATTTCTACCTGCCAGTATCCAGACTTCAAATCCAAAGTAGAAAACAATTTACTTCCAGCCAATGTGTCCAATGTGTCATCGATCCGAGGCAGAGGATAACTATCTTTCTTGGTAACGTTGTTCAGCAAACGGTAATCCACACAGAACCTCGTCGTTACGTCTTTTTTCTTAACCAGGACCACCGGAGAGACCCATGGGCTCGTAGAAGGTTCTATCACCCCGTCTTTCTTCATTTCCTGAACAATCGTTTCAGCTTCCTCTCTTTTCGCCTGTGGTAATCGTCGAGCTGTTTGACGAATTGGCTTAGCATTACCAGTATCAATTTTATGCTTAACAACGGTAGTTCTTCCCGTCTTTCCTCCTTTCGGTACGAAAATATCACGGTACTGCCGAAGAAATTCCCTTAATTTCCTTTTCTCCATCTGATTTAGAGACTGTCCTGCAACTGCAACCATTTGGTCGAATTTGTCGTTGGAATTATCAGATGTTGTCGCCTGATGGATTATGGATGTCACAGGTACACAAGTTCCTACTTTTGTCTCTTTCTTTATGGTCACTGGGTAGTCGTTGACATTGACAAGTCTCACAGGAATTTCCTTAGCCGAAGTCACCAATTCCTTTCCAATTATGATTCCACGGCCAACTTCATCGTCGTGGTTCCAAGGCTCCATCATAACAGGTCTCCCTTCGTCCACAATTCCCCGTAGCCGCGCTACTATAATCGTTTCGCTTCTCGCAGGCACGACTGTATCTTCTTTAACGGCTGCTTGCACAGTGTTGTCATTATGTGGATGGAGAAATACCTCCTCGTTGCCAACTTTGATTACCTTATTCTTAAAATCCAATTGGGATCCATGCATATTCATTACGTCCATTCCTAATATAACATCCTCTTCGATGTCAGCAACTATAACAGTATGGACGAACTTTGCTGCTCCAATTCCCAATTGTACCTGGATTTCTCCATGAATGTTGGCATTTTCACCTGTAGCGGTCCGAAGTCGCAACCTCGTTGGTAACAGTTTCTTTCGGCTGTTTATAACTGTCGGGCACTGTTCTGGTCGCTCCGGTATCCACCAACAACGTATGCTTTTTACCATTTATGTCTCCATCTACATATACCCTACCTTCACGACATTTCAAATAGGCTATTAGTATAAGAGGGTCTTTGGAAAAGTTCCGGGTCGAAGCTGCTCCCCTTAAGCTGGCTCGTTCTGGTTTTCCTGATGGTGAGTTTCTTGATTTTATGGTCTTCGTTTTCTTGCATGTAATAATTTTCATCATATTAACGAGTTGGTCAAGTTTATCTTCATCTCCTTCCTCTTTTACAGTCCTAACTTTACTGTATCCGCCAGAGGCCTGTGTAGCTGACTCGTATTCGAGGGCGGCGGATAAGACATCAACCAGCGTCCTGTGACGAGCTAATCGCAGTGTTCTCTGCATTTCATGATCACGAAGACCATCAATAAACGTTTGAACGGCCAACTTTTCCATCATGTCTTCGGGAGCTGTTGGATAAGCATATCATACTAATCTGGCAATATCTACCTCATATTCTTGAAGAGCCTCATCTTTCTTCTGTCTACGATTTTTAAGCTGCGACTGATAAACATGCTCCAAATGTTCGTGGCCATATCGCATATTTAACCTCTTCTTAAGTTGTTCGAAATCATCCGTCTCTTCTACGGCTATGGTCTGAAGCACATCTAAGGCATCTCCTTGAAGAGCGATAGTCAGGTTTACAGCCTTTTCTTTTTCAGACCATCCATTCGCTCTTGCAGCTGATTCGAACTGTTTCATGTAGTTATTCCATGACGATTTTCCGTCGAAAGTTGGGACTTTCACATGGACAGAACCTCCACTTCCTTCAAATTTCGGCCGTATTTCCAACTTACATTTCGTCTCGTCTTCTTTTATCTCCACTATAATCGGATTGTTACCTCTCTCTGCTGTCCCTGTTTCCTCCATCTTCCTTTCCTCTTTAATCTTTTCTTCGAAGGCCAACATATCGGCAGCAACTTGATTTTTTAACGAAGACATTCTATCGTCCAGGGCAGAGATCTCAGAAGTGACTTTAGAGATTTCCGAAGAGATGTTAGCAGAAACTTTGCTTTCCAGAGAAGAAATCTCGTTAGAAACTTTGTTCTCCAATGATGCGATGTCACCAGAAACTTTCGAAATATCGCCAGAAACTTTGTTCTCCAATGATGCGATGTCGCCAGAAACTTTGTTCTCCAATGATGCGATGTCACCAGAAACTTTTGAAATATCGTCAGAAACTTTGTTCTCTAATGATGCGATGTCACCAGAAACTTTCGCAATCGACGAGATAACAGCAACATGCTTGTCTTCAAATATATAAGTTTCCGGAACCAAACCTTCTTCTTTTAAAGCGTTCTTTAGTCGTTGGACTAAATCAGCCTTTTTCCCGGTAGAAGCTAATTCCCTAATCTTCAAGATGCCTTCTTAAATCCGTAACTGTGAGCTCATAAATCGTAGTCATTTTCACAATTTATTTTATATTCACTTTGAACAATACTTGTTATGATTACTATAAGTATGATTACTATAAGTCTAATTTACTTTTATTTCACTTCCGACACCATTGAAATGATATTTATTTAACTGCTGTCTTTATTCAATTTATTATATTGTTCCTACTTTAATTTATTAAAAAGCACGATAATTTATATAAGTTTATTAATCACTAAAAATACATAATTTATTTAAAGGCGAGCGTAACAATTAAAATCGCGGCCGCGGGTCTTCAGAATTAACTGTCTCTTCATAACAAAATTCCTCTATAAATATAAAGTCCTATTATTCGAGAATGAAAACAGCTGTTTCTCGAAACACATCGAACATAGCCTGCTGTTTTGCTAAAAGGCCTCTGATGAGTCATTTCCACGACTCGATACTTCCAAACGGGACCAGAAAAACCAGTCTGCGGTCCTCGATGAGAGATCGTCGCACTCTCGAATAACTACAACAAAGAAAGAATTAGTCATAATATTTAGGGTCAGAATTTATCGTAACAATATATATATATATATATATATATATATATATATATATATATATATATATATATATATATATATATATATTCTATATCCTGTTTTCTTTACAGGAAGTTTAATATTTAATATTTAATGGAAGGTGGTAAGTGGTGGTCTAATACGCAAAATAAAAATAAATTTACTAGCTGAAAACTTTCAGTGTAGTTTTGGCAGGGTTTAACCGGGAAGGGAATCTTACTAAAAAATTTTAAATAAAAAGTTGTAGATAATATAAAAATATACAACTTTTATTATATAACATCTTTAACATAACCTCTAAATTACCGAGAAAAATGAAGAATGTCGGCTCTTTCGAAAAGACGAAAAGATTGAATATTTTCTTGTTCTTATTGATATACGAGTACATCGTCCTGATCACTTGATTCTTTAAATAAATACTCCGAGATTGAGACTACATTTGTCTATTCGTCCTCGAGTGTTGTGTCTTTTAAATCACTTTCACTTTGAAAACCTATTTTTCACATTTGAACTATCCTGAATCTCTGCATTTCAAACATAGGTCGGTATATTGAAGTCCGTGTTTTTCACAGCCACATCTATCACGTTCAGAAGTTGCAGTTGTAACAGAGGTAAATAATGGTTTTTAATAAATTCTCTGGGGTGAATGAATTGTCTGTATAATGCGACGTGAGTACTTTTGTGCCATTCCTAATGATTTCTTTTCAGCCCGACTTGGTATCACTATTTTCATTACGTCACGTTTGGAGTTGTAAATATGTTCTGTAATAATGTGTACGGCTGTTCCAGTTGTGGGTAGGAAAGTTACGAAGTTCAAAGCCGAAAACGGATTTTTAAAAAAATTTATTTTCGTAACAAAATTTATTGATTGAGAACGTACAAGTATGGTAACAACTACAAAACAAAAAGCTCTTAATCTAATTAAACACTGGTATATATAGTCTTTGTATATGTCGTCACACATTGGATAATCCAGAGACGTAACTCCTCCTCCCTTAGAAAGAAGCATATCCTTGGGGTGTGCTTCTTTACACAATAAATTCTTGGGTTTCTTCTTTTCTTCTTTCTTCTTGTTTTCTTTGACGCACAGTTTTACAATATTTAGTTAAATAATATAAAATTAAAATGAAAATTATGATATATATACAGATTGTCCAAAAACTTGTTTGCTTAAAATAAATTTAATTATTATCTTTTAAATTATATTTTTGTGTTTCTAACTTTTCTAAAATATCGTTAGTTTTTCTAAGGTTAATTGTATTAAAATTTATTGGTGAAAATTTGAACTTTCATTTTGAAAAATATTAATAAAAGGAATAACTTTTGGAAGATTGTGTTGCGTAGCGCAACCTAAAATTATGGTCCAAATGACGAACACCCTTTTTTCAAAATAAACAACTACTTTTAGTTTTAAGTTGAGTTGTACCCGAGAATGCACGATAGATGTTGCATATATTCTTTGCAAAGAATTGCGAGATTATCACGTACTCCCTTCTCAATTTTATTAGAAAAAACATCAGTCATTGTCACTGTCATATTTGATTAATTAAAAATAATTCGCTCATTTTTTACCACAGAATGTTTGTATCATAGTGCAAAATAAAGTTGTTCAATTCGTAAGTGTTTTTAAGTGTAATTCGAGAAGTGTGATCGCCAACGTAAGCCATTTTAATTATTTATTATCACTCGAACCAGATCGAAGGTATTGCCCCAACAGGCAGTGAGCAACATTTCAGGAGGAGAAATAAAATCCCCCGGTGTTCTACATGTTCCTAACGAGCCGGATACAGCAACTGTTCCCGTTTATGTAAAGCTGGAAGCTGAATTTTCATTGATTACAGCACGAGGGCGATCCTCTCTCGTTTCTGCAAAGGCGTTTTTACGCAGTAATCTCAAGATTTCTCACACCATTCGTAAAAAACATCACTCGTTTTCTTATTTCTTCGCAAAGAAAAGACATAGTTTTTATTCTCTCATACACACATTGGAGTTTTGGCGGTTCCAGGATCCAAGGTTGTTCTATTAGCGCCGGGAGGCCGGTATATCGACATCGACACTTGCAAGGGATAAAGAGTTTATGTGTGGTCGCGGTTGGACTTAATGTGCGGTTTGATCATTTATTGTAACTTTTACGAATTGTTTTTTGCATCGTCGCATGTCATTTTATTTTTAGATTTTAGATTCGCAGTGATTATAAGTAGATTTTTATGGTAATATTATTTAGTTCATGATACTAAGTATTTCTTGTTATATTTAAAATTTGTATTATTTTTTCTCACGTTCAAAATGACTGATGTTGCAAAAATTATAAAATTAAGAGGGCATACTAAAGCTTGTATTACTAGAATTCAAACATTTGTCTCAAAAAACCAAAATGTAGTTTTAGATTGCGGTCAATATATTGCACGCAAAAATGTATTAAATGAAACTTATCGCGAGTATCTCAACCTACAAAAGGAACTTGAATTAGAAGATTTTGATAAATATTGTTCAGATAGGGACATAATTGAAGAACAGTATTATAATTTAGATTCATATTTGCACGAGAAAATCACCGCAATTATCTGCAAAACCAGTTCAAACTCAACCTATTGTAACAAATGTAACACCATCTGTTAGTGCAATTCAAAATGTAAAGTTGCCAGAGTTAAAAATACCTTTTTTCTCGGGCGAAATCTCAAAATTGCCCAGCTTTTTTGAAGTTTTCACCAAATTAACAACAAATGATAAACAGTTATCTAATGCTCAAAAACTTATTTATCTCAAATCAGTGTTAAGGAATGAACCATTAAAGTTAATTGACAATCTAGAAATAATTGATTCCAATTTTGAAATTGCAATACAAAATTTATGCGATAGATTTGAAAATAAATATTTAATAGTAAACAGTCATTTGACCAGTTTATTAAATGCTCCACTCATTACAAAACCCAATGCACATGCTCTAAGGGATTTCTTAACTCAAATTAAAAGCCATCTCGCCGCCTTAGAAAACCTCAACATCTCGAATCAAGTCAGTGATTTAATTCTCATCAATCTCTTTACTCAAAAATTAGACTATAATACTAAAACATTTGAAACCGAGCGTAATATAAACAAACTCTCAAGTTTAATGGAGTTCTTTGAATTTATTGAAAGAAAATGCAAAATTCTCGAAAATCTTGTTCCTGAGTACTCTTATTCTCCGAAACAAAAACAATCTTCTCGTTTTACTTCTCTTAACACAGTTAGCAATAATTTGCAGTATAGTAGTAATAATCAGTATTTTAAATGTTTCTTAGGTCAAAATAACTCTCATAAAATATACACTTGCCGGGAATTCTTAAATATGTCTGAAGATGAGCGTTTTCAAACGGTCAAGGCAAAGAAAGCGTGTCTCAACTGCTTGGCTAGTGGTCATTCAGCAAGCTCATGTACCTCTGCGTCAAAGCGCGCTAAATGTAACAGGAGACATCACACATTGCTCCACTTCTCTAACGCTTCTACTCATAACTCAAATAGTTCTCGTTTAATTTCAAGAGCAAATCAAGATTCTCGTAGTCTACCCACCAGAAACACTCACTTCCAAAACACTCGTCCCTCTCAAGACTCACAAGGAAATCATAATTCTCAAAATACTCGTCAGTCTCACAATATGCATGATACTCCAAATTCTCGTACTCACTCTAATGTATCTCGTGATCCCAATACTCAAAGCGAAACTTCAAGTTCTCCTGCAATCCCACGAATAGCAAATCAATCTCAGTCTAATGATGTCTACCGAGCATCATCTCTCTCTACACTCTCAGGCAAAAAGGAGGTTCTACTCCAAACAGCATGTGTTACAATTTATGATTCTCATAATAATCCCGTTAAGGTTCGCTGCCTTACAGACTCAGCTAGTCAGCTTTCGTTTATCACTGAGGAATTAGCAAGTCGCTTGAAATGTATTAGTTACACAAAAAGTCTTTAAATTTTTGGGATATCCGAAATCTGTTCGACGTCGAATAGAATGGTGGATTTACATATTTTCTCAAATGTCAATCCCACAAACATTTTACACTCTCTTGTGCGATTCTCCCAACCATCACTTGTAAGCACCCTCAAATTACATTGGATTTTAATGCTCTCAAAATTCCACCAAACATTCACCTAGCTGATCCAGAATTTTGTACTCCTGCCGAAGTTCAAATGCTGCTTGGAGCAGATGTTTATTTCGACTTAGTTACTTACGGGTTAATAAAATTAGGCCCTAATCTTCCTACCTTAACAAATACTCATCTCGGATATCTTGTAGGTGGAAATGTACCTCAATCCTCTGGGTCAATTGACTCATATTCCACACTTAACATTCAAGAAAGTACTCAACCTCGAAATAAAGTATCCTTGTTCGTTCAAGCTCAAAATACCGATTCACTCGTACGGTCGTTTTGGGAAATAGAAGAAATCTCGTCTTCTACTTGTACTCCAAAAATCCTAACTCCTTCGGAGCAACAGGCCGAAGACATTTTTAAATCGTCACTTAAAATATTATCATCTGGTAGATTCCAAGTAGATCTCCCTTTCAAATCTCCCAACAAATATAAAAAAATTGGGCGAATCGTTTTTCCTCGCAAAGAAGCGATTCCTAAACCTCGAACAGAAACTGATCAAGTCAGATCAATTATACGCACAGTATAAACAATTTATTCATGAATATATTGCACTTGGACAGTGCAGATATGTGCCTCTCTCCACTCGAAATATTCACTCTGATTTAAAATACTTTATTCCTCACCATTGCGTTTTAAAGGATAGCGTAACAAATAAGTTGCGTGTTGTCTTTGATGGCAGTATGAAAACTACCTCAAATCTAAGTCTTAATGACATAATGCTTCCTGGTTATACGGTACAACGCGAATTATTCGATATTTTGATTAATTTTAGATTATTTAAATACTGTATTACAGCAGATCTACGTCATATGTACAGACAAATTCGAGTAAATTCCGAACAGGTCTTGAAGAAAAAACTATGAGGGTTGAAACACTTTTATTACGTATATTCTGATTACAATCGTTAAAAAGCCGACTAATACAAAATATCGACCGACTTGGTCGAGTGTTGATGGCGAAGTGAGTTTTTCACCCAAAGCCGGTTTCTGCCTTAGCGGACAAAAACAGAAAGCGTTACCGTTAGTGGCGTGTATGTTTAAATAGAGATAAAAATGAATATATCACTACTGTAATAAATAAATTCAAAACAAATATAAATGCGAAACGGAACAGGCCGCCCGCCTTGAAAGGCTAAAGTCTTTCAAAATAATACAACAACTTAACAATTTCAAAAATAAGCAAAATTGTTCAAGAGTCTAGCACTATTCACTGCATGGTAGAGGACAGATGACAGATACTGCTCTCTTAATGATCCCTCTCGTCGTCATTATGGACACCACCCTGGAAACTCCGTCTGGACCTGGATGCGGCTCGACTACACGTCCCAACTGACAAATTAGGGGCGGCAAGTTCTTTTCCTTGATAAGAACTAGTGTGCCAATATTAATGTCTTTGGAAACTTGTTTCCATTTTTTCCGCTGCTGCAGCTCTCCTATGAACTCCTTAGACCACCTTGACCAAATGTGCTGCACCATTTTTTGAAGGCGCTGAAAGTGATTCAATCTATTTTCGTTTATGGACATCAAATCAGGATCAGGAATGGCTGTCAAAGGCCTTCCAATCATAAAATGAGCCGGAGTCAAAGGACAAAGGTCATTGGGGTCTGATGAAAGGGCAGCTATAGGACGACTATTAAGGACAGATTCTACTCGCGTGAGTATTGTAGAGAATTCCTCATACGTGTGGTGAGCATTGCCGACGACGCGTTTTAAATGCGATTTCATTGACTTAACGCCTGCCTCCCAAAGGCCACCGAAGTGCGGCGATTGTGGAGGTATGAAGTGCCATTCAATACTTTCGGTTATTGAATGGTCTTGAATCGCACGCTTATTAGTCTTAATAAAGTCATAAAACTCCTTTAGTTCACGATTAGCACCCTGAAAGTTAGTTCCATTATCAGAGTACATCTTAAGAGGTTTTCCTCTTCTGGTTACAAAGCGCTTAAAGGCTGCTATAAATGAATAAGAAGTTAAATTAGATACGAGTTCTAAATGAACAGCACGAGTTGTGAAACACACGAATAAGGCTACATATGCCTTTAAAAGTTTGCATCCACGCCCCTTTCGATCCTTGACTAAAAAATAACCCGCGTAATCTACGCCTGTGATATAAAAAGGAGGGGATGGGTCAACACGATCCTTCGGTAAATCACCCATAATTGGAGACAGATTTTTAGGTGGACTTGCACGACAACACCTAATACATTTATGGACGATACGCTTGGCAGCATTTTTGCCATGAATAGGCCAAAATTAATTTCGCATTGTAGATAAAAGAAGAAAAGGACCTGCATGACAGAGTTTAACGTGCAGGTCTAAAAGAATTAAGTCAGTAAAGTAATTATTAGATGGTAGCAAAATCGGATGTCTCTTCTCAAAAGAATAAGACGAATTTTTTAATCTACCACCAACACGAAGTATTCTATTTGAATCAAGAAATGGTTGCAACGAAATGAGTTTGCTTTTTGGGCTTACAGGCCCCCTTTTTGTCAAATTGCGTATTTCTTCTGAGAAACATTCATTTTGAACTATCCTTATTAGGTAAAACATAGCGTTCGAAACCTCCTGAGAAGTTAAAGCACCTGAAGCTCTCTCATGAAGGGAAGACTTGGATATTTTGCAATTATTAATGAATCTCAGAATGTAAGCAGTACATCTCTTTAACTTAATCAAACTAAAGAATTGCTTTATTAATAAAAAGTCTAATGTGGCAGACAAAGTAATGACCTCGGCAGTCTTTAACTCCGGAATGTCATCTGGAAGAGAAAATTGTGTAGGATAATCATTTGATTTCAGCCAGGAAGGTCCATGCCACTATAAGTCAGAAGACATGAGTAATAGGGGACTAATTCTACGAGAAGCAAGATCAGCAGGATTATCCTTCGAAACTACGTGGTGCCAACTTTTCCTTTCCGTTTTGGTCTGAATCTTAGCGACACGATTTCCTACAAACGTCTTTAATAGTTTTGACTGTGTGCGTATCCATGCCAGAGTGATAGTAGAATCAGACCAATGAAATACTTTATCGAAATTGATATCTGAGGACTTGATTACCCTTTCGGACAAACGAGCAAGTAACAATGCGCCGCACAATTGCAAACGAGGTATGCTAATCACCTTAAGGGGTGCAACCTTGGATTTTACGTATAACAGACGAACCAAAACATGTCCATCAGAATCAACACTCTTAACATAGATTGCAGCACCATATGCCTTGTTGCTGGCATCAGAAAAACCATGTAGCTCACAAGAGATCGAATCCTTTAATTTTACGTACCTAGGTATTTCGATATTATTTAATCTAAGTAATTCCCCCTAAGGGCCTGTGTAGCGCAAGCGGTAGGATGCTTGCCTCGCAAGCCGGTGGTCCGGGGTTTGAATCCCACCGCCGGCAAGAACATCTAGACATTTTAAAAATGTCTATAGGCCCCAGGTCGACTCAGCCTGAATAAAAATGAGTACCTTGGGTAAAACCAGGGGTAATAATAGACGGTTGAAGCGTAGCACTGGCCATGTTACCTTCCTTGTATACCGTAGGCCCTAGATATAGCAGACTACCCTGCTATACTCCCAAAGCCGCGACAGCGGTATAAAACGGGAGACTATTATTATATTAATTCCTCCTTAAAATGCTGCCACTGCGTAAAAATGATTTGGGAAACAGATTCATCCCAGCCTTGCTTTTCTTGCCAAATAATTTGCATTATAATCTTGGCCGTAATTGTCCAAGCGCTAAGCAGCCCAAGAGGATCATAGATCTGAGCAATACCAGAAAGAATTATTCTCTTCGTTACCTTATTAGGATTAGGTAAATCAGCTACCTTATATGTTAGTGTGTCCGAATCACACATCCAATTTAGGCCAAGTACCTTTACCTTTTCTTCTCCACCGAATGATTTTAGATTTGATAAACATTTGGAACTTTGAATTTTATTAAGAACTACCGGATCATTCGATACCCACTTCCTCAACTCAAAACATCCGCTGTTTAAGATATTGTTGATAACTTTGCATACATTTGACAATGACTCTGCGCAATCTCCACCTGTCCGAAGATCATCAACATAGAAATCTCGCTTGATGATCTTGGAAGCAGTAGGGTGAAGATCTTTATTCTCGGATGCTAACTGAAATAAGCAACGAATGACCTGAAACGAAGCTGAAGCTGTTCCATATGTGACCGTATTTAGCTGATATGTGCTCAGAGTATCAGAAGGAGAAGAACGCCAGAAGATTTGCTGAAGTGCTCGTTGTTCAGGATCCACGAGCACCTGACGATACATTTTTGTAATATCAGCAGACACAACAAATGCATGTTGTCGAAAACGCAATAAAATTAAGAATAAATCGTCCTGAATGGTAGGACCTGAAATTTGAATGTCATTTATTGATAGACCAGAAGAAGATGGAAAGGAACCGTCAAACACCACACGAAGCTTTGTGGTGAGACTGTCATCCTTTAAGACCCCGTGATGGGGAAGATAATACGAAAAGCTCTGTTGACTATCATCAACCTTAGACATGTGACCAAGTTGTATATATTCTTTCATAAATTCGGTATACATCCTTTTTAGGACGTCATTTTTATGAAGTTTTTTCTCCAAGTTGAGAAAACCTTTTGATGCCTGTCGCTTTGAATCACCTATATTTTCAATGGAGCCCCTCAGAGGTATATTGATGATAAAGCGACCTTCGTCATTTCTCTTCACCGTTGAGGAGAAGTGTTTTTCGCATATTACGTTTTCCTCGGAAAGTACAGGTTCCGTGTACTCTTCGAGTTCCCAGAATTTTTGTAACTGAACATTTAAGTCAGAACTTGAATCATTTCTACTGAAGTTGCAATATGAAACTGATTCCCTTTTGTCATTAAACTGACCGGAAACTATCCAACCAAACCTTGTTTTTTGCATGACTGGAGCAGAAGGACCTAAACTGAATTGTCCCACACACAAGATTTTCCAGAAAGTATCAACACCTATCAGAATGTCGATTTTTGAAGCAACATGAAAATCTGAATCTGCTAGTCTTAAATGACGTGGAATATCTAAGTTTCCAATGTCGAAACTATATGCTGGAATTTTATCGCAGATTGTATTGACTACGAGACATGAAAGAGATGTAGAAAACGAAGACTGCCTTGACTGAATCTTCGCTGTGCACTTAGATCGAATGTTTGAGACTGCATGACCTATCCCTACAATAGAGATATTTACCTCGAACCTTGATAGCGCTAGCTTATCAGGTAATTCTCTCGTTATGAGATTTGATTGAGAGCCACAATCAAGAAGAGCCCTACATTGATGAACCCTACCGTTTTTATCGAATATTTGAACGACAGCTGTAGACAAAATTGAGCTACATTCGAGTGAGCTGAAAGGGACACTTGGTGTTCAGGTTCAGACTCCACCCGCTGATTAGTATCGGTAGTGTGAACGGATTGTTTATCTAAATGCAACAAACTATGGTGTTTTGCCTTACATTTTTTACACGCTCCATATTTGCAGTTGGAGCTAAAATGGCCGGAATAAAGGCAATTTGTACAAAGTTTTGAATTCCTAGCGTGTTTGATTCGCTCTTGGGTCGAAGCCCCCAAGAATTTAGCGCAGTTATATATTTTATGATCTTCTTTGCAGAACGTACATGCTTTTCTATTGAACGAGAGAAAAGATTGAGGCTGCCTTGAGAATTTGGACTGCCTGTCCGATTTATACGCAACTTTTGATACTTCTAGCTTCTCTAGAAGATCAGCTGTGCCTTTCAAGAATGCAATCATATCTTCAAAGGTAGGAAGATCACTTCCGGATCTATATGATTCCCATTCCCTCGCAGTGAGGGCATCTAACTTGCTTGCTATCATGAATATTAAAAGAGTGTCCCAAGAATGGACAGGTTGCTGAAGAGATTCTAGCGAACGCAAGTTTTTCGAAACATTGTCAATTAGTTGACGAAGATGAGTAGAAGATTCTTTTGGAATGGGTTGCAAATCAAATAAGGCCCTTGTGTGATTGTAGATCAAAAGACGCGTGTTTGCAAACCTTTCGCATAGTAAGTTCCATGCTATATCATAATTCGCGGCCGAAATCTCTAATGAGCTGATAACCTGTGCAGCTTCTCCACCTATAGATGCCCGAAGATAATGGAACTTCTGAATTGAATTAATCGAAGGATTTTTGTGAATTAGACTATCATGGGTATCATGATACTCAAGCCACCCCCCGTATGACCCTTTGAAATGAGGTAACTCAATAGTTGGGAGCTTTATTTGAGAGTGAAGTGGACTGTATTGAATTTGCTCTACATTTGTTGAATGAGTGCTACCTAAGTTCGACGAAAATGATTCTACGGGACGATTGTTGCATTTTTGCTTATTTGAAATCGAATTTATTAATGCTTTTGCTTGTGATACAAGCGGATAATACAAATCTGAAAAGCTTTCCCTATTGTCTAATTCCTCAGAAACATTCTCCGAAATGTTTTCTATTTCGTATTGAATTTTTTCGAATTCATCTATAACAGGCTCTATATTTGCTAACCTAGTTTCCACCTCAATAACTAAATTGTCAGATTGTTTTCCAATCTGTTTATCAAGAAATTTTTCGAATATTGTCAATCGTGATTTGAGTATACCCCTTTTTTTGTTTAAATCTTTTAGAGACATAATGAAATATTTTTTAAAAATACTCGAAGTTTATTTTACGATGATAAATATTTAAAATGTTTACCAGTATACTAATGAAATTGCAATAATAAAAAAAGGTTTTACCTGTCGTTATGGATAAGCAATAAAATTGTAAACCGGTCTATTTGGATCTCCTACAAAATGTTGAAGATTCTATTTTTTAAGTAAAAACCGCATAAATTATATAGGGTTCGTTACCTGAAATGTAAGTAAGGCAATAAAAGGTTTTACTCGGCGATAAAAAACAGGTATATGAAATGAATAGTTGTTTGTTTCGAAGCAAACCAGGTTTTTGTACCTTTTAACGAAATATTGGTTTTACCAAATAAACAGGTTTTTATAATAGACCCTAGTTAAACGACATTTAACTCCACGCAAGTAGAAAGAATATATGAAATAGAGATGGGAATGGCTCACTTACTTTGATTAGGCGTGTTGTTGACCAGATGAAGTTCTATCCACGCCCTAGATGAAAGACTACAGATGCTTTCTGCTACGGTGCTGGATGTGATGCTGGGTGGACTGCTAGCATCTTGAATTGTAACTCTACAGGAACCGCCCGAAGGTTGTAATCGTTACTTGTAACTGTTACTTCTAACCACTTGACTCCGCCCTCACAAACAGAAGAGGACAACTTGCCGGCTAATTAACTGAATTTAGATTGAATCAAACTGCACAAATGTCTTTGATAACCACTGATATATACGACTCAAATGGACCATGAAGAAAAAACTATGGGGGTTGAAACACTTTTATTACGTATATTCTGATTACAATCGTTAAAAATCCGACTAATACAAAATATCGACCGACTTGGTCGAGTGTTGATGGCGAAGTGAGTTTTTCGCGCCAAAGCCGGTTTCTGCCTTAGCGGGCAAAAACACAAAGCTTTACCGTTAGTGGCGTGTATGTTTAAATAGAGATAAAAATGAATATATCACTACTGTAATAAATAAATTCAAAACAAATATAAATGCGAAACGGAACAGGTCTTTCTGTTGAACATCTTATGGCGTGATTCACCTCAAGAGGATTTGAAATGTCTTCAACTCGAAACTGTCACTTATGGATTAAATAACTTCGGTTTTCTCAGCACTAGATGTCTTAAGGAATTAGCTCAGAAAAAATCCGACAAATTTCCCTTGGCTAGTGATGCTCTTTTAAATTGCTGTTATATCGATGATGTGCTGTATAGCTGTAACGATTTCGAAACACTCTTCGAAATTCATCGTCAATTAACCGAATGTTTAAACCTCGCTCGGTTCTCGCTTCATAAATGGTGTGCAAACTCACCTGAATTTCTCGCAGGTATTTCTCATATCTCTAATGAAGCTAGTTATGTAAACAATCCTGAAAATCACACGAACAAAATTCTCAGCCTATGTTGGAATTCTCACTACGATCATTTTTCAGTTCTTGTGCCAAAGGTTACCGTTAAGGATACCTATACAAAAAGAGAAGTTCTCTCTTTAATTGCTTTCATTTATGACCCTATCGGATTGATTAACCCTGTAGTGGTATCTGCCAAATTAATTATGAGAAAGATTTGGTTAGAAAGGTCGAATTGGGATGACCACCTCAGTCCAAATTTGCTTACAGAATGGAATCTATTTTTACAAACACTTTCTCACCTCTCCAATCTCAAGATTCCTAGGTTGCTACAAAATTCTAGCAATGTAACAAGTACTCAAATACATGGGTTTTCGGATGCAAGTCTTAGCGCGTATGGTGCTTGCGTTTAATTAAGAACATCACATGAAAATGGCTTTATCTCTGGCAATCTAATCTCCTCAAAGAGTCGTGTTAGTCCTGTAAAAGTTGTGACTTTTCCTTGATTAGAACTTCTAGGAGTATTATTACTCTCTAATCTTGTTACGAAGATTCTTTCTGTCTTGATTCCATCCCAATCTCAGATAAATTCTGTCAATTTATGGACAGATTCCGAAATCGTCCTCGCATGGATTAATTCACACCCTTCTCGTTGGTCTACCTTTGTAGCCAATAGAGTAACTCAAATTTAAGAACTCACCTCCAACCATACATGGAGACATGTACGACCGAAAGACAATCCTGCGGATATATTATCTCGTGGGGCTACACCCTTGCAGTTGCTCGATTGTGATTTATGGTTTAATGGTCCTCAATTTTTGTCAGATCCACACTTTGATTTCAACCTCTTTGTATCTAATGGTCCTTCGAGTATTAATGTTGATGAACTGCCTGAACTCAAAAGGGTTACTCATCTGATCAGAAAACCAGATTCACAAGTGTATGATGCCCTCTGCAAATTTTCATGTTTCACTCGACTTCAGAGAGCTTTTGCATACTGCCTTCGTTTTATTCACAATGTAAGAGCTAAGTCTCATAGACAGGTCCTCTCACTCCACATAAACTATCTAGTTCTGAGTTAATGATTATCAAATTGACCCAGTCTCATTTCTTCAGTTCGGAAATCCAATTTTTAATGGATAATCGTCTGCTTAACGATAAGTCTATTCGTAAATTGAATCGCTTTCTAGATTCATCGCAAATGATACGAGTAGGCGGTCGTCTTCTCCTTTCAGATGTTTCTTATGATCAGAAATTTCTTCTACTGTTACCCTCAAAATCACATATTGTCAATTTATTACTTACCCGAGAACATCGAAGACTTCTACATTCTGGCCCTCAAAATACACTGTCCAATGTTAAATTGAAATTCTGGCCTCTTGATGGTCTTCGACAAATCAAACGTATAATACAAAATTGTCTCACTTGTTACCGTTTTAACGCACAAGTCGCTTCCCAAATCATGGCTAATCTCCCGAGGGAAAGAGTTCAAATTGCACGTCCATTTATAAACGTTGGAAATGATTTTGGTGGTCCATTTCCAATCAAGACCTCTAAACTCAAGAGAGCTCCCCTTACTAAGGCCTATATGGCAGTGTTTGTATGTTTAGCTACTCGCGCCGTGCATGTGGAATTAATTTCCAGTCTTTCTACGGAAGCGTTCTTATTGACTCTGAAAAGGTTTATCGCCCGAAGGGGTAATCCGAATATCATTTTCAGCGACAATGGCACAAATTTTCTAGGTGCGAAAAATCAATTGAAAGAACTTTATGAGTTGCTTCTCAAAGGTAATACCTCTGAATCTATTCGCTCTTTCGCTACTTCATGTCAAATTCAATGGAAGTTTATCCCTCCACGCTCACCACACCACGGTGGTATTTGGGAAGCTGCCATAAAGAGCTTCAAATATCATCTCGTAAGAACAATGGGTAACTCCAATTTTACTTTCGAAGAACTATCCACTGTACTTTCGCAGATTGAAGCAGTGCTCAATTCACGATACTTCCGTATTGGATCTAACTTAATGTCTTATCCTGAATCAGATCTCTCTGATATTCAAGAAAATAAATTGTCTTTGTGGAATAAATGCACAAGAATTCAGCAGCATATGTGGAAGGTTTGGACGATTATCTTAATATTATCTTAATAGGCTTCAAAATATACCTAAATGTTTCACTCCTCAGGTAGGCATAAAGCCTGATGATCTCGTCTTGCTTAAGGACGAAAACTCGCCTTCTCTCAAATGGCCTATAGCACGGGTAGTTGAGACATATCCGGGAAAGGACAACAAGGTAGAGTTGTTAAGGTCAGAACTCCTGAAGGGTTATACGTTCGCTCTATTGCTAAACTGTGTCCTCTTCCTATGGCTCACCTTCAAGAATTTTAATAGTTTGTTAGTTTAGTTATACCTTTCTTTAAATTGTACATAAACATTTTTTTTATGCGTTCACATCAAGAGAGGGACTATGTTGCGTAGCGCAACCTAAAATTATGGTCCAAATGACGAACACCCTTTTTTCAAAACAAACAACTACTTTTAGTTTTAAGTCGAGTTGTACCCGAGAATGCACGATGGATGTTGCATATATTCTTTGCACAGAATTGCGAGATTATCACATACTCCCTTCTCAATTTTATTAGAAAAAACATCAGTCATTGTCACTGTCATATTTGATTAATTAAAAATAATTCGCTCATTTTTCACCACAGAATGTTTGTATCATAGTGCAAAATAAAGTTGTTCAATTCGTAAGTGTTTTTAAGTGTAATTAGAGAAGTGTGATCGCCAACGTAAGGTAACACATTTTAATTATTTATTATCACTCGAACCAGATCGAAGGTATTGCCCCAACAGCCAGTGAGCAACATTTCAGGAGGAGAAATAAAAATCCCCCGGTGTTCTACAGATTTATATGAGCAAAGTGACTTTTACTAATTTTTTTCTGTTTGGAAGACTTTATTCTTGATTTTCACATTCGGGAACTGATTCTAAAACGTAGCTTCCATGTATTGGTAAATTTTCTTTTGAGTTTGGGCACTCGATAATTGGTAATTCTTCTTCTGGAACTGTAACTATCCATTTTCCGTCGCTGATTCTTGTAGATTCTATTTTCTTTATCTGTTCTGACATCTGAAATGTTCACATGCCTTTTTCTTAAAATTTATTAATTGGACTGCACAAGGGGCTTCTTCGGTTATCGTTAGTTTATTACTTCCTTTACGTATGTACTCTTACATATACAAGGATTTCCACAGTTTTCACTGTATTCCTTCACTCAACCGTTTTCTCCAATTTTTCCTGTTTAGCCAGTCCCCTTCCTGTAGGTTTCTTCTACTCATTGCTTCGTCCACCTCATCTCTGAAAGATCTTCGGGGTCTGCCTCTCTTTCTTCTTCCTATCGGGCTCCACTCTGTTATTCTATTTATCCACCGATTTTGGTCTGCTCTTCTAACATGTCCGTACCATGTTAATCTCTTCTGTTCGATGTAGTCTATTATGTCGGAGTTCATTCCCATTCTCCTCTTAATCACCATGTTATTTATTCTGTCTCTTCTTGTTACTCTGCAGCTTCTCCTTAGGAATTCCATCTCTGTTGCTCTTATTTTGTTTTTGGTTTTCTTATTTATTGTCCAATTTTCACACCCATAAGTGAGGATACTTCTTGTCATGGTATTATATATTTTTTTCTTTGTTTTCATGCTGATGTTCTTATCCCATAGTACCGGGTTCAATTTTCGTATGCAGTCTCTTGTTTGTCCTAGTCTATTTTTTATCTCTTCCTCCGTTGTTCCTTTGTTTGATATTATGAAACCTAAATACTTATACTTGTCTGTTCCTTTGATTTGTTTACCTTCGTCTATTTCCAGCTGTTTTATTTCTGTATTCTCCGTTGTTAGGTATTCAGTTTTCTTTAGGTTTATTTCCATCCCATTCTTTGTATATTCCTGCTCCAGTTTTCTCATCATAAAACTGAGGTCATCCTCGTCTTGTGCGATCACTATTTGGTCGTCGGCAAAACTTAGCGTATATAGATATTCGTTCCTTACTGGTATACCCATTCCTTCGCACTTTCTTTTCCATGGTTTCAGGGTTTTTTCCAGGAATATTTTGAACAGGGTGGGGGATGTGGAGCAACCCTGTAGTAGTCCCTTTGTCGTCTTAAATGGCCTGCATATTCTATTGCCCGTTTTGATAGCTACTTCGTTATTCTTGTAGAGTGCTTTTACCGCGTTTATTAATCTTCGTGGAACTTCGATGTCTTCCATTGCTTCCCATAGCTTGGTTCTAGGTATTGTCATATGCCTTCTTAAGATCAACAAAAGCCAGATGAACGGATCTATTTTTGGCCATTCTTTTTTCTATTAGTTGTTCGACCGTGTAAATGTGGTCTAAGCATGCTTTCCCCGCTGTGAAACCTGCCTGGTCTTCTCCGATTTTATCTTGTATATATATTTCTAATTTTTCCTTTATGGTCTTTCCATACAGTCTGCCTATAGACGATATAATGCTGATTCCCCGATAGTTTTCGCAGTTTTTTCTATTTCCTTTCTTGTATATTGATGTCATATATGCTTGAGTCCATTCTGCCGGTAAGTCTTCTCCATTCAGTGCTCTCTCAAACATTTTATGTATCATACGGAATAACTTTTCCGATCCGTTTTTTATCAATTTATTTGGTATTCCGCCGGGACCTTCTGCTTTTTTGTTCTTTAAAGTTTTGATCGTTCTTTTTACCTCAGCTAGGCTTAATTCGATTTCGTCATGTGTGTAGATTTCTATTCCGTCTATTTCTGATTGTTTGAATTCGGGGCGGTCTTCGGTTAGCAATTTTTTATAGTATTCTTGCCATTCGTTTTCTTTGATTTGACCGATCTTGATTTTCTCTGTCTTATTTCTTTGGAGCAACTTTAAGATGCGCCATGACTCTGAATTTCTCGTTCCTCCTATGTGCTGTTCTATCTCTGTGCATGTTTTTTCCCATCTTTCATTTTTTTCATTTGCTACTTTTCTTTTCACTTCTTTATTTTTTTTTCTGTATAGTTCCAAGTCCTCATAGTTTTTTGTGTTCAGGTATTTTATATGAAGTTCTTTTTTCTCTTTTATGCATGTTAGTGTGTCTTCGGTTAATTTCGTAGTTTGTTGGGTGTATTTTTGGTCCACTTCTCCAAGAGCTTCTAGGGCTGCTGTCTTCATGCAGGTTTTTATGTGTTCGTATGTTTGTTCTAATGATTCATACCGAAACTCTTCTAGCTTTTGGTCCAATCTTCGCTTATATAGGTCTTTTATTGAGTCTTCTTCTAATAAATTGATTTTGAATTTCTTTTCTTGTGTTGAGCACGTATTGACAGGTGTAGCCGGAGCCGTAACTTGGTCAGACTCTCCCTGTGTCGGTTTCTGTTGGGTCCATATGAAGGGGAATTCCATCCAAGCGATTACTAGTTTGTGATCTGTGCCGCATTCTGCGCCTCGCTTTACTCTTACGTCTTTTATTTTTATCGAGCTTTCGTGGTTTACTATAACATAATCAATAATAGACCTCAATTTTCTTGTTTCTTGTGTCCAAGTGTATTTGTGTATGTCTTTATGTTTGTAGAAGCCGTTTGTGATCTTTAAGTTGTTTATTTCGCATAGCTCAATCAATCTCTCCCCGTTATCGTTCATTATATCTTCTCCAAATCTACCAACTGTTCTGTCGTTTTTTTTTCTTCCTGTTCTTCCATTTAGGTCACCGGCGATAATTATTTCTTGGTTCTTCTTTCTCTTTTCGATTTCTTCTTGCAGTTGTTCTATGAATTGTTCTTTTTCTGCAATTGAGCTGTCTTCTGTTGGACCGTATACTGCTAGTAAGATAATTTGTCTTCCGTATACTTTTAAGTTAAGCTTGGCAATTCTTTCGTTTATTGGTTCCCAGTTTTCGATTGCGTGTTCCCATTTCTTTTTCAGTATAATTGCAATTCGTGCTTTTGCCCTTTCTTTCTTATCTATTCCGCTCCAACAGTGAATAACTTCTCCCATTTTTTCGGTACCATTTCCTTTCTTTTTCGTCTCAGTCATTATCATTATATCTAGTTTCATTCTTTCGAATTCCGCTATTACCTCTTTGTCCTTTGTTCGCCATCCTTGTACGTTCCATGTGCCGAGTGCGAGTTTTCTCTGGCTTTTCTTTCTTTTTGTTGTTGTTTGGTTGAGTTTTGAAGCTGGGCTTCTTTCACTTAAAGCAAAACTGCCCCCCGTATCCGATGGGGCTTCCTCCTTCAGAGGTGTGGGTTACCACCCGGGGATTAATCTTTGTTTTTTTCATTTTGCCCTTTGTTTTTCAGCCCTTGAGGTTTTTTCTATGTGCCAGATTGCTAACGCCTGACGCCAAAACCCCCTTTTGGAGGACCTAGTATTCAGCCGCCCACTCTGGGTCAGACGCTGTTCGTAGCCGTCCACTCTGGATAAGCCGCTACTATTGATTTTATACAATCCCTAAAATCCAGGGATGCCACTTCCGCCATCCACGCCGTACCGAATATCTTCTTCTCCGCCGTGCCTACCGTTGTGGTCTTCACCTGTATCCCTAGGCAGGGGTCCGTGTTATACCCCACAGAACTGGGTCCCAACCTGAACTTAGTCATCTATTCACTCCGGCCTACTAAAGTGATAGATGTCCACCCCCGCGGCTTGGACGCGCCAGGTTGGAGTTACCCACGTGAGCGACAGAGAAGGTGACTCTGTGCTCCGTGAGCTGAGTTAATGGGCATGTATGATTCCATACCCAAAAGCACGTATGTACACGTAAGCACGTATGAGTCTATTTCTGTGCATATATCTTCCATGTAGATATAGCTAAATTCATTAAGTGCAAGGAAAGGTTTGTAAGGTAAATGAATAAGATAATTTGAGTTATTCATAGGAATAGGAATAGGGAATAGTTGGTAATAATCATATATTTCCGATTCAACTAATGGAATCTCTAATACAAATGTAATTATAGAATTTACTGAATAGCTCTTAATATTTATTATTTTCTCATACTGAACTATTTTTCCTAGTGTAGAATCAAAAGGCATTAATTTTGACTTTGTCTGAGATTTTGCTTTCTTTATTTCATTTAAAAGTTCAATTGGATTTACTATAGAATTGTGCAAGGTATTTATTTTGGCAAATGAGATTGCAGTTTCTCCTTTTTCAAAAATATCATAAATTGTTTGATAAAGTAAAGTAATTTGATTTATCACTATAAATGACTGAATATGTGTATACATACTTTTTTCAAATAAAGCTAATTTATTCTCTATAGTTTCAATTTTTGATTTCAAAATCAATTGATTATGTGAAATATTATTTATAGCATTATTAAAAGTATTTATAGAATCTTGCAATAAAGATATTTGTCTTAGGGAATTTACTTTTAGGTTATTTTGATTATCTTTTAATTTTTTTATTTCGTTTTCTATTCTTTGTGCGTCTTCTTGGGCTATATTTCCTGTAATACATTTTATTATTGTTCCTAGAGCATTTAGAAGTCCTCTTTTTATTCTCTTTTCTTCCTTATACAAAGGTGGATTAATTTGATATATCTGTTCTTCTATTTTATTTTGTAACGTAATTAAAGGGATAAATGAGTTTTCTAATTCTGGATAATAACTTGTTTGGTTTCTGAAACTTGTATGTAGTCTTTGAGGTTCATTTTTCAATAAATAAAATTCTTGTATGACAGAAGTCAAATTGTAAATTTGTATAAATGTCCAGTGTGTAGAAATTATTTTGGAGGTACCCAATCTAAAAGGTAGTAGTCCTGGGTATGTAGTTACATCTTCAAACTTGACTAAGTTGTCTCTTGCGTTGATATAGTTGACTGCTCCGAAGATTCCGACGATAAATCTGAAATATTAGGCATTATTTTAGTTTCTTTTATGTGGACTATTATCTTCTTTTTATTCTTGGGATTTTCAATTTCTATTTTCCCATTTTCTAATATTAGTGTAAGTATATAGGTCCAGTATATTTTCTACTTAATTTTCCTCCGCGAGTTTCTGTTTTTCTATAAACTTGTGATCCTAAACGAGGATCCTTTGAATTCCTATCTTTATTTCTTTTTCCAATTATGTTTTCTTTAAGTTTTTGATTTTCTTCTTGTATACTTGTAAGAGCTTGAGTATTATTTCGATATGCATTAACATATTTAGTATAAGCTTGTGCTGGAATAAGTCTCATGGGATCTTTACTGTCTGTATGTCCCGATACTAATTCGAAAGGTGTATGGCCAGTTGCTGTGTGTATAGTACTATTATAGGCACTAAGAGCATAAGGCATAATAGAAATATTATCTGCATCTTTATCTTTTTCTTTTTGTAATCTTAAGTGCTCAGTTAAGATAGAATGGAATCTTTCTACCAGGGAATTGGATTGGTGATGATATGGAGTAGTAAAATGTATTTTTATTTGATGCGTTTTTAGTAATTTATCTACAACGTCATTTTTGAATTCTCCGCCACTGTCTGCAAAAATTTGCTTCGGTATTCCGAAAAATGAAAAGAAATGTACTAATTGTTTAAACGCTGATATCGCTGTGCCAAAATATGGTAACGCTTGGCCATATTTTGAAAATTGATCTATAATTGTTAAAAATCTTTGATTGCCAACTTTATAAGTATCTATATGTATTATCTCAAAAGGCTTGGAGGATGTGTGGGTTAATATTATATATTTTGATCTTTGGCATATTTCACATTCGTTTATATATTTTTCTATATCCTTCTTCATTGATTTCCAGTAGTAGTTTATTTTTAAAGCTCTAAGAGTCTCTGAAATTCCTCGATGATTTGTTTTGCCGTCGTGCTTATATTTTATTAGTTGATTTCTTTCTTCTGGTAATACATTGTTAACTAATTTAGTACATTCAATCAATTTTAATGTTGTAAAATATTTACGCCATACATTCTGAAATATTGGTCGTAATTCTTGAGATAAGAGATAAATGTATAAAGTATTTTTTCACGCATTTTCTTTTAGGAATTGTGTTACACTTTCTTCGTCAGCTGAAATAGTAGCTCTTATTATTTTATGTCCTTCAAAATTCTCGCATTCGCGTTTTAAATAATTTGCAAAAGGCGCTCTTTTAACGATAAGTTGATAGGCTTTATTGTTTATTATTTCATCTAACAATGAGAACCTATTTTTATTTGAAGATTCAGCACTATGGGCTGTATCTGTGTCTGAGTTATCCGCCTCAACGTTTTCCATGGACGTATAAATAAAGACATTTTCATTGTTCTTATTTCCTGTTGATATCATTTTATTTACTTGTGGGTTTTCTGTAACCTCATTGTGTGTGTGTGTTTGGTGAGTTGGCTTGGAAACTAGTCCTTTAGCCACAGAATTGTAATGTAAGATATTAGTTTTTAAATAATGTAACCAACTTTAAATAAAAAGTTACATATTAGTTCGTATACTTCTCTACTATCTAAGGAGAGTAAATGGGTGATGTTTATGGGAGTCTGAATTTTAAGTTCTGATAGTTTTGAATACAGCTGATCTGTTTCATACCTATGTTTATCGCACTTAAAAAGAATATGGTTGATGTCACATTGTGATATATTATCGCATGAGCATACCCCAGAAGGGATAATATTTAACTTAGCCAAGTGAGCTGGGAATGCACCGTGATTAGTTTTCAGTCGTGTAATTGTGGATATCAACTTCTTTGGCATTGCATATTTGAAAATATAGTCAACATCTTGTGGTAAGGTAGGGTGGATAGTATAATATTTATAAAAATAAATAAATAATTTATAAAAATTTTGTTATAATAATGTTGTTGTAAGTCCTCCAATGTAAATATGGGAATATAGAGTCCAACATGGGTCGCATCTTCAGCAAGCTGGTCAACCAGTTCATTTCCCTCGATACCAATGTGACTTTTAACCCAAATAACTGTTATATCTTTACTATATGTTTTATTTTTAATAGCACAAAGAATATTATTTCTGTTATGTTGAGTCATATCTGAGTTTAATCCTTTAATGACCGATAATGAATCTGATAATATTACTGCTTTATTTAAATTGTGTGAATCTAGCCAATCTAATGCTTTTTCGATAGCTACCGCTTCAGCAGTATATATTGTACAATGTGATGGAAGTTTAATTTTCAAAGATTCGCTTTTATGTGGAATGTAAACTGCGCAACCTGTGGCACCATCCTCTTTTTTGGAACTATCGGTATACATTATTACGTGATCATTATAGTCACTCAATATGGATACAAGTAAGACAAAGTTTATTTGTGGGGATTCTGTGTACTTTGGTATAATGACTTTTGGTTTATTTAATGTTACCTGAAAATTAGCTTTATATATTGGTAATCTTTTTTCTTTGCCATAGATAAGGTAACTGAATACAATATGCCCATGTTAAGGGAATTTTGAATTTATTGCTACAAAAATATATTTTTCATATATTTTTTAACACTATACCAATGTTTAGGTGTTTAAACATCGCTAGTTTTTTTATTGTTTGGCAATTATTTTTTTTTCATATCGATTTTTTTTTAAACCCCTCAATCTGGGCATATTGCCAACCCCTGAAGGTAATATGCCCAGTCGAGTGAAGGTAATATGCGCTTACCTAAAACACTAAATGATGTGGAAATAAATATTAAAAAACATCATATACTTACAAAATCTTATATTTATTGACACTATAAAAAACATTTAACCAAACAAAGATATTAAAAAATCCTTTTTGTAAAAACTAAAATGTCAAAATAAAGAATTTTTAACTAAAATAACTTAAAATTAAGGAACATTATTGTGGGGTACAATCAGGACAGGTAAGGGATTCCTTATCGAATTTTGTCAGCCCTACACATTCTTCATGAACGTACTGTACACATATAAAGCATAGTCGCATGTCTTTTATTTCAGCTTTGTCGCAAATTTTGCAAAACCATTTTGCTACGTCTTCTGATTTTTTGTTTTTCTTTACCAAGCAACCTGGTAGAGTTTGTTTCGTGCCTTTATTTATATCTGTTCGTGGACCTGTGCTAGTGGTAGAAAATACATTTTTTTTACCACTATAGCTCTGCTATTTATTGCCTTCTTTCCATTTTGTGTATTTTTTTTTTCAATTTTTGCCGGAGTCTCAAGCATTTCCGTAAACGATGTGTCCAAAGTTTTGCCCTGGCAAGTTTTTATTTCTTCAGTATTACTTTTTTCTTCTAGAAGATTGTTATTCTCTTTGTTATAAACCTCCAAATCATTTTTTTCAGAATTAATAAGGAAAGTTTCCTTTTTTTTATGAAACTGATTTATTGCCAATTCAACTTCTTCGCCGCTGTCTTCTGATTCCGAAGTATAACTGCCAGAACTCTCACTTGATGAAGTTTGTGTTTTAGACTTCTTTTTCATGTGAATTGGCGTCTTTTGGTATTGTGGCAAACAGTTTTGTTGGGAAGAGCTTTTTGAATAGCCTGCAGTTGGTGGTGGAGTTTTCTGGCGCAGATTAATGGGTCTGCTATCACTATCACTTGATGATGATTCAGTTCTAGGTTTCTTTTTTTTTGTAATCTTGAGTCTTTTGATGTTTTGGTACACTTTTTTGTTGAGAGGAATTATATGAACAGCCTGGAGTAGGAGATGGTGTTTTCTGGCGTACATTAATGGGTTCGCTATCACTATCACTTGAGGATGTTTCAGTTCTAGATTTCTTTTTTTTGTAATCTTGGGTCTTTTGATAGTTTGGTACCCTTTTTTGTTGAGAGGAGTTATATGAACAGCCTGGAGTAGGAGATGGTGTTTTCTGGCGTACATTAATGGGAGTGGGATCAATGTTCTCAATTTCTGATAAAATACTTGGGGCAAAAGCAACTTCAGGTATAGCATCGGGGTTATAAGGAAATATTCCTGTTGCAGCAAAGCCTGATTTAATGTTAGAAGGTGTCAATGCCTTATCCCACACTATCGCAAATATTTCCCCAAATCGCTGCTTTATTAAAGCACGTTCTTTGTATTTGGTCCAATACAACAACACTTGTTCGTCCCAGTGGTGTTCAAAGGAACGAAACACAGCTTTGTCCATTGGCTGGAGTTCATGAGTTGTGTTGCTAGGCAAACACAGAAGGGTTATTTGATATTTCTCGGCAGCTTCGACAATTGAAATGTCTAAGTGACATGAGGCTCCATCAAATATTAAAAGACACTTTCCCTCCAATTTATATTTTGCTAAATGCTCCAACCAAATAATGAAGGTTTCCACATTCATACTGCCTTTAGGGGTCATCAACGCCAACGTGCCATGAGGCAAATTATATTTCCATTCGGGCTTCATGCGCCGTCCTTTAAACAAAACGGCAGGAGGAATAGCGGTACCATTGGCGTTAGCACAGCTAACAATAGTTACATTTTCCCCATGTTCCGGAGCAACCAAATGTACGCGTTTCGCGCCTTACTTTGCTAGAACGGTCTGTTGATGATGCAGACTGAGTCTGCAGCCTTTCTCGTCCACATTGTAAATTCTTTCAGGTTTGTCGATTAAATCTAATTCTTGAAGTACACCCCTTAATTTGTCAAAATAGTCTTTTACTATGAACTTGTTCAATTTTTGAGCCCGAGCAGGATTCATGTTTTGTGCTTTCCTTATCGATATTTCAGGGTGTCTTTGCAAAAATCCTTTTAACCAATAACGTCCAGCCATTTTGGTTCCTTGTGAAAAAAAGTGTGGCAAATTGTTTTGTTCACAATAAGTAAACACACATTTTTTTAAAGTTTTATTGCTGAGGGGATACCCAACTTCTGCCAATCTAACAATTCGTCGAGACAATTCGTTTTCTTGATCTATATTCAAAATAGTCTTTCTCCCCATTTTTGCCTTTTTGGTACTATTTTTTTCTACATAGCGTTTCAAAGTGCGTCTAGAAATATTATACCTTTGACTTGCTGCATTGTATGACATTCCATTCATTACTGCTGCAATTGCGGATTCTAGCTGTTGATTGCTCCATTGCGACCGTATTTCCTTATTTCTGACACGAGGCATGTTATCTAAAACAAAAAAAATCAATAAATTATCTGTTATAATTAGCTGGCAATATGCCCAATTGAGCAAATTGTCAGCATACACTATGGGCATATTGTTGACACATGATGATTAATACATTTTCTTAAATTATAAAAACAGTTTGAATAATAATATATTTTATTTTTACTTACATTTTAAGTACTCTATGGCAGACTAAAATCACTTAATGTCGTAGACAAATTAAAACGTTTAAGTGCAAAACAGAGGTGAAAACTGACGTCAATTTTTATAAACACGCTCTTAAAAACCACGTACAACTTGACTGCACCACGGCAAGCTCACAACTAACCTTGAGGTCGGTCACGGGCTTAGTTATATTAGGCGTTCAGTGTGTCCAGCGCCTCCTTCCCCGAATATCAAATATTAAAGCAAAACATGGAAATGGGCATATTACCAACGTGGGCATATTGTATTCAGGTACTTTATTAGGATATTCATTAGTTTCTAAGAAAGCATCAGCAAGTGGAGGAGAATTTTTTATGCGTCAGTATTTATTTGAGAGGTTTTCAATAGATAACTCATACAGTTGACTAAGTAGATTATTATTATTTAATCTTAGCTTCAGGATATGTTTAATTGCCATAATTTCTCGACGATTTTGAAGAGGTATTTCATTACTTTCAGCAAGTAGTACAGGGCAAGGAGTAGACTTCATGGTGCCCAAGCATATTCTTAGACATTTAAACTGAATGCGGTCTACAGTTAATAAGTGTGTGTTACTAGCGGCACCATACAGAATGAAACCATAGTCTACAATAAATCGCACGTAGGCTCTGTAAAACATCAATGCAACTTTAGGGTCAGCACCCTATCTTCGATTAGTGACACATTTAAGAATAATACCTTTTTTACACCTACTTTTTATATATTCCACATGTTTTGACCAGAAGAGTTTGGGATCAAGAAGAATGCCAAGATATTTGTATTCTTTGACAATAGGTATATCATATCCAGACAACATTATTTTGTCAGGCGTACGAATCTTATGTCTAGTGAATATCATTGTGGCTGATTTGTCAGGGGAAATGGTCAGTCCATGATTTTTTACCCAGTTATTAACGTTTTGCATGATGAATTCCAGAGCCTTTAGGCAGTCAATATACGAGTTACGCTCTGTATAGATGCATATGTCATCAGCGTATTGGATGCAATTGATTGTGTTGTCAAAAATGCCATGAATACTTGCTGAAAATATGTTGAACAATAACGGACTTAAATGTGTAGTTAGTTTAAATGATCTTTAATATATATTTAACACGATTATTATAAAGATGAACAATATTAGTCGCTATATTTTGAGGTAATCCTATATCATATAGTTTTTTGTGTAAAATGGTTAAATTAACAGAATCATATATTTTAGGTCTAAAAACAAACAAGCAAGATAATTGTTTCTGGAAAACGTTATTTGAATGTCGGTAACTAAATGTGATATTGCATCCAGTGTACCAACACTAGCCCTAAATCCATATTGTGTACTTGGAAGGATACTATAATGTTCTATAAGCCATTCTAATCGAGTCTTAATAAGTCTTTCAAATGTCTTGCATATGCAAGACATTAATGATATCGGTCTGTAAGAAGAGGAGAGTGTTTTATCTTTATTACGTTTAAGAATTAAACAAATAACTATTTCTTTCATATGATTCACATATCTTCCGTTGAAAAGCCAATCGTTGAAAATTGTTAGTAAACTTTGTTTAGAGGTAATTCATATATTATGTTATAAGTAATTTGATCGCGCCCCGGAGCCGAGGACTTTAAAGACTTGAGTGCAGCCTCAAATTCTTTCATATCAAAACTTTCCTGGAAAATATTGTATTTACAAGTTTTACTGTTATCCTGAATAGGAAGGTCAACATATGGCGGAGCAAATTTGTCGAGCGACTCTTCTATTAGTTCATTTGGCAGGGGATATCGTCTTGTACGGTAATTTTTATTCACTAGTTTATTAACAAAATTCCAAATTTTACTAATGGGAGTATTTTTGTTTAAAGTATTTACAAAGTTAATCCACGAACTTTTTTGTTTGTTTGTAAAGAGGAGTTTACTTTTGGCTTGAATTTGTTTGTATTTAATATAGTTTTCAAAATTTGATGCTTCAATGTCTCTTTTGTATGCAACTTTTCGTGAAATGATCATATTTTTGCATTCATAATCCCACCAGACTGGAATTCGAGATTTTGGCTGAAAGGAATTTTTGATATTCATAGAAAATGAGGCAGCATCGTCAATTGTCTTTAACAGGAAGTCAAAACATTCCGCTGAAGTGATATTATCGGTTATATTTTCGGATAATGTTTTTTCTATATGACCTTTAAAGATATTCCAGTTTGCTGAAGACTCTTTCCATTTAGATGAAGGAATTATTGTACATGGGTGATAGTCCAAGTCGATGGTGATTACTATAGGTAAGTGAGTTGAACCCAGAGTATCGGGAATAGGATCCCATGTGGTGTATCCAATTAGATTTGGTGTAACAAGGGATAGATCCACCATTGATGGAAGTTCATTAGGTCTTGTTACTTTGGTCGGTCTACAGTCGTTTGACAGAACTAAATTACTGTTATCTAGCGCGTCTACTATACACTTGCCCTGAGCGGAATCCTTCAAGGAACCCCACCTACTGTGGTGTCCATTGAAGTCCTCACCAATGACAACCCTACCACTAAATTGAGTTCAAAGCTTTTCCCAATCTCTATTATTGACTATTACTTTGGGTGGTTTATAAATACAAACGATTACCAATTTAATTTGTTCTATAAAAACTGCACACGTTTCAATACCTTTATTTAAGTTTTTCGTTACATTAATTTCAGTAAAACAAAGGTTATTTGATATGAGGATGGCTACACCACCGTAACCATCAGGTCTATCGCTTCTGATAACGTTGTAACCTGTTAAACCAAAATTTTTATTTTTAGAAAGCCATGTTTCATTAAGCAGAATGACATTTACAACATTGTGCTCGAGATAATTTAGTAAACTAGGTTTATGTTTATTTATAGATTGACAGTTCCACTGCAGTATGTTAAATGTCCTGTTGTTCCCCATCGGTTTCAATATCTGTTAGGTTGTTCAACATTTTTTCAATTTCTTCTTTTGTATTTTTTTGTAAGTTAGGTAAAAATATTTTAGGGTTAATTTTCTTGATGATATTTTCTATCAAGGCTGGAATTTCATTGATTATTTTACATTTACTATTACTATTTTTTCTTTATACGCCATAAACTCGTCCCTGTAGGGATTAGGGATTATAGGTTAGGATGAGGTGTTTGTAGCATTTGGAAATCTTGGGAAAGTTGGTGCGTTTTTGACCGCAGTAGGAGAGATAGCTTTACGCTTGTTTTTGTTTTTTTAATGGTAGGTACATAGGATTGATTTTGATTTGTACCTTCAGGGACGTTAGGGGTTAAGGCGGGGAAATTTTGTATAGTATTGAGGATATCGAATCTATTATTTGTAGTTACCTTGGCGTATGAAGGATTGTTAGCTATGGTTTCTGCCTCTTTAAAAGTAGTGTTTTCTAAAGTCATTATTTATTTTATTTTGTATTGGTGTTTAAATGCAGGACACTGTTTAGAGAGCGATTTGTGTTCAGTGGAGTTGCAATGTAAACAAAATAGGGAGTTAGTGCATGTTTCATTATTATCATGAGTTTGACTACATTTTTTACAACGATTTGATGTTGATTTGCATTGCCGAGTAGTATGACCGAAACGAAAGCAATTAAAACACTGAACAACCGGATATATATATTATTGTGATATTTAAAGTCTTGGTGCGCCAAGCAATAATTAGCTAATTAATTTTTTTGATTAATTAAAATTATTTAAATGATATGATTATGACTCTATCACAATTTTTAATTCTTTTATCTCAGGGTTAAATTCGTGCTTCAATATCTATGCTATTACATGTGAAAGGTAAGGTCCAGAGAATACCGGAATAATAAAAAACACATATGATCTAACACTATATATTGAAATAAAAATAATGAAATAATTCACACTCAAAAGTTTTCAATAAACAAATCTCATATAAGGATTCTCAAAATTTTGTTCTCCGTACGTGAACAATCAAAATTTATGGTACAAACAATATTAATTGAAAACTCAAAATCCCAAACTATTCTAACTCTCCTAATCAAAATATTTATATCCTTTCTAAATTACGTGTAAAAATTGTGTTATCAATAAAAGAAAAAAAAACTGCAGAAAACAAAAATATCTCTCTCTGATGATGAGTGGTCCAAATCCTTGTTCCTTGTAGACTGTATTATCTCCTCTCAACCGCTCCCTATGTAATCAGCAATCTTACAACAGATAGTTGCAAGTATATCGTCCTTAATGATCTCCTTCAAAAGCAACAATCATTCAAATTATGATAGCCTTTCTCCTCTCGATAAACTGAATCTCTCGTTGGCCCGAGTGAAAAATGACTCTTGGAATATCTTCTCTTTACGATAAACTGAATCTCTCGTTGGCCTGAACAGTGACTCTTGGAATATAAGTAGGAAAATATGACTTACAATATTTTGCTGCTTCAGCTTCTGTCAGATACACTAACTCCACAAAAACTCACTAACATTCAACACTACTGCTTGCTACTTCTTGGGAACTACCAGAGAACAATCACCGTTCCTCTTACAGATTTGGAAAACCAACTGATCCTCCTCTCTCTCTCCTCAATCTCGCTAAACCTTTTTCCTACATACTTATCCCACCTTTTTCAATCTCTGCCAATCAAAACTCGTCACAATTCCCCCATTTTTTCATTTCGATAACAAACAAATTTTTACCTATAATTATAAATTTCCTAACTTATTTACAAATAATATTTTTCTATAATTCTTAAAAACTAACAAAAACCTCTTTCTATAATCCCTTCTATTGTCTTTAATCACTGCATTAATGTATTTTGAAAAACCCCGTTTAATTGTCTTTGGCCTTCACTTAAACTTATGCGGGTCACTCAAGTATAACAAAGAAATAATTTATGTATAGCTTATATTTTGTTTAGTACAGGAAATCCAAGAATTTAATAACTTTCCTTCTTCGAAATGTTTGTTGTTTATTATTCTACTTATCTGAAATATTTTAATGTTTTTGAACTTTGAAATATTTTAAACAAACCAATATTTTCTTGATTTTACATATCATAACAAATCCCCGCCATTTGATCTGCCGAAAACTCTTTGTTAAATTTTAAAAATGACAAAAGTTTTCTAGGATCAAATTATTTCACTATGTTATTAAAATCTATTCATGATATTGATAGATGTCGTGAATGTTAAAAATACCCCGTATATTTCCTGTCTCTATGTGCGCTAATTCATAACTATTTACCCCATTTTCCGTATTGACCCTATATGGACCTTCAAATATCGGCATCAATTTAGCACAAATACCATTTTGTAAATTCGACACCCTCAGTGCCTTCACTAAGACTTTATCTCCTTTCTGGAATTTGATCGGCCTTCTTCTTCGGGTTCTCTCTTGTCTTTGGAGATATTTCTCTCCACTTCGTCTCAATCTTCTTTGAACCAACTCGATCACTTCTTCGTATTGTCTGGGGGCGGTGTCTTCCCACGGTCTTGTAGGCATTGTTCCTTTCATTATATATAAAGGCGTCTCTTTGGTAACCGTATTTGGAGCACAATTCAAATAGGTCTCGATCTCAAACACTTTTCTGTCCCAATGTCGATGATGTTCTTCCGTGGCAATTCGTAGAAATTTTGTGACTTCTTGTATAAAACGCTCCGATGGGTTGCTCTGTGGATGACGGATGCTTATAAATTTTGTATCGATGCCTCTCTCTCTTAATTCCCTTTTAAAACGTTCGTTCCTAAAATATGTCGCATTGTCCAATAAAATATTGTCTGGTCTTCCCACCGTTTCTATAAAATTGTCTATCTTCCTAAGTATTTCAATTCCTTTTGTGGTTCTGCATGCGTACAATTTAACATATTTTGAGAAAAGATCCACCATAACTAATATGTGTTTATTTCTTTGAGTTGTTGGTATCAAATCGCTCAACATATCAATAGCAACAATATCCAGTTTCTTCCGAGCTACGACGTTTTTTGTGACTTTTTCATTTTTAAAGTTCCTACTTTTACACTTTTGGCATGTCACACAATTTCGATTCACCTCTTTGGCTATTGTATAGTCCTGTCGACAAATGTAGTTCTCCCTGAACATAAGCCACACCTTTCTACTTCCAATATGTCCGTTGTCACAATGTAACTTTAAAAAAACTTCTTTTGCCATTTGCTCCGTGATTACATAGAGTTCTTTACCATCGACCCTCTTAAAATATAGGTTATTTTCTTGTTCAGCCCTTTGCTTTTCTCTTTCATTCAATTCTTCCTGATTTTCCCTGATTTTGGCCAAAGAAAATAAGCCTGCTTCTTCTCTCATTATGTTCATGCCTACGTGGAGAGTTTTGTGATCCTCTTTGCGGAATTGTTCATCTCTCGTCAACGCATCAGCCAAAATATTGTCCGTTCCTTTGATATATTTAAATTCAAAATCATATTCTTGGAGTAAAAGAATGCCCCTATGAATTCTATTATTTACCAACCTATTTTTCATTATGTGTACCAACGCTGCATGGTCCGTTTCAATGGTGAATCTTGCCCCAAGTAGGTAAAAACGTAATTTGTTTACACAAAATAACACACTGGCAAACTCTAATTCAGTAACGCTGTATTTTCTCTCATACGTTTTGGTTACACGGGAAACAAAACATATTGGCACCTCTATATCGTCTTGTATCTGTGATAACACCCCTGCAAATTTTTTTATGGAAGCATCGGTCCTGAGAATGAAAGGTTGCTCATATCTTGGGTGGTGCACTCTTACAGCTGTGGAAAACGCTCCTTTTAAATTTTTGAAAGCGATTTCTTGTTCAGTTCCCCATTTCCATCTGACATTTTTCTTAAGTAATGCTATTAGCGGTATTTCTTTTGTACTGATGTCTGGTATCAGCTTTTTGAAATAGTTTACCATTCCTAAAAATCCCCGCAAAGTTTTTAAATTGGTTGGCCTAGGGTAGTTGTTTATGACTTCGATTCTATCTTCTGCAAGACTAATCCCTTTTGTGTCTAATTTGAATCCTAAATACAATACCTCTTTTTGGAAAAACTGACACTTTTTAATATTTAATTTTAATCCGGCTTGATCAAGTTCTTCGAGAACAGTATGAATATGTTGTAGATGGCTTGTTATATCCGGTGAGAAAATTAATAAATCATCTATGTAATGTACAACAAATTCTCCATGCCTATTTAAAATTGTGTGTAATGCGCGAACCAAAGCAGCGCATGCACTTTGTAGTCCAAATGGTACTACCCTAAATCGGTACACCACTCCGTCGATAGAAAAAGCGGTATAATTTCGACACTTTTCTGCCAAAGGTATTAACCAAAAACTGTGTTTCAAATCGATTTTGGAGAAAATGTGTGATCCTGTGATTCGTCCAAAAATGGCTTCTATGTTCAAAGGCGCTTCGTATTGCGCGATTGTGTGCGAATTAATGTTTCTTGCATCTAAACATAATCGCAAATCACCATTTGATTTTTTTACGCATACTATCGGGTTGATATATGGAGAGTCACATCTTTCGATCACCTTGTCTTTGATCATATTTTCAATTTCCTGTCCGACGCTTTGCCTGTATTTATACGGGATTGGATATGTTTTCGATTTAAAATTTTCTAAGTTTTTAACTTTAAAAGAATGTTCATAATTTTTAGCCACTCGGCTTTCTTCATTAATAAGATCTCCATAATTTTCTAAAATCTTCTCTATTTCCTTCTCCATGTTTTCTCCACATATTATTTTTCTTTCATCCTCAGTTTGTTCACATGTGTTCACTGTCCGTATTACTTCTTCACAAAATTCTGGATTCTCGTCCATAATTGCCATTTCTTCTCTGTCCTCTTCCGTTATTTCTTCTTCTATTTTTTCTTTATCTTTAATTTCTATCTGGTATTCCGAGCACCATGTTTCGGCTCCTTCCATTTTTCTGCTTATAACTTCCTTTTTTTCCTGCTTTCTTTTCGAACTCTTCTTCTTTTTTTTTATTCTCTTTTCCTCTTCGGATTGATTTTTTTCTTGAGCTTTCGATTTATCCTCTACCGTCATATTGATTTCTTTATGTTTTTCTTGTCCATTTATCCTTTCAGAAAATTTTCTCCTATCTGTTTCCTTTTCTTCTTCTATGTTGTCTGGTTCTGCTCTGATTTCCAGTTGATTTTCCGAAAAATTGATGGTGATATGTTTTTCACTCAATTCATCAATTCCCGCTATCATATCATGATTTAGATCTTCGATCACCACACATTGCATAATATAGAATTGGTCTCCCACTCTGATCCGTACTCCTAAACCTTCGTTTACTGTCGTCAATTTTTTATTATTTGCACCCACTAAAGCAACCCTCGGAATCTTATACACAAATCTGTCCATATTTAATTCTTTTACTAGTTTTTTATTGATTAACGAAATTTCCGATCCAGAATCAATCAGAATTTTAATCGCTTTATGTTTTATAAATGCATCTAAAAAAATTAGACTGGAATTAGAATTTTGTTTTTCGTTTCCCGCCAACTGTATAAACTCTCTCGGGTGACAAAATATACCGGAGAGTTTTTTACTTTTGTTTAGTGGATGCCTTATTGAAAATCCTGTCTGGATTCATTGAATACTTCTTCTTCCTCCTTTTCTATTGCCACATGATTCATCTCTCTTCTGTTTTGTCGTTGGAATCTCTGATTATTTCTATCGTCCCTTTGTTCGTTCGTATTCCTATTCGGAGGATTTTGTGCATCTCTATTCCTGTTGTGATTTTCATTTGTTCTATTTTGTGTATCATTCCGGTTATCGTAATTTTGTTGTCTATTGTAATTATTGTAATTTCTCGGCCTATATTCGTTTGTTGATCTGGGATGTCGGTTTCTCTGGTCATAATTTGATGAATACCTTCTTTCCGGTCCATTATATTGGTCATGTTGTCTTCTATTTCTCATTTCTTTTCTTTTCGCTTCTTTTAATTGAAGGAATTGGCACAAACTATCAATATCTTGATAGTTTCTCAAAATCACGTGATCTTCCAACGTTTCCTCAAAATGTCTGCTGATCATTTCTACCAGCTGTTCGGTAGAATATTTGTATTCTAGATATTTTGAATTGTTATATATCTGCAAAGCATATCTTTCTTCAGATATTCCCATTTTTTCGTGATATTTTCCATTCTGTAGCTCTTGGTTGATTTCTCTCTGTTTATTTTTCCCCCAGAAATAGTTGAGAAATTTATTTTCAAAATCTGTCCAATTTTCAAACTCATCTTCCTTGCTTTCATACCATAACGCTGCTCCTTCTTTCAAATGGTTTCTAATTGTTTCTTTGCAATCGTCAAAATATCTAATATGTTGTAATTTGGTTTTCAAATTTTTAACAAACGGTACTGGGTGTGTTTTCCGAATATCCCCGCCAAACTGTATTTTTATGTCACCCGGACTTTGGATGAGTACTTCTCTCCTGTCTCCCATCTCTCGTTGTTTTCTGATATCCTCAATTTGTTTTTCTATTTCTTTCTTGTCTTCTTGTAAAGCCATTTCAAATTTTGTTTCTAACTGTTCTAATTCCTTTTTCTGTACAGTCTTAATATCTTTCATTTTAGTTTCTATTTCTTCTCTCTGCATCTCTAGTTTCCTCTCTGTTTCTTCTCTGACTTTTTCTAAACAGACTTTTACCTCATTTTCATATTTGTCCAAACGCTTTTCCATTTTTCTATCATTTTCTTCTAATTTTTGTTCATAGTTTTCCAAACGCTGCTCTATATTTCTGTTATTTAGTTCTATTGTTTGTTTTGTTTCTTGTTGATTTCTATCCATTTTATCCATTTTCTTTGATGTTTCATTTTGGTTTTTCTCTATTGTTTGTGTCTGTATTTGCATTAGTTGTAATATTTTCTCTATTCCTGATAATTCTTTTTTCTCCTCAACTATTGTAACATTTCCTTCATTATCCGATCCTTCTTCAACAATTGTTTCCTCTTCTCTGTTATCCTCCTTCCTTTCTTGCATTTTGCTTTGACTCCTTGTGGTCGACATGTTGTTTCTTTTCGTTAACGTTTTTGTCCCCGCCAAATGTGAAATTTTACAACACTCTATATGTTTCAGAACACGACAATATTTCTCCCCAAATGTATTAAATTTTCACGACAAATATCAAATATGCAATCAGTAAAATTCAAATAATTCAAAATAAATATCAAATGTACGATTGGTAAAGAAAATAAAATCAAATAATTCAATAGCAGTAAATATCCACTAACTACGATCAATCAATAAATCAAATTTATATTCCCTGGAAAAATTGTCAAAATACTTTCAAATTCAAATTCCCTCAATGTTATATGTTTTTATCTCTGGATCACCTGTACTTATTCCAGATCTCTTTCCCTTCCTTCAAATGTAAAGCTGCGATATTTTCAAGCCCCACGTTTTGGAAGCCAGTTATTGTGATATTTAAAGTCTTGGTGCGCCAAGCAATAATTAGCTAATTAATTTTTTTGATTAATTAAAATTATTTAAATGATATGATTATGACTCTATCACAATTTTTAATTCTTTTATCTCAGGGTTAAATTCGTGCTTCAATATCTATGCTATTACATGTGAAAGGTAAGGTCCAGAGAATACCGGAATAATAAAAAACACATATGATCTAACACTATATATTGAAATAAAAATAATGAAATAATTCACACTCAAAAGTTTTCAATAAACAAATCTCATATAAGGTGTGGGAGAACAGTGATACCAAGCCAACCCCGGTGATTAGTATAATTCTAAACCCAGAGAAAAACTTCACTGTCCCACAGTTCCTTGCGATTTTTACTTCTTCGCTTGAAGACCCTTCGATTGAGTGGACCACCCAGAGTTTCAGTAATTACGACCAACTGATAATGTTAACGAATCACTAGGTACCCTGAGAAACCCTGTATTATTGAATATAAATTTTTATATTCTAATATAACAACCTGTAAATCCAACAACAAACTATGTCTAGAAATAAAATGCAATAAATTATGAAAGTCGGTTTAATATAAAATAATATAACAAATTCTTGTGTAGCTTAGGTAAAATGACATAACGTATTTCAATCATTAAATACCTACATAAAGAAATAAACATTTATATACCCTAAGGATTGGTACCAACCTATTTATACGATAGGACTGGACAATTCTATCCTATCCTTAAACCCTAACGGTTTTAATTAGGTTAGTTATAGTTGAATTTTAATGTTAATACTAACTTATTTACTGAATACTATTTTTAAATGCAATATTAGAACTTAGTAAAATCTAATCTGTATAAACGATTTATTGCAAAAATGATTGAATAAAACTACTAAAAAACTGCGGATTGGTGAGAAATTTGTTCAGTCATATTGTATATTTTTTATTTTCTTAAAGGCCTTAGCGCGTTACCGAAACCTAGGTTTTTTAAAGAAAAAGAAAGCACAATAGTCTACTTATTGATGTTCTTCGGACTCTTATTAGGTGTCGAATTATTCGTTGGCCTAGATTTCAGCTATGCCCTATGCTGCATTTTATATTGGGTAAAATTTACCTTGCTTTTCCAAAAGTTGTTGTAAAACCATCTACCATTTCACCTTCAGCACTTTAACTTTTACACAGAACGTACATACTAAGTTCGTTACACTAGAACTAACATTAACGATTATTAGAAGTAATTTTTAACTGCCGGAATTGCGGCATAATCCATTTCATCAACATGACAACATTTCACTTTCCCAGTCTTCTCTCGAATGCCCTTTTTGTTTTTTCATTTCTTGCTATTAAGTAACCTTGGACGAACCCATCCATATTTTTTGTATACGCTGCTAAACTAGTTCTGATATTTGGGCGAGACATGTCCATCTCGCTTTAATTCGTATCATACGCAATAGATAACTATTCTTACACTTTAGAAAAAGACCCCTTGATATGACCACAGAAATAATTCCTTTATTAACATTTGAACAGCGGCGTGCTTTATTTTTTTATTAATATTATATTTTATTTAAAAATTTTATCGTTACAGAACCGTAACATTTTTCCCCCGGCTTGGGAAATTCCCAAGACCCAATTTCGGGAGAAATTTTTGTTCCCCTCGGAACCTCAGGCCGTAACCTTTTCCAAGTTAATGTTACATTTTCCCTTTAAGTCTACTATTTTAGTCATATTTACCAGACTTTCCTTCTCGAAAGCCAGCATCTCCTTTTCTAAAGGTAAAATACATAATTTAGTAATGGGTCTGGTATATATACCAGTAGATGTCCTTACTTCCACATTTCGCACCTTACCGTCCGAACCCGGATGTATTTTTATTACTCTTGCCAATTTCCATTTCATTGGTGGCAAATTATCGTCTTTTAGTAAGACTAGGTCATTTAATTTCAAATTGTCCCGCTCTAAATACCACTTATTACGGGCCTGGAGTTCAGATAAATAGTCTAAACTCCAGCGTTTCCAAAAGGTTTGTTGAATTCGAGTTAACTTTTCGTATACAGACAGTCTGTTTTCATTAACATTTAAAATATCCCTTTCAGGTAAATTCACTAGACTTTCTCCTATTAGAAAATGTCCCGGGGTGAGACTACTTAAGTCATTTGCATCGTTGGAGATGGGTGTCAGAGGGCGAGAGTTCATTACGGCCTCTATTTGGGTTAGCACCGTATAGAATTGTTCGAAAGGTAATTTAGTATCACCTAACATCCTATAAATGTGATATTTGGCTCTTTTTACGCCAGCTTCATGTAAGCCACCCTGATGGGGTGCTTGAGGTGTTAAAAATTTAAATTCTATGAAATTATTTAAACAATAATTCTTTATTTCCGCCTTTACCTCCGACTTCTGGAAAAAAAATTTTAATTCTTTATATTTGTTTCGACATCCCCAAAAACACGTACCGTTATCTGACAAAATAGATTTCGGCAACCCCCTTCTACTTACAAAACGTTTTAGTGCCATTATATATGCCTCTGTAGACAAATCGGAAACTAATTCCAAATGAACGGCTTTTGTAACCGTGCATACAAAAACTGCCATGTAACATTTAACTAATGAGGCCTTTCGCAATGTAGAAGTTTTAATATGAAAATAACCCCCATAGTCTACCATTACATTTGTAAAGGCTCGGTTGGGCGTTACCCTATTGGCAGGTAATTCTGCCATCAACTGCTCGGCATTTCTCTGCTTATACCTAAAGCATACGTGACAAGATCTAACAATCTTTTTTATCATTTTTAAACCGTTCATAGGCCAGTACCTAGTACGGAAATTTCCTAACACTGTTTGAGCACCCGCGTGGTGCAAACGAATGTGTTCTCTTTTTAACAATAGATAAACAATTTTATAATTACTGGGTAACAAAATAGGGTGTTTTTGATCGTAATTTAAATAAGTATTACCTAAACGGCCTCCCACTCTTATAAGTTTTAAGTGTGGGTCCACAAAAGGACACAATTTCTGTATAGATTTATTTTTTACAAAATTATTTTTTGTTAACTCCTGAAATTCTAAATTTAAATTTTGTTTTTGAATATTTTTTACAATTAAAATCTCTGCTCGGTCTAATTCCTCGACAGTAATTTTACCCGTCTGGGTTTGCAATTTATTGCGTGAATTTTTTAAATTATTCACAAACCTATTTACAAAGGCTATAGTATACAAGAGTTTAGTAAACGTTGACGTTTTATTAAATAATTCGGAAAATATATCTTTTGTTTCGACATGTCTTACCACTAAGGCTACCTTTTGCTTCTTAAGCTCTGTGTCAGTGTTATAATCAACATTCAATTTAAATTGTGTATAATCAATATTTTTATTTAACAAGAATTCAGGTCCGTTCCACCATAATTTATTATCAATTAATTGAGCAATTTTAATTTTACGCGTAGGAATATCCGCGACGTTCAATTTAGTGGGTATGTGATGCAATATGATATTTTTTGATATGTTTTGGAATTTTTTTACCCTGTTTGCCACAAAAACATTCCAATTTGTTTCTGGGGACTTTACCCAATATATTGCTATCTCTGAATCGCACCATAAGTGTATCTGTTTTACTTCCAAAACGGAGGACAAGGTTTCATATACCTTTTGGGAGAGTTCTGCACTCAGAGCAGAAGAGAGCAGATAACTCTAATCGTGGTATCGTGGTGACCTTCAACGGAGCAACCCTAGTTTTAGCGGTTAGCAACCGGCTAGTTACAGTATCATCTTGATACACTGCCCGCACATAAATACAACAACAGAAACAAGTGGCGCTTGCGTCACTAAATGAATGTATTTCTATAGATTTTATTACTTTATTTATTTCAAAAAGACACCTAGGAATTTTTAAATTTTCTATAAGAGGCAATTCTTTTAATAATTGCTCCCATTCATGCAATATTTCAGGATCTTTCAAACTTTCATCCCAACCTAATTTAAGGCTCCATAATTTTTGTATTATTAATTTCCCCTGTACTATCACCGGAGCTAATAACCCAAATATATCGTACCATTTAGCTACAGTAGCTAAAATGCCTCTCTTTGTGAGGTTTTTCTCTGAATTTTCCAGAGAAAATGTGTACATAAATTCGTCGCGTGGAGCGCACCATTTGGTACCTAAAACTTTATTCACCTGTTCTATATTTTCCTCCGTATGTAAGTGATATTCTTTTATCGGAGTTGTACAAATTTCATTTATGAACTCTTGATCATTCGATCCCCATTTATGAAGGTTAAAACCGGCTTTATTTAATATTTCGTTAAGACCGGTATATATATTTTTTAAATCCTCTTTATGTTGACACCCTGTAAGTATATCGTCAACCCAAGTCTGGTTAAGCAGGCTAATCGAGGCTCCTTTATGTTTATCTTTGTTAATCTCCGCGATTTGATTTAAAACCCTAGTGGACAACCAGGGTGAACAGGTCAGACCGAAAGGAAGCCTATTCATTTGATAGTGTTCAAAATTATCTGTGGGGTTTTCTCTCCACAAAAAATTTAATAAATACAGTTGATTAGGATCGACACGGACTTGTCTAAACATTTTTTCTATATCCGCCATTAAAATATAACTAAATGTACGGAACCTTAATAGTATTTCATACAAATTGGGTTGTACTTGCATTCCTTTGTATAGGACATCATTCAAGGACAAACCAGTATTCGTTTTTGCTGAACAGTCAAAAACGACGCGCACTTTCGTAGAGAAGCTTTCTGTTTTTATTACCGCAAAATGTGGCATATAGTATTTTTGTACATTATGTACATTTTTATACTCCTGCGAATTTTCTACCTTTTCAACATGTCCGCTGTCTATATACTCCTGTATAACTTGTTTATATTCCAGGAACGCTTCTGGAGCAGTTCTAAATTTATTTTCCAATGCACGAAACCTCTTTTCTGCCTGGTATCTTGAACTTCCTAAATCTTTTATTTGATCATTTTCTGGTAGAGTAACTTGATAGGCACCATCCTGTAGTATTATTGTATTTTTCTGAAAGTGCTCCTCCAGTACTTCATCCTGCGTCCGGTCCATCATCACTTCAGGGATGCTCTCCAATTCCCAGAACTTCTTTACATATTTTTCTAATGAAGATTCCGTATTCGAATGGAGTGAAAATGTAGAGTGAACATTATTTACACAAGCTACAAAAGAATTCGCATCCGTCAGTGCATATCGAGGAACCGAACCACACAAGATATGTCCGAATTTGGAATTTTGTAATATCGGTAAATTTTTACCAAGTCTTACAATGCCTTCTAGCAATATATCATAAGCATAATCGGCTCCGAGCAAGATATCGACCCTCCCCGGTATATTAAATTCTATATCTGCCAGGCTACAGTTTTCCGGCAATCGCAACTTATCTTTATTTATACGTAACTGTGGCAAATCGCCAGTGATTTTTGGCAAAATATGACATTTAATATTAAATTTATTTTTATTATTCAAAGTTGTCAAACGTAATTTTAACATTTTATTTGACACCGAAGCCTTTTCCGCGATGCCCCTTATCTGCAGCTTAGCATCTATAGGTTTCAAATTCAATTGTTCAGCAAATTGCTCTGTGCAGAAAGAAGTCTGGCTGCCTTGATCGAGCAGGATTCTGGCGACCTTTTTCTGACCCTTTACATTATATACGTACGCTTGGATAGTACCAAGCAACACAACTGTTGATTGATTACTAGAAGCATTATTAGAACTAACAGTTGTATTTGCGGACGTACTTGCCTCATTGTCATTGACATCCGTTTTACTGTTTGTTTTATTTTTATAGCCATTATTGGCACTATTTTTATTTTTATTATTAGTAAAATTATTTTTTGAATCTTTTTTCACGTTTATATTTGAAGAACTCTCCGTTTCAGTTCTGAAATGCATTTGACTATGATGGTCTTTTGCGCAATATTTACATTTTATATCGCTTCTACAACTATCTGTATGTCCTTTTAGACATTTAATACAAAGCTTATGCTCTTTAACATATTGATATTTTTGATCGTTAAGAAGATTATTAAATTTATAGCAGTTGGTAGTTTTATGGTTATTTAATTTACAATAAGTACATTCCTCGGCTTTGCTATCGTTGGAAATATGGAAACTAGCTCTCCTCTTTATTTCTAAAGACGGTCCTGTCTTTTTGAAATGGTTCAAATTTTCTAAATGTTCACAGTGTACTTTTACACTGTCTAAAAACTCTTCAAAAGTCTGTATTTCTTCGGCATGCGACCCAAATTCGAGTGCCCTTTTTGTACCATAATCCAATCGTTGCTCAACCATATTGATCATAAGAATATCCAATATTTGTTGGGGTGTTAAATTTAAATTTTTTAGTTTGTTCCAACTATTATAAGTGTTAGTATACATTTCCCGTAGGTCATTCGTTAAATTGTTTGAATGCTGTATAGGTTTATTATTTAAAAGGGTTTTAATTATATTTTTTATTAATTGCGCTTTATTTGCATATCGTGAATCTAACACCTCCCATGCTAGCCTTAGGTTTTCACCACTTACGGGTATGTTTTCTAGTAGTTTAAAAGCCTCGCCTTTTACAGACGTTTTTAAATATAGCAGCTTTTGTACTTCCGGTATTGATTCGTTTTCCATGATGAGTGACTTGAATAATTCTTTAAATGGACCATATTCTTCATTTCCATGTGAAAACACAGGTATGTTTATTTTAGGAAGAGTGACATTCACTTTCGCTTCCATCGCCATTGGCTGCAGCATCGGTTCAGCTTCACTTGGTTGGCTGTTCAACCTCCGCATTGTCCCTTTTATTAATTTTATAGCTTCATAATAAATTTGGTCCACCATTTCATTGTCTTTATCATCTGTGAAACTTTCATCTTCCAGCAACATAAAATATGCTTCATTATATTTTTCATAATACGTCCTCAATTTTCCTAAAATCTCTTCGTAAATATCTAGATCAACCTCTACGATAGAATTTTTTACTTGATTTAGGATTTGACTAATTTTTCCTTTATAAGCTGCACGGGTGGCTTTGTGGTTAGACATTTTATTTTAATATATTAATTTAAATAGGATATTACCAAATGGTTTTTATTTTTTAAATAAAATGTTTTATATTTGTTTCAAATTATTTTTTAAATTTTGAATATTCTTTCTTTCTAAAGTTTATTTCTAAAGAATTATTGCAAAAACTTTATCTTTCCTACAAAAGAACTTTATTTTGAATTTATCTTTTTAAACTTTATTTATTTTTGAAAATTGATTTCAACGTTTTAGGTATATAGAACGTTTTATAAACTCATGTATAATATGTATTATTTAAATACTGAAAAACTTTTAATTTTGGTTTTTTAAGGACTTGACATCCCTTGGTCTGTTGTAAGCAAACAAAGGGTTTGATGCAGATCAAAAATCTGCTTTAGAAATTATTAAGTACCTTACATAACCTAATGTTTCTTTTAGACAAAAGAATTCTATAGTTTTTATTAACTAATAGAAACATAAATAAATTTGTTGTACTCTTTTTAGTACTAATATTTTTTTACTGTTTTTCTATTTGGAAAATGATTTCTGTTGCCATATTAGCTCTTTTACCATTTTTCTAGACTGTCTGCTGTTGGTTTCTTCGGTCGTATACTTTTTACTTTCTTTGCTTTTCGTTTTATTAATTTTTATATTAACATTAATGTGCCCAGATTAAAGGAACAACAGATCCGTGGCTCTTTGTGCCCTAAAATTGAGGATCCGCGGTCGAAGAACCATAAAAATGTGGGAGAACAGTGATACCAAGCCAACCCCGGTGATTAGTATAATTCTAAACCCAGAGAAAAACTTCACTGTCCCACAGTTCCTTGCGATTTTTACTTCTTCGCTTGAAGACCCTTCGATTGAGTGGACCACCCAGAGTTTCAGTAATTACGACCAACTGATAATGTTAACGAATCACTAGGTACCCTGAGAAACCCTGTATTATTGAATATAAATTTTTATATTCTAATATAACAACCTGTAAATCCAACAACAAACTATGTCTAGAAATAAAAAGCAATAAATTATGAAAGTCGGTTTAATATAAAATAATATAACAAATTCTTGTGTAGCTTAGGTAAAATGACATAACGTATTTCAATCATTAAATACCTACATAAAGAAATAAACATTTATATACCCTAAGGATTGGTACCAACCTATTTATACGATAGGACTGGACAATTCTATCCTATCCTTAAACCCTAACGGTTTTAATTAGGTTAGTTATAGTTGAATTTTAATGTTAATACTAACTTATTTACTGAATACTATTTTTAAATGCAATATTAGAACTTAGTAAAATCTAATCTGTATAAACGATTTATTGCAAAAATGATTGAACAAAACTACTAAAAAACTGCGGATTGGTGAGAAATTTGTTCAGTCATATTGTATATTTTTTATTTTCTTAAAGGCCTTAGCGCGTTACCGAAACCTAGGTTTTTTAAAGAAAAAGAAAGCACAATAGTCTACTTATTGATGTTCTTCGGACTCTTATTAGGTGTCGAATTATTCGTTGGCCTAGATTTCAGCTATGCCCTATGCTGCATTTTATATTGGGTAAAATTTACCTTGCTTTTCCAAAAGTTGTTGTAAAACCATCTACCATTTCACCTTCAGCACTTTAACTTTTACACAGAACGTACATACTAAGTTCGTTACACTAGAACTAACATTAACGATTATTAGAAGTAATTTTTAACTGCCGGAATTGCGGCATAATCCATTTCATCAACATGACAACATTTCACTTTCCCAGTCTTCTCTCGAATGCCCTTTTTGTTTTTTCATTTCTTGCTATTAAGTAACCTTGGACGAACCCATCCATATTTTTTGTATACGCTGCTAAACTAGTTCTGATATTTGGGCGAGACATGTCCATCTCGCTTTAATTCGTATCATACGCAATAGATAACTATTCTTACACTTTAGAAAAAGACCCCTTGATATGACCACAGAAATAATTCCTTTATTAACATTTGAACAGCGGCGTGCTTTATTTTTTTATTAATATTATATTTTATTTAAAAATTTTATCGTTACAGAACCGTAACATAAGGATTCTCAAAATTTTGTTCTCCGTACGTGAACAATCAAAATTTATGGTACAAACAATATTAATTGAAAACTCAAAATCCCAAACTATTCTAACTCTCCTAATCAAAATATTTATATCCTTTCTAAATTACGTGTAAAAATTGTGTTATCAATAAAAGAAAAAAAAACTGCAGAAAACAAAAATATCTCTCTCTGATGATGAGTGGTCCAAATCCTTGTTCCTTGTAGACTGTATTATCTCCTCTCAACCGCTCCCTATGTAATCAGCAATCTTACAACAGATTGTTGCAAGTATATCGTCCTTAATGATCTCCTTCAAAAGCAACAATCATTCAAATTATGATAGCCTTTCTCCTCTCGATAAACTGAATCTCTCGTTGGCCCGAGTGAAAAATGACTCTTGGAATATCTTCTCTTTACGATAAACTGAATCTCTCGTTGGCCTGAACAGTGACTCTTGGAATATAAGTAGGAAAATATGACTTACAATATTTTGCTGCTTCAGCCTCTGTCAGATACACTAACTCCACAAAAACTCACTAACATTCAACACTACTGCTTGCTACTTCTTGGGAACTACCAGAGAACAATCACCGTTCCTCTTACAGATTTGGAAAACCAACTGATCCTCCTCTCTCTCTCCTCAATCTCGCTAAACCTTTTTCCTACATACTTATCCCACCTTTTTCAATCTCTGCCAATCAAAACTCGTCACAATTCCCCCATTTTTTCATTTCGATAACAAACAAATTTTTACCTATAATTATAAATTTCCTAACTTATTTACAAATAATATTTTTCTATAATTCTTAAAAACTAACAAAAACCTCTTTCTATAATCCCTTCTATTGTCTTTAATCACTGCATTAATGTATTTTGAAAAACCCCGTTTAATTGTCTTTGGCCTTCACTTAAACTTATGCGGGTCACTCAAGTATAACAAAGAAATAATTTATGTATAGCTTATATTTTGTTTAGTACAGGAAATCCAAGAATTTAATAACTTTCCTTCTTCGAAATGTTTGTTGTTTATTATCCTACTTATCTGAAATATTTTAATGTTTTTGAACTTTGAAATATTTTAAACAAACCAATATTTTCTTGATTTTACATATCATAACAATATATATATATATATATATATATATATATATATATATATATATATATATATATATATATATATATATATATTGTTCAACATTAAACCTAACCAAGTCTAAATTAACAGTCTTAGGAATGCTATTTCCTTCAAATGTCAAAATGACCATCTGGCGAGGTACAAGAATTGTTTCATTATCCGAATCAATTATTTTCCGTTTTAACCTTTTTACTTCGACAACATTTTTATCTGAAACAGTATTTTAAAATGTACTTTTCATCCAAAAACGTATCGACTTCCCTAATAATTCCCTTCTTTTGAGTAAAAAATGATGGAATATACGCTACAAGTTTATTATCCTTAATAAGCTCATGTTCAATTAGAGAATTTGCGCAAGTATAAGTTTTAAAAATTACTGTTACCTTATTTCTGCCAACAGGTTTAATGTCTAGTACATCGTGTTTAAAATATTGGTTTTTAAATAGATAATGACCTACACGTACTGGTGATAAACGGGACAAGTTTTTGTCTGTAGATTCTACAAAGACATTATAATACCCTGAATCATTTATTTTATATCTGTTATTTAAATTAATATACCTTTTGTCTTCCGTATCCATTAATGATATATTATTCTGGGGTGGCTCAACACCACCCCCAATTCACTCATAATAATAAATAATTAGATCCTACCTTTTTTGAAGATCGGTTGGTTTATTTTCAAATTAAATACCTATTAATTTGATAATAGCACTAGTTAAGGAACCGGAACATGTTTTAACGAACGATTTTCACCTGTTAACTGTCCAACGAATACTGGTAACCTCATTGTTATCAAGAATTTGCAAAGTTTCATTTATTACATTTTCATCAACTATGTCTGGGTTAAATTCAGCTAAAAATTGGTCGATATCAAAATATTATTATTATTAAATATTATTATTAAAAAATCGGCAATGTTCGTTTTACCGGGTTTATATTTTATAGTATAGTTAAATTCTTCTAATTTTAATCTCCATCGTAATAATTTGGAGTTGGTCGCATAAAATTTCAAAAGATCTGCCGTATAAATAAGGTCTAAATGTTTTACAAGTCCATACAATAGCTAAAAGTTCTTTTTCTATCGTAGAATATTTTTGCTCTGTTTGATTATGAGTTCTTGAGGCATACGTTACGGGTAAATCATTTGGGACTTTTCCTTGTGACAAAATTGCAGCTAAGGCTATATTTGAAGCGTCTGTAGTTAATATAAATGGTTTTGAAAAATCTGGATATTTTAAAATAGGGGCATTAATTAAAAGTTCTTTAAGATGATTAAAAGATTTTTTAATTTCTGGAGTATGTATAACTTTTGCATGTTTCTTTAGACACATAGTTAAAGGTTTAGCTATTTTGGCGAAATTTTGGATAAATCTTCTGTAATATCCTGCTAATCCTAAAAATGACTTTATTTATTTTTGCGTAGTAGGAATAGGAAAGTTTTTGACTGCATTAATTTTTTCTGGATTTGGTCGTACTCCGTCTTTTGTTATTAACATGACCTTAATATGCCACTTCTGTTCGTAAAAATTTTGATTTATCTAGTTGTATTTTTAAATTAGATTTTCTTAGTCTTTCAAAAATTGCTTTCAGTCTTTTAACATGTTCTTGCAATGATGAGGAAAAAACAATTATATCATCTAAATATATATAGCAGATTTCAGTCTGATATCCTCTTAATACATTATTCATAACATTTTGAAAAGTAGCTGGGGCATTTTTCAATCCAAACGGCATACTTAAAAATTCATAATGTATCTGTGGAAAATGCTGTTTTTGGTACATCGGCTGGTTCCATTTCTATCTGGTGGAAACCATTTGCTAAATCTAAAGTAGTAAAATATTGAGCTCTTCCTAGACCATCTAGAATATTATCTATTAATGGCAAGGGAAATTTATTTTCTATTGTATTTTCATTCAGTTTGCGGTAATCTATAACATATTTCTTTTGGTACTTGCATCCATTTTCTTCTCTATTACCCAGATTGGTGAATTAAAAGGCGAGTTTGAATCTTGTATTATTCCATTTTTTAACATATCATTTATTTGCCTACTAACTTCTTTTTTATAAACGTCCGGATATCTATAATTCCTTTTGTAAACCGGAGTATCATTAACTAGATCTATTTTATGCTTTATTTCATTCGTAAAACTAAGGGGCGTTCCGTCTATATAAAAAATATCTCTATATTCATAACAGAATTTACTTATGGCTTAGTATTCTTCGTCGTCGTTATGATTAAGTCTGAGTTTCTTGAAGTGTGAACTGGAAATGTTTCATCATTATACTTTTTTCTTTCATTATATCTTGTATATATTCTTCTTTGATTGTTATTGTATCTTCTATACATTCTTCTTTTATTCACATTATATATTCTTCTATTATCGTTATATCTTCTTTTTTTATTTTTATTATATCTTACATCATAAGTATTAATTCTATCATTGTATCTTAAATTATTATTATGTCGTTCTCTTATGTCATTATAACTCGTTATTTTATGATGAAATAAATTATTTGGAGAACGTCTATCATTTCTAAAATTACTTCGTAAACTAAAGTTATTGGAACTTGTATCCATTGGCTCAGATCGTATTGAATTTCTGCTTTGATTTTGGGTAGGAATAGATGGCTGATATCTAGGTATATTTGGAAATTGTCTTTGACATTGGTTATCATTATTATTATTAAAACCATTGTTCGAAAAACTTGGACGATTTTGAAAATTATTATTTGGATTTCTGAAAAAATTATTATTTCTGTATTGACTAGAACTTTGGGAAGAATGTCGATTTTGAAAATTATTATAATTCGAAGAATTCTGATTTCGAGAAAAATTATTTCTATTTGGAAATGAAGAGTGTTGTGAATTATTATTTGAATTTCTATTAGAATTATTATAGGATCGAGAATTATTAAAATTTGAGGGTCTTGTATTATTATTTAGATTTTTGTAAGAAATAAAATTTTCTTCTTCTTTAGCGAAAGCCAATAGAACAACTATTAAATCAGGATTCTTTAATCTGACTACTAACTGCATGTGATAATTAAGGCCATTTATAAAAGTTTTAAGACAAAGATCTTCATATTGTTGAATTTTTAATATTTTTACATTTAATTGGTCATTAGACATATTTATTTTTAAACAAAGAATGCTTCTAGCATCCTGGATTATTAAACCAAAATTTTGTGCATTTTCGTTTCTTTCTGGTTTCATTGAAATTATATCTTGTATTAAACAATCAATTGATCTCTGATCAGAAAATGTTATTATAAGAGAATCTTTAATTTTGCCCACGAATCAAGTTCTGTTCTTGATGCAATAAGGTCTGCTGCTCTGTCAGTTAACTTACTTAAAACAGTATCAAAAAGACAAACATTTATAGGTTTATTTGCATCTCTATTGCTATGATTATTCAAAAAATTTTCACATAATTTAATAAATATATTTAATTGTTTCGGATTGCCATCAAAAGTAGGAATGTTATCTGCTTGATATTTAATTAATTGAAAATTAGGTTGAGTCATCTCGTTAAATGTTAAATTTACTAAATGATCTAAAATGTCCTCCACAGTGAATCAAAAAATATATAATAAATATATAGGTAAAATATGGATTTTGGTAAAATAGGAAACACTTACATGAATATTTTCATTTTCTATAGACTTCAGACTATTTTTGTCCTTCCGTCTGCACCAATAGGATTCTGGACGATGCTGGTTCCTTCTCCCTGGTCTTGGCTTCCCCAATGGGTTGTGGACAATAGTAGATGTGATAGGTTCGTTCTGGAGCGGAAGTGACGTCACGAGGGGGGCGTGGCCTTGACCCATCAAGATACGTACGCTTGACGATCGACGATAGAAAATGTATAAAATATCTGACATAGAAACACGTAAGGCAGAAAACATGTATAATAATGAGAGAAAATGTATAAAATATCTGGCATAGAAACACGTAAGAGAGAAAGCATCGACAATAATGATGGAAAATGTATAAAATATCTTATATAGGAACACGTAAGAAAGAAATGCTGTACATAAAATGATAGAAAATGTGTAAAATATCTGAGATAGAAACACGTAAGGCAGAAAACATGGATAATAATGATAGAAAAATGTATAAAATATCTGACATAGAAACACGTAAGAATGAAAGCATGGTCAATAATGGTGTAAAATGTATAAAATATCTGACATAGGAATACTGCTGTACATAAAATGACAGAAAATGTGAAAAATATGACATAGAAACACGTAAGGCAGAGAACATGGATAATAATGATGAAAAATGTATAAAATATCTAACATAGAAACACGTAAGAGAGAAACCATCGACAATAATGATGAAAAATGTATAAAATATCTTATATAAGAACACGTAAGAAAGAAATGCTGTACATAAAATGATAGAAAATGTGTAATATATCTGACATAGAAACACGTAAGGTAGAAAACATGGATAATAATGATAGGAAATGCATAAAATATCTAACATAGAAACACATAAGTCAGAAATGCTGTACATAAAATAATAGAAAATGTGTAAAATATCTTACATAGAAACACGTAAGGCAGAAAGCATGGATAATAATTATAGAAAATGTATAAAATATCTAACATAGAAACACTGCTGTACATAAAATGATAGAAAATGTATAAAATATCTAACATAGAAACACGTAAGACAGAAATGCTTTACATAAAATGACAGAAAATGTGTGAAATATCTATCATAGAAACACATAACGCAGAAAGCATAGACAATAATGAATGAAAATGTATAAAAAATCTGACATAGCAACACGTAAGGCAGAAGACATGAACAATATTGATGGAAAATGTATAAAATATCTGACATAGAAACACGTAAGGCAGAAAAGCTGTACATAAAATGATAGAAAAATGTATAAAGTATCTGACATAGAAACACGTAAGAATGAAAGCATGGACAATAATGGTGTAAAATGTATAAAATATCTGACATAGGAACACTGCTGTGCATAAAATAACAGAAAATATGAAAATATGACATAGAAACACGTAAGGCAGAAAACATGGATAATATTGATGAAAAATGTATAAAATATCTTATACAGGAACACGTAAGAAAAAAATGCTGTGCATAAAATAATAGAAAATGTGTAATATATCTGACATAGAAACACGTAAGGCAAAAAACATGGATAATAATGATTGAAAATGTATAAAATATCTAACATAGAAACACGTAAGACAGAAATGCTGTACATAAAATGATAGAAAATGTGTAAAATATCTGACATAGAAGCACGTAAGGCAGAAAGCATGGATAATAATGATAGAAAATCTATAAAATATCTAACATAGAAACACTGCTGTACATAAAATGATAAAAAATGTATAAAATATCTGACATAGAAACATGTAAGACAGAAAGCATGGAAAATATTGATAGAAAATGTATAAAATATTTAACATAAAAACACGTAAGACAGAAATGCTTTACATAAAATGACAGAAAATGTGTGAAATATCTATCATAGAAACACATAAGGCAGAAAGCATAGACAATAATGAATGAAAATGTATAAAATATCTGACAGCAACACGTAAGGCAGAAGACATGAACAATATTGATGGAAAATGTATAAAATATCTGACATAGAAACACGTAAGACAGAAAAGCTGTACATGAAATGATAGAAAAATGTATAAAATATCTGACATAGAAACACGTAAGAATGAAAGCATGGACAATATTGGTGTAAAATGTGTAAAATATCTGAGATAGAAACACGTAAGGCAAAAAACATGGATAATAATGATAGAAAAATGTATAAAATATCTGACATAGAAACAAGTAGGAATGAAAGCATGGACAATAATGGTGTAAAATGTATAAAATATCTAACATAGAACCACGTAAGACAGAAATGCTGTACATAAAATGTGTAAAATATCTGACATAGAAACACGTAAGGCAAAAAGCATGGATAATAATGACAGAAAATGTATAAAATATCTAACATAGAAACACGTAAGACAAAAATGCTGCACATAAAATGATAGAAAATTTGTAAAATATCCGAAATACAAACGCGTAAGGCAGAAAGCATGGACAATAATGATAGAAAATGTATAAAATATAACTGCTGTACATAAAATGATAGAAAATATCTGACATAGAAACACGTAAGGCAAAAAGTATGGATAATAATGATAGAAAATGTATAAAATATCTGACATAGAAACACGTAAAGCAGAAAGCATGGAAAATAATGATAGAAAATGTATAAAATATCTGACATAGAAAGACGTACGATAGAAATGCTATACATAAAATGATAGAAAATGTGTAAAATATCTATCATAGAAACATATAAGGGAGAAAGCATGGACAATAATGATTGAAAATGTATAAAATATCTGACATAGAAACACATAGAGCAGAAATGCTATACATAAAATAATGAAAAACGTATAAAATATCTGACGTAGAAACACGTAAGAAAGAAATGCTATACACAAAATGATAGAAAATGTATAAAATATCTATCATAGAAACACTTAAGGGAGAGAGCATGGACAATAATGATTGAAAATGTATAAAATATCGAATAAAAGTTGAGAAATACTCGCAAGGATGATAGAAAGTGTGTAAAATATCTGCCATAGAATCACGTAAGGCAGAAAGCATAGATAATAATAAAAAATGTATAAAACGTTTAACATAAAAAAACGTAAGACAGAAATGCTGTATATAAAATGATAGAAAATGTGTAAAATATCTGACATAGTAGCACGTAAGGCAGAAGGCATGGATAATTATGATAGAAAGTGTATAAAATATCAAACATAGAAACACTAGTGTACATATAATGATAAAAAATATCTGACATAGAAATACGTAAGGCAGAAAGCATGGATAATAATGATAGAAAATGTATTAAATATCTGACATAGAAACACGTAAGACAGAAAAGCTGTACATAAAATGATGGAAAATGTGTAAAATATCTAACATAGAAACACGTAAGTCAGAAAGCATGAACAATATTGAATTAAAATGTATAAAATATCTGACATACAAACACGTAAGGCAGAAAGCATGGATAGTAATGAACGATTTACATGTAAAATTTGCTGAATAGAGAATAATTATATATCGAAATATGCAGAGTCTAACATATTATTCAATTGACAGCAATGAGCATAGATGTAAACAACAAAAAAATCTTTATTATCCCCATCACAAACATCGCTAACACTGAATATTACCAACAGGCAAAGGTCTACTCGAATAGTGTTACAATGAAAAAAGGAATGTTTATGTGTAAAAATAAATCGAGGTCGGCATATTGTAAGGTTACTCTAAAGTTCAAATACGACAAAAAAAAATGATTATTGCTGTAATACAGATGCTAGGAAATAAATAAAAGTAATGTTTAAAGTATTTGATTTTCTTTGTTTATAACTCAGTTGTTGAAATGACCTATTGTAAATACGAAGAAAATGTTCTAATAAAATACCTGCGGAAACACTTTACAACAATATTTTTAACAAACTATGGTGTGTACAAAAGTATTATTCAGCAAAAGAGTGAGAATTTTAAACGCAATACAAGAAAATTAAACTTTATTTACAAATAATATTGCATGTTTTAAATAATGCAGAAGTAAATTAACAATATGACAAACTTAGAATGATGGTGTATAAAATCAAATACGACCCTCTAAAATATATAAAATAGTACTCACTTTTTAATTTTTATTTGTAGCACAAACACCAAACGAACACGCTATCACAAAGGTTAACTGCACACTGCGAGTATAAAAATGTATTCGTTTATTAAATAGGCGGGCTGGTATAACGTAACTCGACTGGAAATTATCGAGAATTGCAAGCTGAAGTATGTTTGTACGCACGTGCACGTGGGTATTATATTGCGAACTTCTCGATGTGGGAACGAAAATAGCGATTGGAATTCAATTACATCCGGTGACGTCAGATAGCAAACTACACATTTTCTTTATAATATAATATTTCGAGGAATTACTATGATGTATGAAAACTTTTATTAGTAATTATACCGGGGGCAATTAAAAATTATAAAGTAAAACTAATTTAGCGTTATTAATGAATATATAGTTATATATAGCTAACAAATATATATATATATATATATATATATATATATATATATATATAATATAAATAAAGGGAAAAAGCTCTTTCCCTTTCATTTGATGTGTCACATGTTAGGTTTCGACTAGATGTTTGTTTTAGTGTGTCAGACGCCTTCTTTAGGTCAATAAATGTAAATTGATATTATAGTGTGTCTATTATCATCCATAGCATCATATTGTATGACGTATGTCGCTATAAGTTCATTAATAGCAAATATAGTGTATATTGCCTTTTTAGTATTCAATATGTTTTGTTTTTCTATCTTAGTATATTCGTTAAATTTTCCCCTTTCATTTGATGTGTCACATGTTAGGATTCGGCTGGCTGTTTGTTTTTTACTGCGTCAGACGCCTTCTTTAGGTCAATAAATACAAATTTACCTTATAGTGTGTCTACTGCCGTCCATTGTATTATATGATGTCACATATGTCGCTATACTTTCATGAATAACCAATATAGTATGTTAGCAGTCTCCAATTTTTATATCTCAATATATTCATAATATCATCCTACTGTCCTTGGATGTGTCGTATGTATGGATTTGGCGGTTTGTTTATTTAATGGTTAGTCAGAGGCCTTCTTCATATCAATAAATTAACATGTATATTACAGCATATATAAGAATATTCGTAGTGTTATATATCTCGTATGTTACTATATATTCATTAATAACGCTAAATTAGTTTTACTTTATAATTTTTAATTGCCCCCGGTATAATTACTAATAAAAGTTTTCATACATCATAGTAATTCCTCGAAATATTATATTATAAAGAAAATGTGTAGTTTGCTATCTGACGTCACCGGATGTAATTGAATTCCAATCGCTATTTTCGTTCCCACATCGAGAAGTTCGCAATATAATACCCGGTGCATGTGCGTACAAACAGGCTTCAGCTTGCAATTCTCGATAATTTCCAGTCGAGTTACGTTATACCAGCCCGCCTATTTAATAAACGAATACATTTTTATACTCGCAGTGTGCAGTTAACCTTTGTGATAGCGTGTTCGTTTGGTGTTTGTGCTACAAATAAAAATTAAAAAGTGAGTACTATTTTATATATTTTAGAGGGTCGTATTTGATTTTATACACCATCATTCTAAGTTTGTCATATTGTTAATTTACTTCTGCATTATTTAAAACATGCAATATTATTTGTAAATAAAGTTTAATTTTCTTGTATTGCGTTTAAAATTCTCACTCTTTTGCTGAATAATACTTTTGTACACACCATAGTTTGTTAAAAATATTGTTGTAAAGTGTTTCCGCAGGTATTTTATTAGAACATTTTCTTCGTATTTACAATAGGTCATTTCAACAACTGAGTTATAAACAAAGAAAAACAAATACTTTAAACATTACTTTTATTTATTTCCTAGCATCTGTATTACAGCAATAATCATTTTTTTTTGTCGTATTTGAACTTTAGAGTAACCTTACAATATGCCGACCTCGATTTATTTTTACACATAAACATTCCTTTTTTCATTGTAACACTATTCGAGTAGACCTTCGCCTGTTGGTAATATTCAGTGTTAGCGATGTTTGTGATGGGGATAATAAAGATTTTTTTGTTGTTTACATCTATGCTCATTGCTGTCAATTGAATAATATGTTAGACTCTGCATATTTCGATATATAATTATTCTCTATTCAGCAAATTTTACATGTAAATCGTTCATTACTATCCATGCTTTCTGCCTTACGTGTTTGTATGTCAGATATTTTATACATTTTAATTCAATATTGTTCATGCTTTCTGACTTACGTGTTTCTATGTTAGATATTTTACACATTTTCCATCATTTTATGTACAGCTTTTCTGTCTTACGTGTTTCTATGTCAGATATTTAATACATTTTCTATCATTATTATCCATGCTTTCTGCCTTACGTATTTCTATGTCAGATATTTTTTATCATTTTATGTACACTAGTGTTTCTATGTTTGATATTTTATACACTTTCTATCATTATTATCCATGCCTTCTGCCTTACGTGCTACTATGTCAGATATTTTACACATTTTCTATCATTTTATATACAGCATTTCTGTCTTACGTTTTTTTATGTTAAACATTTTATACATTTTTTATTATTATCTATGCGTTCTGCCTTACGTGATTCTATGGCAGATATTTTACACACTTTCTATCATCCTTGCGAGTATTTCTCAATTTTTATTCGATATTTTATACATTTTCCATCATTATTGTCCATGCTTTCTGCCTTACGTATTTCTATGTCAGATATTTTTTATCATTTTATGTACACTAGTGTTTCTATGTTTGATATTTTATACACTTTCTATCATTATTGTCCATGCCTTCTGCCTTACGTGCTACTATGTCAGATATTTTACACATTTTCTATCATTTTATGTACAGCATTTCTGTCTTACGTTTTTTATGTTAAACATTTTATACATTTTTTTTATTATTATCTATGCTTTCTGCCTTACGTGATTCTATGGCAGATATTTTACACACTTTCTATCATCCTTGCGAGTATTTCTCAACTTTTATTCGATATTTTATACATTTTCAATCATTATTGTCCATGCTCTCTCCCTTAAGTGTTCCTATGATAGATATTTTACACATTTTCTATCATTTTGTGTATAGCATTTCTTTCTTACGTGTTTCTACGTCAGATATTTTATACGTTTTTCATTATTTTATGTATAGCATTTCTGCTCTATGTGTTTCTATGTCAGATATTTTATACATTTTCAATCATTATTGTCCATGCTTTCTCCCATATATGTTTCTATGATAGATATTTTACACATTTTCTATCATTTTATGTATAGCATTTCTGTCGTACGTGTTTCTATGTCAGATATTTTATACATTTTCTATCATTATTTTCCCTGCTTTCTGCCTTACGTGTTTCTATGTCAAGTATTTTATACATTTTCTATCATTATTATCCATACTTTTTGCCTTACGTGTTTCTATGTCAGATATTTTCTATCATTTTATGTACAGCAGTTATATTTTATACATTTTCTATCATTATTGTCCATGCTTTCTGCCTTACGCGTTTGTATTTCGGATATTTTACACATTTTTTATCATTTTATGTGCAGCATTTCTGTCTTACGTGTTTCTATGTTAGATATTTTATACATTTTACACCATTATTGTCCATGCTTTCATTCCTACTTGTTTCTATGTCAGATATTTTATACATTTTTCTATCATTATTATCCATGTTTTCTGCCTTACGTGTTTCTATCTCAGATATTTTACACATTTTACACCATTATTGTCCATGCTTTCATTCTTACCTGTTTCTATGTCAGATATTTTATACATTTTTCTATCATTTTATGTACAGCTTTTCTGTCTTACGTGTTTCTATGTCAGATATTTTATACATTTTCCATCAATATTGTTCATGTCTTCTGCCTTACGTGTTGCTGTCAGATATTTTATACATTTTCATTCATTATTGTCTATGCTTTCTGCCTTATGTGTTTCTATGATAGATATTTCACACATTTTCTGTCATTTTATGTAAAGCATTTCTGTCTTACGTGTTTTTATGTTAAATATTTTATACATTTTCTATCAATATTATCCATGCTTTCTGTCTTACATGTTTCCATGTCAGATATTTTATACATTTTTTATCATTTTATGTACAGCAGTGTTTCTATGTTAGATATTTTATAGATTTTCTATCATTATTATCCATGCTTTCTGCCTTACATGCTTCTATGTCAGATATTTTACACATTTTCTATCATTTTATGGACAGCATTTCTGTCTTACGTGTTTCTATGTTAGATATTTTATACATTTTCAATCATTATTATCCATGTTTTTTGCCTTACGTGTTTCTATGTCAGATATATTACACATTTTCTATTATTTTATGTACAGCATTTTTTTCTTACGTGTTCCTGTATAAGATATTTTATACATTTTTCATCAATATTATCCATGTTTTCTGCCTTACGTGTTTCTATGTCATATTTTCTGTTATTTTATGCACAGCAGTGTTCCTATGTCAGATATTTTATACATTTTACACCATTATTGTCCATGCTTTCATTCTTACGTGTTTCTATGTCAGATACTTTATACATTTTTCTATCATTTTATGTACAGCTTTTCTGCCTTACGTGTTTCTATGTCAGATATTTTATACATTTTCCATCAATATTGTTCATGTCTTCTGCCTTACGTGTTGCTATGTAAGATTTTTTATACATTTTCATTCATTATTGTCTATGCTTTCTGCGTTATGTGTTTCTATGATAGATATTTCACACATTTTCTGTCATTTTATGTAAAGCATTTCTGTCTTACGTGTTTCTGTGTTAGATATTTTATACATTTTCTATCATTTTATGTACAGCAGTGTTTCTATGTTAGATATTTTATACATTTTCTATAATTATTATCCATGCTTTCTGCCTTACTTGTTTCTATGTAAGATATTTTATACATTTTCTATCATTTTATGTACAGTATTTCTGTCTTATGTGTTTCTATGTTAGATATTTTATACATTTTCTATCATTATTATCCATGTTTTCTACCTTACGTGTTTCTATGTCAGATATATTACACATTTTCTATCATTTTATGTACAGCAGTGTTTCTATGTTAGATATTTTATACATTTTCTATAATTATTATCCATGCTTTCTGCCTTACTTGTTTCTATGTAAGATATTTTATACATTTTCTATCATTTTATGTACAGCATTTCTGTCTTATGTGTTTCTATGTTAGATATTTTATACATTTTCTATAAATATTATCCATGCTTTCTGCCTTACTTGTTTCTATGTAAGATATTTTATACATTTTCTATCATTTTATGTACAGCATTTCTGTCTTATGTGTTTCTATGTTAGATATTTTATACATTTTCTATCGTTATTATCCATGCTTTCTGCCTTACTTGTTTCTATGTAAGATATTTTATACATTTTCTATCATTTTATGTACAGCATTTCTGTCTTATGTGTTTCTATGTTAGATATTTTATACATTTTCTATCATTATTATCCATGTTTTCTACCTTACGTGTTTCTATGTCAGATATATTACACATTTTCTATCATTTTATGTACAGCATTTCTTTCTTACGTGTTCTTATATAAGATATTTTATACATTTTTCATCATTATTGTCGATGGTTTCTCTCTTACGTGTTTCTATGTTAGATATTTTATACATTTTTCATCATTATTATCCATGTTCTCTGCCTTACGTGTTTCTATGTAAGATATTTTATACATTTTACACCATTACACCATGCTTTCATTCTTACGTGTTTCTATGTCAGATATTTTATACATTTTTCTATCATTATTATCCATGTTTTCTGCCTTACGTGTTTCTATCTCAGATATTTTACACATTTTCTATCATTTTATGTACAGCATTTCTTTCTTACGTGTTCCTATATAAGATATTTTATACATTTTCCATCATTATTGTCGATGCTTTCTCTCTTACGTGTTTCTATGCCAGATATTTTATACATTTTCTCTCATTATTATACATGTTTTCTGCCTTACTTGTTTCTATGTCAGATATTTTATACATTTTCTATCATTTCATGTAGAGCAGTGTTTCTATGTTAGATATTTTATACATTTTCTATCATTAATGTCCATGCTCTCTGTGTTACATGTTTCTATATCAGATATTTTATACATTTTATATACAGCATTTCTGTCTTAAAATTACCGTAGCGTATTGTGGTAGTCATGTTTTTACTCGATGGCTGAGTTTTTCTTTTATATAACAAAATATATTTACTTTTAATTTTCACATCCAAAGTATATACTCTAAAACTATATACACTCTATAACTATATACTCTAAAAATGTACTTAATTTAATTTTTCTTTGTTAATATACCTGAAATATCTTAAAGTTGAATATTTGATGGTCCTTTACGGAGTATAAAAAGGATGGTCGACATTTTCCTTCACGGATTCACACCTGTGTACCTTCACGAAGGGAGTTGTACTTAAACCTATTAGTTGATCGTGAGACGGGACCTGCAAAGTGCGCTGTCAACTAGGGTTAGGTATATACAGTGCATTCCGTATGTTTTATTAACATGATCAGGGGAAATTGTTGCCTGATGGCTATCGAAGAACCGTCTATGACCAACATATATTCTTACAGAGACCAATGTTTATTATCCACTTTAAAACAATAAATTACTTGCTCGTCGTAGATAAACTATAGTATGCAAATATTTACGCTTTCCTTTCGCCTTTCAGTTAACGTCTTGTGCGTCAAAATCAGATAAATAACAACGAAGATATAATGTAATGGTCTTTTAGCACGTTAGTTTGTTTGAACATAATTTATGGATGGTAATCATTCGTTGGTTAGTTTTCGTCATAATTGGATTATATCTGAATATCATTGTAAAATGGTAATTGTTGTAGATAAAATATAATATGCAACAAATCGAAAAATAGTCATCTTGGAGATTTATGTATAGTAGTGGATATGTAGATAAGACTCTTGACTAATTATACGTTCAGATGAGATCTGTGTGTATTAGTGAGTGTTCAGCGGAGACTCTTGTCGAATTGTACGTTCAGTGGAGATTTGTGTATAGTAGTGGTCGTTCAGATGTGGCTTGTAGAGAACGTTTAGGTCCTTATCGGTTTGTGATCAGACAACTCATATCTATGTCGAGTAATATACGTTAGTTGTTTGAACATACTGGAAGAATGGTAAACATCCGTTTGTTAGTCCTCGTTATGATTTAATTATATCTGAATATCGTTGTAAAATAGTAATTGTTGTAGATAAAATCGAGTATGCAATAAAACGTTATGGTATACTAATAGTCATAGTTGTGAGTTACTGTTCCGAGGATACTTATAATGACTGCTCAGATGAGATTTATATATTTATGTATAGTAGTTGATGACCTACATTTCCGTCTTTCCTGTGGTGTCCAATATAATACTTTTTGTTATTCTGTTGTCGCTCATTCTTTAGACGTGTCCATACCACCGTAGTTGTGATGTCCTTCGTTATTCTGCGTCTGGTATACGTCTGATATGAGTTAAATTGCTTCTGCTATACGTCTGATGTTTAAGCGTTGAAACTACGTTTTAAGTATATTAATATAGCGTGGTTGGCAGTATATTTTAGACATGCGTTGGAGCGCGTTAGAGATGTTTACTTTTTGATGTATCAGTTTATCGATGTATTTAATCAACACTTTATATAGATCCGCATCAATTTTTCAAACCATTAAGTGTTTGGTAGCCAGTTGAGTAAGACGTGACTATGGGTGAAGAATGCCGTATGTATTCAGAAAACTAACATTGGTAACTTAATAGGTACCATTTATCGTCTCAATTTCAATATTGTTGTATATCGATGTTCTTATATAGTATTTACCTTTAGTGATATACTTGATTTTTTTTACAATTTTTTTCGAATATTCAATATGCGCAATCTCTTGTGGTGTTTTTTATATACACATATTATTGTCAGATTATGTTGAACGATTATGTAGCTTAGAGGTGTGCTTTGGTGCGGGGTATGGCGACGTATCACGGCCAACTTTAACAAGTAATATTGAATTAATAATCAACATTCTTTTTACATTTTTATCAATTTGTTTCTGCATCTCTCTCCTCTTCTGATGACGTATGTGGAAATGTTGATCATCCTCTTATGAAAGCTTTTAGTATTAAACTCTTGATTTATACAATGTAAACCTTTTATATCAGTATTACGTTAAACGGCTTTACGCCTATACCATTTTACACTATGTTGAACTGTACCATTATTATTATATGCACATGTTCGACCCCTCGTAAAACACCGAAGTATATAATGCGCGAAACGGTTGCGCCTACGGTTCAAGCTGGTCGATCCTCTAGCGTTCAATGCCTCATGCGCGAAAGCGGTGGCGCTTACAGTTCATGCCGTTTCAGACCTTTCGTCGTTGCGTTCTTTTTTTTATATCCATTATTACCTACTTATATCAATTGGTTACCTAGCTGTGTGGCTAGCGTGTGTATCTTTGGTGCTGCTGGTCCCAGGTTCGAGTCCTACACACGTTAAAATTTTTTATTTAATAATAATAATTTAATAATTTGGATTAAAATTGTCTTATAGATAGTTGAAATACAAAAATAATATGTAAATTAATTCATAATAAAAATAACTAATTACTAAACTTAAAAAAGGTGTCTAGCGTAAAAAACAAGTTAGGACTTGTCGGTGACGTCATCGCGGGATGTGACCAGTGAGCGGACGGTGCTTGTGACGTCACTCCGCCAAGGTCACGTGGGCTATCGAGAGGCGCGAGGAACTGCGTCGAGAGTGCGGGGTCAAAGGTCAAAGTGGGGTATAGTGGGACACTATCTACTGACAATGTTTGTTCCTAACCCTGGACGTTTGGCTGTTACCGTATCCGAAATGTAGATTTTTTCCGTTAATCTTTAAAAAGAAAAATTGCACACGAAATTCGGTAAGGTTAACACGAACACTGTACAATTGCGAAAAATATCCTACTGACTTCGACAGTTACGAAGTTCAAAGCCGAAAACGGATTTTTTAAAAATTTTATTTTCGTAACAAAATTTATTTATTGAGAACGTACAAGTATGGTAACAACTACAAAACAAAAAGCTCTTAATCTAATTAAACACTGGTATATATAGTCTTTCTATATGTCGTCACACATTGGATAATCCAGGGACGTAACTGGAACTTCTCTATTTTAAACGTTGATTTTTTTCTCAATAAATTGTATTGGTGGATTTAATTAAACCAAAAAAACATATAAAATTTTTGAAATACTCATTTCTATGTCGTTTAACCCTCCTTTCCACGGGTGACTTTTTTGTGGCACAAATCCACGGGTGGGGTCTATCAGAACCAAATTTTAAACATGGTTTTTCTCAATAAAAATTTTTTTTTTTTTTAATATTTTTAAGGAAATTTACTGATGTAACGTTGTATTACCTAAATGTACACATAATATGTGTATTAATATCTATTGGTATTATATATAGTTTAGTTATACTGCGAATAGTTTACTGCGAAATAACTAACACCATTATTTTTTTACAAGAGTTTACTAAAAGTGTCATGAACGGCAAAATACAAAAGAAAAATATAAAAAAATACAATATTATTACTCTATATAGTTACAGTAATACAAGTAAAAACTAAATATCCAAAATTTAAATTGGAAACAGAAAATAGAGGGGGTTAAATAATGTTAATTTTGTTTCTATACAATCGGCACAACATGCTTTTATATGTTCCACACATAATCAGTTTTTGCACAATTGGCAAAATACCTAGTTTTTCTTTTTTTACAATACTTACACCATCCCCATTTTCCCGGGGGCTGGGTCATCCCTCGTCGTTTGCACAATTCCAGAAAATTTTGCAGCAAGTAACCGTGATGTTCTCGGTATACGCATATTTAACGCTCTTATTTTCATATTTTTCTGGACTGACGCAATTCCTAAAGACTTCAGAAACAATCGACGAGAAGACCGAAATTCCGCATTCGTATTATTGGACGTATGTATCGGAGTATATAATAAATGCATTTACACCTGTAATATTAGCCAAGCCTTAGCACAAAACAAGAAACGTCCACTCACGGGTGGGGTCTGTCAGGATACTTTTGTATGTAGCGATTGAAGGGATTCATACAATTTTACCAAATTATGCCAAAGTGTACTATTCAGTAACATTAAAAGGTACACCGAGTCTAGGAAAAAAATACAAAAAAAAATTGAAAAAATTAAGCAAATTTCATTTATACTTGTACTGATGGACCCCACCCGTGGGATGGAGAGTTAAAATTTTTTCAACTCCTTTTAATTCTCTGAAATTCCCATCGGAATTTTTTAGCTGTTTAATTTTGTATTATACTCTCACCTCCTTTTTTTCGTGATAAAACTTCAGATAACCTTTTTTTACTTTTTTGGTTAATTAGCCTGGTGTATATGCATGTAACATATCTGTTTTAGGGATCAGAAAAATAATGAAGGCGTAACAATATCCAATGAATGTGACAAATATGAAGATGTCAATAATTATAGTTTAGTACGAAAACTGGGCCACGGAAAATATAGCATTGTTTTCGAAGGTCACCACGAAAACAACGATGAAAAAGTTGTAATCAAGGTTCTAAAACCCGTCAGAAAAAGCAAAATTGAACGAGAAATTAAAATTTTAGAATGTTTAAAAGGTGGTACCAATATTATAAGATTGCTATCTGTAGTAAATATCCCAACTACAGCTTTAGTCTTTGAAAAGTTAAATCGGAATAAAGATTTTAAATCTGTTTATTTGAAATTTACGGAGCCAGAGACAAGGTATTATCTGTATGAAGTTTTAAAAGCTTTAGACTATTGTCACAGTAAAGGAATAATGCATAGAGATGTAAAGCCTCATAACATAATTATAGATCAAGCCAGTAATAAAATTAGGTTGATTGATTGGGGATTAGCAGAGTTCTATAGTCCAGGACAGGAATATAATGTTAGAGTGGCTTCCAGATATTTTAAAGGACCAGAGTTACTAGTTGATTATGGATATTACGATTATTCTTTGGATATGTGGTCTCTTGGTTGTATGTTTGCAGCAATGCTATTTCGCAAAGAACCTTTTTTCTATGGAATGGATAATTTAGACCAACTAGCTAGAATCGTGAAAGTTTTGGGTAATTTTTTTAAATATTTTATTATTGTAGTATTTATAGTGTTATGGAGCATCAGCGTGATTTTAAAATGAACAAAACTTACTTTAGAGAGTTTGGTTCATCGTTTGTATATTGATAACTTTTTTTATTAAAGTCTTTAACGTTTTTTTTTTTATTTTTGTATGTTTAGTATATCCAAATCAGACATCCGTCCAGGCACATCCTCTTTCTTAAAAAAAAATTAATTTTTTAATGCTGAAAACAACACTGTGTAACGAGAAAGTTAATTTCGACGTACCCCATATAACGGTTGCCGCTCTCCGAATAATGACGGGTAGAACAGAATCTTCGAGATGAGGTTCTGCAGAACATACGACGCGGCCAGCCTGGCGTTTATAATGGCGACGATAAAGGTGGAATACTTTAGATGATTCTCGAAAAATACTTTTGGTATTTATATGAAGCGCTGTTATTTAAGTTAGTTGATAAGAGAATATCGTACTCTAAAATTTAAATAAATAGTTTATATAAATAAGAACCGCTCTTTTTATTTACACATTTTATTTACAGTAGTGTCAGAACTACCAGTAACATAGTTATGTGAAAAAATAGAAGAACGAGAAGACTGCAGCGGGTCCAAGAAGATCCTTCAAGAACGACTGAAGGATCTTCTCAACAAGAATGGAGATGACCCAGACACATTCCATTTTCAATCAGCAGAAGAAGCAGTTTTAACGAAGATCAAAGAAACTTCTAGAAAGAATGATGAAAGGTTTGAAAATGTTGCTAAAAGATTCGACGAGAAATTTGAAAATGTTTCTCTAATAATTAAAGAAACTTCTAAAAAGAATGACAGATTCGAAAATGTTTCTAGAAGATTGGACAAGATATTTGGAAATGCTTCTCAAATAATTGAGGAAACTTCTGAAAATATTTCCAAAAGATTTGATGAAACTTCTCAAATAATTAAAGAAGTATGTAGACAGAACAATGAGAAATTTGAAAAAGTTTCTAGAACATTCGATAAGGTAGAAGAGAAGATCAAACAGTTAGAGGGCACGATAACCAATACGAAAATGCCACTATCAGTTAATGTAGTAGTTTTACATCCTGTAGTGAAAAAAAAATCACCGAGAGATGAAATGACACATCATATGAGATTTAAATTGCCACCATTTGATGGGAAGTTTTCTTGGTCCATATATTTTAGAAAATTTAAAGCTACTGCGACAGCCAATTATTGTACCGAACAAGAAAAGGCTGTTTTCTTGACTGCTGCTTTACAAGGCGATGCTGCGGATATCCTAAGATCGATTCCTAAAGATCAAGAAAAATGTTATGAGACCTTGTTCACTCGACTAAAAAAAGCCCATGGAGATGCCCATCTACAATAAGTCTACAAAGTACATATAAGAAATAGAATTCAACGAGCAAGTGAGAATTTGCAAGAGTGTGAAGCAGATGTCGCTCGTAGAGCGCGGTAGGGTTATCCTGAGGCACCAGATAACATATTGGAAGAAATTGCTGTAGATACCTTCGTCAATGGGTTGAGAGACAATGAACTACAGAAAGCTTTACGACTAGCAAAAACGCTCGCCATTGTCTTGGAACACGAAACAGCTAGTCAAGCTTCAGGGAGCTATCGAGTACGAACGTCTGAAGAAGACGATGAACAAAACGAAAAACATCTGGAGAAAATCTCACGGAAAATAGTTCGTAACACGATTCCAGGGGGACGAGAGCCCAGATCTTGGAATAATGGCGACGTAGGTCACATTCGCCGTAAGTTGGTAGAAAATAATACAACAGTCATAAAACTAAAACAGATCGAACATGGGACTAGAAGAGTTCATTCAAATGCTGATGCCTTTTTGGAGACAGTCATGCAGTGCAAATTGTAATCACTGTAATAAATTCGAGGAAACTATTTGCCCCGTGGGACGAACGACTGTTATGAATGATCAATGGCAGCCTCAACAACTACAAGACGCCCAAGCAGATAATCCATGTACAAAAAGAGTATTTAATGGGATGCGTCGTGGTGGTAGACTTTCTTGGCAAGACATTAGTAGTTCTAAGCAAGACTTCTGGTAATCCAGAAGTCAAGTCCTACTGGAGCAAATGAAATTGCTTGGTACGAAAAGATGATCGTGTGTATAGAAGCTTTGAGAACGATGATGGTACAGAATCTAAGCTTTAGTTGATTGTACCTAAAAGCAAAGTGTTAGAAGTATTGCGTCCGTTGCATGACGGCGCATTAGGTGGACACTTTGGTATTACTAAGACTCTGTGTACAACCTGTAATGGTCCAGTTGGTTAAAAAAGGGCACCCATAAAACAGTATAAGTTGGTAGTCCTATGGAAGAGTAGCAATCGATATTGCAGGGCATTTCTAGAAACGGATGATGAAAATAAATATATCTTGGTAGCTGTGGATTATTTTACTAAATGGACTGATGTCTAGGCGATATCAAATCAAGAAGCTGCTACCGTTGCAGAGATACTGATTAGAGAATTCTTCAGCCGATTTGGAGATCCACTTCGATCAAGGATGAAACTTCGAGTCAACCCTCTTCCAAAACGTTTGTAAAATAATTGGTGTCAATAAGATCAGAACGACACGCCTATATCCTCAATCAGATCAGAACGACACGTCTATATCATTAATCAGATGGAATAGTCGAAAGGATGAACAGAGCGATGGGTAAACACGTCTCCAAAGTTGTATGCGAACATCAAAGATATTGAGACCAGCATATACATTTATTCCTAATGGCCTACCGCTCGACCCTGAATAAAACTACAGGCCAGACTCCAACCTGACTGATGTTGGATTGTTAAGTTCGTTTGCCCAGCGACCAAGAGTTTGGCTGCAGATCTTCCGAAGAACATGTTGCAAGTGAAAAGTATGTAGATCGATAACAGAATAAAGAACATTCATGAACTTGCTCAACAACACATCCAATTAGCCAGAGACAGAATGAAAGTTCAATATGGTTCTCGATGCAAGAATGAAAGTTTTGAAGTAGTTGATCTTGCCTGGTTATATAATCTACAACGTCGTCGAGGCTTATCTTCTAAACTGCAAATACAATTGGAAGGTCCTTAGGAAATTTAAAAGAGAATAAGTTACGTAATATACCGAATTAAGAAATTGCCTTAAGGTAAACCAAAAGATCTTCACATAAATCGTGTTGCACCTTATGCCAGCTCAAATGAAACAGAAGAAGCACGAACCCGTCAACATAAGATCAAAAATTATCAACTACCAAGATTTAAGGAATTTATGTCAAATTACGCAAAACGAAAGAGTGGAAGATTCGGCATGGCCCCAGAAGTTCAGCAGGATCTATTTAGTGTTCCTAAAAATAATCTCTCTAGCCCACTGTGTTGTTCATGACCTGGAGAATGACTAAAGGAATATCGTCCGTATTCAATAAGAAGTTTGGTCGCTTGGATAGTTAAAAAATCAGCAGCCTTAAGTTGGAAGAGTACTGCGATTCGAAGATGGTGCTTTGAAGATGATTTGCTATATATGGTGACCAGTAACCAGGAAGTCTTATACAGAGAGGGCGAGCTACGAGGACATATGGCATGCTCTAACTAATTTGAAGAAAATCGTGTGCAATTATGACATCCAGAATTTGGTTTTACCGAAGATAGACTATTCCTTAGAAAATCTGGATTGGTAGATTGTCAGAAGCATGCTTAAAGTGATCTTCCGAGAAACCGGCATGTGAATGACTGTAGCATTAACCCAAAGAGATCGTGTCTTTCAAAGACAGTAGACTGTTATTTGTTCTTAGGGGTTTAGGCAGAGCTGGAGAGTACGATAGATTGCGCTATCCTGGGCCTACATATACAGTTGCTGATCGGGACGTTCAGATCTAAGAGGGGAGCAGTGTAACGAGAAAGCTAATTTCGATGTACCCTATAGTGTTGCCCAAAATCGGTCTTGGTCTTGTAGTCTTTGTCTTGTTCTTGCGTTTTTGCAAGACCAAGACCAAGACGAAGACCGCCTAATGCTGGCAAGACCAAGACTGACCGTGCAAGATTTAAGCAAGGACAAGACTAAGCCTGCGAGACTCTTGCGTCTTGCAGTTAGGACTAAGTGTCGTTTTAGCGAGTATAGTATTTCGGTTACATGCTTAAAGACTCAATATGTTTATGGTATTACAAACAATACCATAAACATACATACTGAATCAAAATATTCATTACAAAAACACATTTGACACGTGCTCAGAGGTCATAATTACAATGTAAAAATAGAATATTTTGTACATTCTTTTCCAGCAGACGACTTCTTCGCTCTGAAATTAATTGTCCATATTTTGAGAATAGCCGCCCTGTAATCATAAAGTAATCTTAAGGCGCGTTTTCACGGTACACTTCGGATGATCATCCCCGATGAATCATTCAAAGTAATTGCGACGATGAAAGTAAATATCGTTTACATGGATTACCAAGACTGAATTAGTCTGTTCACTTATAAATGGCGCCGACTGAAGTTGTACGTGCTGGAATTGGCATAATAAGTGAATATCTTTTAAATGAACTTAGACATGTACTTGACAAATAGAGGATTAAGAAAAACGACGTTGGGGGGTAAGGTCGTGGATAAATCGACGCTACAAAATAGGGCGTCAACGTGTTTGCTAAAGGAATAGTATACAGGAGATCAAGTCATGTTAAAAAACCATCTAAGAATGTCTGAAGTGCAATTTGAAGAGGTACTTGTTAAAGTCACACCGTTAATTTAAAAGCAAAGCACAACCACGAGAGAATCTCTTCATCCGAGACTGAAATTGCAAATTGTACTTAATCTTGCAGCTGGAGATTGCTTTTCAACACTCGAAGCTTTGTATCGTGTACCTAAATGCTCCATTTCCTATTTTCTGCCGTTCACTAGTCACTGCCGATGAATCACAGCAATAAATGCATGTTTACATGGTTCACTTTGAATGATTCATCCGCGATGCATCCTCTAAAGTGAGAAAAAGTAGAACTCGGTTCAACTTCGTTCAATATTCATTTTGGATGATCATTTTCGATGATTAATAGTTTACACGATTCATTTATTTTTCACTTTGGATGATTCATCCGGGATAATCATCCAAAGTGTATCGTGAAAACGCGCCTTTATCTTGCATTGCGACACCGACAGTGATATCGTATCGAAATTTTTCAAGATATGTCATCCTAGCTATTAAAAAATATAATTGTTACGGACACCAACTTAATAATTCAATTTTTTTCCCAATATAACTTAGTTAGGAGGAATCTAAATAAACAAATCTTCTGCTGAATTTGCGATGAGATCATTCGATTAAACAAAATTTGCTGAAAGAGCGCGGCTAATATTTAAAAGTACCGAGACAATTAATAACAGATAATGTCGCCTACTGTGTAAACAAAATACCGAAGTATTTAAACGAAGTAACGATATAGAATTCTCGGTTTGTTATTAGATACTTAGGGTATTGGATAGTAACGAACATAAAGTAAAATAAATATAAAATTATAACTAGTAGTATAGAAGTTACTTTTTCGACATCACTTAACTTCATTCCCAATTGAGCTTTCCTTTGAGTCTGATGTAATAATTGTTTTTCAGTTTTACAAAAGTTTACAATTTGACATGAGGGACAAAGATTCAAATAGTTCTAGTCGGAGTAGTGAGCGTTGGAGTTATATATCTAAAAGACCTAAAAGCTAATTTGATGAGTTTTTCGAAATAATTCATGCAACCCAAATTGCTTTATGTAAATTGTGCCTACATAGAAAGGTTGAAATGAAAATGAAAAACAAAAACACGTCAGGTTTAAGGAAGCATCTAATATCTTTTCATAAAAAGGAATTACAAATATTTCTTCCTGAAAAACCAAAATTCGGTGGAGATATTACAAGCTTTTTAATAACCGCTGGAAAAAGTGGACATGTAAAAAAATATACTTTTACCTTATTACCAATTACATATTATGTACCTACTACTTTATTTTAGTAAATTAATGTATTTATTAAGTAGGTATATCCTTAATTTAAAATAACTTCTTTTGATTATCATTGCTTTTTTACCTATTCTTTATTTTTTCAAGTTAGTTTTTTATATAAAAGTAGAGATAAGATTGGTAAAAACATTTATTTTGCTTTAATAAGTGGATTATAGTTTGTTATCTTATCACCTAAAAAATCTGTGCCCTTGATACATGTATGTGGATTTTTTGCCCATCATGTCCATCAATCGCTTTCTAGGCAGATAATGTTCTTTAAAATACAGGTATGCTTATGTTTTGTGTTTTAACCATGTTTTAGAACATGTAAGCTTAGTAAATGCAAACATTTATTAAGAAACAGATTGACTTCCGTGGGGCATGGTAGATAGCTGAGTTAATTAGAGCATAGGCACGGATCGCTTAGATCGTGGCTTCAAACCACACCCGGTGTCAGTTTTTTAGACAATTATTAATTTTTTTGGTCTTTATTATGGCTATGTTAATTCAAGCTTAAAATGTACTTACTCTGTTACGTTGTTCTAAGATCTAAAGTAACGTTTAATAAATAACAATAGGCTAATAAGCAACTGCAAGACTTGCAAGACTCTTGCTGCAAGAGCAAGACCAAGACCGGGAGTGCAATACCAAGACCAAGACCGGGAGTGCAATACCAAGACCAAGACCAGGTGTATTGGCGCAAGACCAAGACCAAGATTGTCTAAGTCTCGTCTTGTTCTTGCAGTTGGACAACACTAGTATCATATATCTTCTTCTTCTTCTTCAAGTGCCATCTTCGTTCCGAAGGTTGGCGATCATCAGGGCTATACGTATTTTCGAAACTGCTGACCGAAACAATTCGTTGCTGCTACAGCTATACCATTCCCGTAGATTCTTTAGCCAGGAGTTTCGTCTTTTTGCTATGGACCTTTTTCCTGCTATTTTCCCTTGCATGATTATTCGAAGCAGTTCATATCTTTCGCCTCTTGTAATGTGTCCCAAGTATTGCAGTTTTCGTTTTTTGATCGTAAATATGACTTCCTTTTCTTTATTCATTCTTCTCAAGACCTCGACATTTGTGACTCTCTCGGTCCATGATATTCTCAGGATTCTGCGATACATCCACAGTTCAAATGCCTCTAATTTTTTGGTATCAATCTTTTTCAACGTCCATGACTCCATTCCGTAGAACAGCACAGAAAGTACGTAACATCTCATCAGGCGAAGTTTCATTTCAAGGCTCAAATCTCTTCCGCAGAACACTCTCTTCATTTTAGTGAATATGGATCTGGCTTTTTCTATTCTTATTTTGATTTCTGCTGAGCTATCGTTGTCTTCATTTATAAAAGTGCCTAAATATTTGTATTTGCTAACTCGATCGATAATTTCATTGTGTAAATATAAATTTTGAACATTTTGTGTTGATTTCGATATTACCATAAATTTAGTTTTCTTTATGTTCAAAGATAGTCCATATTCTTCGCTGCAGTACCATATATAACGGTTGCATCTCTCCGAATGATGACGCGTACACCAGAATCTTCAGGGCCAGGACACGCAACCTTGCAACCGTTTTTAACAGAAACCTTCAGGGTAGAGTGGTACGGTCGGTTCATCCTCCACGGTATCTGAAGTTACTTGATGATTACCAGCCGCTGCTTGAGAATGCGAACGAAGACTCTTCTGTTCCGTCTTTTTATTGTTTGAGAAATTAATAGTTGCGATTAACACCAACAAGAGGTTTACCGGGGGTTCTGCTTTCAACGGGGTGCTACTGACAATATAGAGTACTGTAGCAGTTCGAAGTTTCTTAGATTCAAATATTATTCTTACATGACAAAGGTTTATTAGTAATTTGTGCTCAGAAGGCACATTGAATTGTTAAGAGAGATGTCGGCTCGTCTGGTCTTATATACAATCGATACTATTTTTCTCAGCACGTAGGAACTGACTTGTGTTGACTGTTCACGAATTGCGAAATAATTTCTTTCAAGACCTTTACTAATTTCGACAATAACGTTTTAACAGTAAAATGCTCACTTCGAATCGTTACCTTCCGCGAAATAATTCTACGTCTTTATCAGACATTCATTTATTTTGGATGAATGGTTTAACTGCAAAGTGCTGCTTCAGCTCGTTCACCAATTCGAGGAATAATAATTCTAAGTTTGCTTGGGCTTTTATTTATTTCTGACCGTCGGTGATGTATCGAAGCACTTCGGCAGTTCAACAACGTGCGAAATATTTTTAAGTCTCTCAGACTTATATTTATTTCAAACAACTTCTACCTGATCGTGAAGTGTTCACTTCGTGACGCTGTTTAGTTATTTTGCGAAATAATTCTAAGTACGTTTCAGACTTTTCTTTATTTTGAACAAATGATAACAGCAAAGTGCCGAATTCCTTCACTTGGTATTTGCGAGATAATTTTAAGGACGTGAGATTATCCAGCAAATTTCTAATTATCAAAATTTCTTTGTTGGCGAAGTCTTGAAATGGGCTACTCAGCCAAAATAGGTCTTGCTCATTTAAAATTTTTAAAATATTAAATTATACACATTATTGGTTATAGTCGCATTGAATAGTAATTGTAGGAAATATGAAAATGAATTGGTAAATTTAAGATTGAATTTCAAATAATATGCTTCTACAAGTTATGCACAAAATCGCTTACATTAAATTGGTGTTCTTTAGGATTTGGTTAACTATGCAAACCCAAAGGTGACTACTCAATTCATCACTGCTCAATCCCTTCAATGGATTCCTTCCATGAAATTCTTGTTGGACGCGAGACGGTACCGCCTGATATGTGACGTTCCGAATTCTTAACCTTTTCGTTGAAGGTTGGAAGCGAAGTCGTACCTTCTCTGTTAAAATCTACTCACTCGGGCATGCCTATTTTGATATATGAGCGATTTGTGTGCGTCGAAGTAAAATCATATTATATCGCGCTTTGAATGAAATGCGACCAATAAGCACATAAGGTTATTCTGCATCATTTCGAGGAAATATAATTATTAAAATCTAAAACTTATTCTACCCGAAATAAATTAAGTATTATAATAATATTCAATATAAAATAAAGAAATAAGGATTCCTTAACACGCATTAAGACACATATTTCCGGTTACATTGACATCTTTGTTCAGGCATCTGTCCTAAAATGTCATCTTGATCAGTTGATACCTAAAGATCCTTATCGAGACTACGTCTCAGGGCCAGCAACCCCAGTTTGGGAGTCTTACATTGCCATGCAGTGAATTGTATTTAAAACTTTAACATCCTGTAATATTATTAGCAACAATGTAATTTAAAACTAATTTAATAACATTTAAAGGGTTTTTACTCGTATATTATTGGCTTCATACATGTACAACTATAGTACGTCCACTCTATATTTTCCCATGCATGAAATTATTCACGAATTAATTTTTATACTAGGTCTCTTTTTTACTCAACAGAAATTAGTATTGCAAAATTAAGCCGCTTGTTCATAGAAATCACAATAAGTTAAACAATGATCAACAATATGGCATATCTTTATATACCTTGTTTACTGTAAATTTTGACATTAATCTCTTGCTTTCTCTGTAAGTCGCGTTAATAGCTTAGAGATATCTGCAAACTTCTTAATAAACCTTCGGTAGTAAGTACATAGTCCAAGAAAACTTCTCACTTGATGTTTGTCAGTTGGTTCTGGCTATTACTTAATGGAATCGATTTTTCCCTTATCCACGGTCACTCCTTCTTTACTGACTATATGACCCAGATAATTGACTTTACCTTGAAATATCTGGCACTTCTTTGAGTTAACATCAATTGGGCAGCTTTAAGTCTATTAAAAACGTTTTCTTAATTCTTCAGATGATATTTAAATGTCTCCCTCAAGACGATTATGTCATCTAGATAAATCAGGCATGTTTTCCAAGATAACCCTCTCAACACATTTTCCAGAAGCTTCTCAAATGTCGTAGGAGCGTTACAGAGTCCAAATAGCATAACGTTAAATTGCCACAATCCAGATCCTGTGGTGAAGGCTGTTTTCTCTTTATTTACTGGGTCCATTTCTACCTGCCAGTATGCAGACTTCAAATCCAAAGTAGAAAACAATTTACTTCCAGCCAATGTGTCCAATGTGTCATTGATCCGAGGCAGAGGATAACTATCTTTCTTGGTAACGTTATTCAGCAAACGGTAATCCACACAGAACCTCGTCGTTCCGTCTTTCTTTTTAACCAGGACCACCGGAGAAACCCATGGGCTCGTAGAAGGTTCTATCACCCCGTATTTCTTCATTTCCTGAACAATCCTTTCAGCTTCCTCTCTTTTCGCCTGTCGAGCTGTTTGACGAATTGACTTAGCATTACCAGTATCAATTTTATGCTTAACAATGGTAGTTCTTCCCGTCTTTCCTCCTTTCGGTACGAAAATATTACGATACTGCCGAAGAAATTTCTTTAGTTTCCTTTTCTTCATCTGATTTAGAGACTGTCCAGCAACTGCAACCATTTGGTCGAATTTGTCGTTGGAATTATCGGATGTTGTCGTCTGACGGATTATGAATGTCACAGGTACACAAGCTCCTACTTTTGTCTCTTTCTTGATGGTCACTAGGTAGTCATTGACATTGATAAGTCTCACAGGTATTTCTTTAGCCGAAGTCACCAATTCCTTTCCGATTATGATTCCTCGGCCAACCTCGTCGTCATGGTTCCAAGGCTCCATCATAACGGGTGTTCCTTCGTCCACAATTCCCTGTAGCCGCGCTACTATGATCGTTTCGCTTCTCGCAGGCACGACTGTATCTTCTTTAATGGCTGCTTGCAGAGTGTTGTCATCATGTGGATGAAGAAATACCTCCTCGTTGCCAACTGTGATTACCTTATTCTTAAAATCCAATTGGAATCCATGCGTATTCATTACGTCCATTCCTAATATAACACCTCTTCGATGTCAGCAAATATAACAGTATGGATGAACTTTTCTGCTCCAATTCCTAATTGTACCTGGATTTCTCCATGAATGTTGGCATTTTCACCTGTAGCGGTCCGAAGTCGCAACCTCGTTGATAACAGTTTCTTACGGCTGTTTATAACTGTCGGGCGTATAATGGTTCTGGTCGCTCCGGTATCCACCAACAACGTATGCCTTTTACCATTTATTTCTCCATCTACATATACACTATCTTCTCGACATTTCAAAGAAGCTATTAGTATGAGAGGATCTTTGGAAAAGTTCCGGGTCGAAGCTGCCCCCCTAAGGCCGACCCGTTCCAGTTTTCCTGATGGTGAATTTCTTGATTTTATGGTTTTCGTTTTCTTGTATTTAATAATTTTCATCATATTAACGAGCTGGTCAAGTTTATCTTCATCTCCTTTCTCTTTTACAGTCCTAACTTTACTGTACTCGCCAGAGGCCTGCGTAGCTGACTCGTATTCGAGGGCGGCGGATAAGACATCAACCAGCGTCTTGTCACGAGCTAATCGCAGTGTTCTCTGCATTTCATGATCACGAATGCCATCAATAAATGTTTGAACGGCCAATTTTTCCATCATGCCTTTGGGAGCTGTTGGATAAGCATATCGTACTAATCTGGCAATATCTACCTCATATCCTCGAAGAGCCTCATCTCTCTTTTGTCTTCGATTTTTAAGCTGCAACTGATATACATGCTCCAAATGTTCGTGGCCATATCGCATATTTAACCTCTTCTTAAGTTGTTCGAAATCATCCGTCTCCTCTACGGCTATTGTCTGAAGCACATCGAAGGCATCTCCTCGAAGAGCGATACTCAGGTTTACAGCCTTTTTTTTTCAGACCATCCATTCGCTCTTGCAGCTGATTCGAACTGTTTCATGTAGTTGTTCCATGACGATTTTCCGTCGAAAGTTGGGACTTTCACATGAACAGAACCTCCACTTGCTTCAAATTTCGGCCGTGTTTCCAACTTACATTTCGTCTCGTCTTCTTTTGTCTCTACTGTAATTGGATTGTTTTCTCTCTGCCGTCCCTTTTTCCTCCATCTTCCTTTTCATGTCTTTCTATATCTTTTCATTCTATCTATCGTCGAGGCCAGACATCTCAGAAGTGACTTTAGAGATTTCCAAAGAGATACGATGTCACCAGAAACTTTGGAAATCGACGAGATGACAGCAGTATGTTTGTCTTCAAATATATAAGTTTCTGGGTCCAAACCCTCTTCCTTCAAAGCGTTCTTTAGTCCTTGGACTAAATCACCCCTTTTTTCCGGTAGAAGCTAATTATCTGTCCTCGAGAAGTCTTCTTAAACCCGTAACTGTGAGCTCATAAATCGTAGACATTTTCACTATTTATTTAAAATATTCCACTTTTCTGACACCAATGAACTGAGTTTATTAGTCTAATTTATTAACTTTATTTATTATAAAATGTTTTAACACTTAGTGTATTAAAGTCCTTATTTGTAAATTATTACACTAATTTATTTCACAGTATAATTATATAATTTATTTACGTTTATTACAATTTATATTCCCGACAATACGCGCGTTACATTTCGAAACTCGACTCGGTATTATTATTCAGACTGTCTAACACAATGAAAATTCCTCTATATATATTTATTAACCGTTGTTCTGGAGTCCCTTCGAAGAGGACCGATATTGACCTGTGCTGACCTCTGAACTGTCTCGAACGGCATGGAAGAAGACCGGTTTTATCGTAGGAGAAACTACTAGAAAATTCTTATTGGAATGATAACATGTTTACAGGTTAAATATGAGTCATATTTATCGTAACAATAGTCTAGTGAAATAGTTATTCCATTAAAATTCTTTAATAAAATAAGTTTGTCCTTTTAAGAACTTTTCAACCTTTTTTACCGTAAAAATCATTATAAGTTATATTTACACCCAATATATTGTGAAACTGAAAGTTTTTTTACATTGTAACCAACAAATATTTTTTTGCATACCTACAAAATTAGTGTGTGATAAAACAAAATATCTTCATATCCTCAGAACACCCCAGAATCCCCAGAATTTAGAAGGGATTAAAATAAGAATCAGCTATTGTTCAACTATTGGATTATATATTTCCTTAATATCGATGGGCACAGATAAAAGTCTTAAATTCACAATATTTTTAGCGACATACTCTATTAAAATACGTATTTTGTTTGTTTTAGGAACACGTGAACTTGTTGAATATCTTAACAAATACAAAATTATCTTTGACCCAGTAAGTCTAAAGGTAATTGGCAGTCATACCAGAAAATCTTGGCAGAAATTTGTTAACACCGAACATGAACATATGTTGAATGAACAATCTGTAAATTTATTGGAAAGTTTGTTAAAAATTGATCACGCGGAGAGAATAACTGCTAGAGAAGCCTTAAGCCACAAGTATTTTACACACATAAGAAAAAATACTTTAAACAAAACTACCTTTTAATAAATATTCACTAATTTACAAATAAATATTCATACATAAATAATTAGTTTTGAACAGATTTAGCTTACTCGCTTCTGTTTTTCTAAATATATAAACAATTTTGAAAAAAAAGTCTTTTATTTCAAATTTGACTTAAAATATTTGTTAAATTCGAGGCTTGCTAATTAAAATACCAAAAATCTCAAAAATCAAGAAAAATGCTGAAAAATCACATTAAAAACACGAAAAATACCGAAAAACACGAAACACTTGAAAATTATGAAAAATGCCAAAATACACGAAAAATGCCGCAAAACACGAAAAATACCGAAAAACTCAAAAATCACTTAAAATGACATTAGGGTGATTCGGTGTACCAAAAAATACTAAAAATACGCGGAATACCAAAAATCACGAAAAACGTCAATATGCCCCAGTTGTATGTAGACTGAATAATGGCGTACGAAGGAATCATAATATGAAGCGTTTACCGAAAGTAAAATCGAATTGGGAGATTGCCTATGTTGGGTGAATGGGTAATGACAGAACGAGCGGTGCTTTTTCGCGTTTTTCAGCATTTTTTGCTAATTTTGAGTTTTTGGTTTTTTTCGTGTTTTTCAGAATTTTCCCTAATTTTCGAGTTTTTCGGTGTTTTTCACGTTTCTTAGTCATTTGCGTGATTTTTAGAGTTTTTTTGTTGTTTTCAGCATTTTTCATGATTTCCCAGTTTTTCGCGATGTTCAGAGTTTTTCGTGATTTTCGTGAATCCGCTGTTTTTCGCATTTTTCGTGATTTTAGTTTTTTGGCGTTTTTCGCGTTTTTCAGCAGTTGTCGTAAGTGACAGTTTTCAGTTCCATGACACACACGGTTTTGACCGAAGTGTTTACCGAAAATAAAATCGAATCGGGAGGTTGCCTATGTTGGGTGAATGGGTAGTGACAGGCCGAGTTGTGCGTTTTTCGTGTTTTTCACCATTGTAACCTGAGCAAACTATTTACTTAGGTATTTAAGCAATCTAGGCCGTTCTGATCGTGTCGAAGAGTTTGGCTGCGATTCTTTCAAAAATCGTATAAAAGCTGTTTATATTATCTTTAAAATTAAAATAAAATGAACGCCAAAAATTTTAAACAAAGTTAACCTTTACTATTTTATAAGGAACAAAAAGTTATTAAAAGATTCTACGTTAAAAAGTTACGTTATCCCAAAAAAAAATAAACGATTTGTGTTTACAGTATTCAATGACCATGAGAAGTGTTTCGAATACGAAATACGAAAATAAAATTAAAATCGTATCGTAAGATACGTTTTTTTACAAACATTTTATATCATGGCATTAGATTATGAATGACAAATATAGGAAAATAAAATTATATTTTATCCCAAATTTCGAAATTCGTTCACATAAAGAATACATTTGCTTATTAGGTAGAATGTAGATATCTGTTTTAATTAAAAGATCAATAATAAATCACTTCACTGTTATTTAGTTCATAGAGATTCTTCACTGTTCAATAAAAAAAATATAAAATGGGTACAACCTGAATTACCCAAAAGCTGGTATTATCCAAAATGTTTTTTACCCTCTAGGTACTTACGGCTGACATAAACCTTGGATCTATCTAGCAGGAACATATTATACACCATAAAAATATATAGGATTGTGTTTCAGAACACATCCCATAAATCCATAGGTATTTATATCCTCGGGACAATAAACATAGTTCTAGTAACTATCAGGGCTCCCGGTAAAGGTCTAAAATAAATATTTATTTGAAAATATATAAGGAATTTTTTGGCTTACCTCATCAAGAGAACACTCAAACAACATAACGTCTTGGCTGTTTGACGTTCAAAGAGATAAAGAACGGAGGGAGATGAACTTCGCTCGGGACTCGAGATGAGTTAACGAACGCTCTCATTTTGAGGTGACGGTCTGAGAAATTGTATGAAATCTGAGAGATTGTATGAAAATATTTTATTATTTATTTATTATACAAAAAGGAATAAACATAAGCATATAAATTTTAACAAACCTTTTTTTTACGAAAATTAGTATAAAATATCTTAGCTTAAGAATTAGTAAGTACCTACCATCAATTTATTAATAATATACAGTGTGTTAAAACGAAAATTTGACCCTCCCATAAACTCAGAAACCAAGAGTTTTTTCAAAATAAAAAAAAAACTCGTCAATTTGTATTGGGCGCGGGACGAATTTTCATGCAAAATTCATGCCCTCAAATGTAACCCCCTACTGCCACTCATCAACCCCCAGTTTTTTTTAATAGCAAGTTCAACCACATTCACAAAGTGCGTCGCTGTCTGTCTTGATGCCCCATTTAATGAGGTTCTGTTTTACAGGGGCAATACCTGTGCGTATGCGATTGAGTGTTCGCCAGGTTTTCCAGTCCAGATTCATTCCATTAGGTTGTTCTGGATGTAGGGGGAACAGTTCGGGTGGTTCGACGCTGTCATTTCTCATAAACCTTTTCCTTGATTTAATTCGGCTGATTCTTGGCGGTTCGTCAAACCCGTATAATTGGTGCCTTTCATCGAAAGTTTGCCTGAACTTCTCCACATATTGTGAGGCGCATCTACGGTCGTCTGGTGATGCGAATCCAGTCACCCGGTACAGTAGGGGTAGTGAAGTAGGCTTCATACAACCGGTAATTATTCTACATGTTTCATTTAACGCCGTGGTGACTTCTTGGGCGTGTCTAGATCTACTCCAGACGGGACAAGCATATTCCCCTGTTGAGAAACATAAGGATTCAGCTGTTGTCTCCAAGACCTGGGGGTTTGCACCCCACTTGCTCCCTACAAGTTTCCGGAGAAGGTTGTTTCTCGTAGAAACCTTTTGTCTTGTGCTCTGACAGTGGAATTTATACGTTAGTGACCGGTCTAGTACTACTCCAAGATATTTGGGCCTATCAGTATGTTTCAAGCGTTGTCCCCCCCAAGAAACATTCAGTTTTACATGCGCCAGTTGGTTGTTGAGATGGAATGCACATACTTGGGTTTTAGTAGGGTTTGGCTTTAATGAGTTTTGTTTGTAGTAAGTTGACATCATGTTTAAAGCCTCTTCCATTGTCGACTCTACTTGTGCGAGTGTTTTCCCCTTTACGGCTATACCAAGGTCGTCAGCGTAGACAAAACTCTCAGTCTGAGGGTGCATTGGTTGGTCGTTGGTGTAGATGTTAAATAAGGACGGCGCCAGAACGCTTCCTTGAGGTAGGCCGTTTTTTTTGGTTCTCCATCTGCTCTTCTTTCCATTTAGCAAAAACTATTCCTGTCAGAACATGTTTATTTTACTATGTTAAACAGGGTGCTCCAAATATCTGATTTCGTTTTGTTACGGCTAAACATTGACATACAAATACATGTTTAATGGCGAGAATACTTTGGTTTTTGCTTAGTGAATGCACAAGCAGTCGTAATATATCACCTAAATTAATAATGTATATATCTAAACAAATGAAGTCTAAAGGAAATACTACCCTGGAAATTGCTCGCTCTATCCGAGCTCTACTACTTATAGCGTTTATTATAAACGTATATATCAAATAGTTTAGCCGTAAGAAATGAACTACAGATTGATGCATAGTGGTGTATAGCAAATAAAAAATATAAGTTTGAAAATATTGTCGCCAATGAATATCTACCTATCGGAAAAAATTGGCGTTTGTACTTTTCTATTTTCTATTTCTGTACATAAATACAGATTTATTACCAATTTCATTTTCATGGGAAACCACTTTTCACAATTTTTATTTACGACAACAGTAGATTGCTTATAATTACATTATTAAAATTTGTGGTGGCTCTAATTTCTATTTTTGAATCATTTTAGCATGGTTTTTACTGAACTTTTTCTTGGAAGGCGTGACTTTATCTTTCGCTTGAGAAATTTTTCTGTTTTAAAAATATTTATATTTCTAGAATAAAAAATCCTCCTAAAACCATACAGGCTGTTTCAAAAAGGTATGTCATAAATTAAATCAGGCATTCCGGAGACAAAAATAAATTGATTGAATCCAACTTACCTTAGTACAAAAGTGTACACAAAAAAAGTGTACATTGTTTTTTTACATTTTCTCCTAAACTACTTGACATTTTGTAATAAAAATGGACACGTTTCTTGTTCTGAAAGCATTTTTCATACAAAAGAAACAACATAATCTAAGCGCACATAAAAATTTTAAGGGGCGTGTGCATCCATAAATCTCCCCAAAGTTTTGAGTACATTCAAATAATATGAATTTTGTGGCATCATGTGTTCAATAATAAAAATAAAATAGGCCAGGCCTTAAACAAAAATTATTAGACTATTTAAATTTATTTATTTATATTAGTTATTCAATGCGATGTTCGCAGAGAATACACAACGTTCACAAAATGAGCAGTCGCTTTATAATGCATGGTGTCAGTCAGAAGAAAATGTTAAGAGACTTAATATGGATAACCAACGGTTGAGTCAAATAATCGCCGATATGGAAAAGAGATTAGCGCAGCTGGAAAAAGCCGAACAACATACAGGGTTAACCGCAAGTGCTGATGAATCACAAAAGAAATTAAAAACAGATCAACTTGAATACTGCACCGATGAAGAAGATTTAGCGTATGAAACGGGCTGGATAAGAACCAAAAACAAAAAAACTAACAAAAAACGTAAAATGGATACCTCATTATCTCCTCCCTCTCAGCAAAAATCAAGTGCAGAAACACAAATTGAAAAACCAATAAAAAAACCAAAACCACCACCTCCGGTTGTAGTAGAAGGTTTTCAAAGTGCTGTTGACCTAAGCAAGCTTCTGACTGAGGCTGGTATTACATTCACTATGAAAATCATAAACAGTGAAGTTATAAAAATTAATACAGCCAATAGCGATCATTATAGAGCTTTAATAGATAAATTAAATACGAGTAACCTTTCGTACCACACTTATGAAAATAAGCAAGAGAGACCAATTAGAGTTGTTGTTAAGAAATTACATCACACATGGTCACCAGAGGAAATAGTAAAAGACCTACAAAACCGACAATATAAAGCCATTAAAGCTGATAAGAAATTCAAATGGAAAACTAAAAAACCACTAGATATGTTCATCCTAACATTTAGACAGGATAAAGATATAAATAGAATTTACGGCATAACAGACATACTTAGGGAAGATCGAAGGTAGGAGAGGAGCCGGCCGCAAACAATTATCCTGGTTAAGGAATATTAAAGAATGGACAGGAATACACAATACAGGCGAGCTGTGTCACGCCGCCAAGAACAGAATTCTAGTAATGAGATAGTCGCCTACGCACTTTGGTGTATGGCATGTTAAGAAGAAGAAGACATACTTAGTACGAGAGTTGAAATCGAGCCATTAAGGAGTTCCAGATTAGTCCCACAATGTAAAAGATGCCAGGCTTACGGACACACGTGGAAATACTGTAAAAAGGAGCCAAGATGTGTAAAATGTATTGGTAAACACCTTACTAAAGATTGCCAAAAACCACCAGAAGATAAACCAAAATGTGTTCATTGTGGAGAAAACCATCCTGCAAACTACCGCGGATGTTATGTAGCTAAAAAATTACAAATAATAAGAAACGAGAGAACAAACAAAGGCAATGTTATAAAAGCGCCCCATAGAGTTATTGAAAGCAAAAAACTAAAAACGGCAGAGGTCACTGAAAATAGAAGTTACAGCGATGTAACAAAAAATGCAAGGAGACATGCATCATCGCAAGAAGAAAAAGAAACTGACATTACATTAAAAATGATATTGGAAAAGCTCACCAAGATTGATGACAAAATAACTCAAATCGATATCAGAGTTACCCGACTAGAGCATAGCGCTAAAGGAGCTATTCCGAAAATCAGAAATGGCTAAAGACCTCCGAATAATGGCGTGGAACGCAAATGGACTGTTACAACATCAGATCGAGTTGCAAGCAGTACTAGATATTGAGAAAATTGATCTGTGTCTCGTTTCTGAAACACACTTCACTAAACAGTCATATGTAAAATTTAGGGGGTATAGAGTATATTCTACTGTACACCCAGATAATGCAGCTAAAGGAGGAAGCGCTATTATAATTAAAGATAACATCTTGCATCATGAGGAATTAAAATATGCAACTGAGCACATACAAGCTACAACAGTCTGTGTGAAGATGAAAACACATACCTTAAATATAAGTTCAATATATTGTCCTCCTAGACACTCCATTAAAAGAGAGCAATATAAAGAGTTTATGAACACTTTAGGAAAAAGATACATCATCGGTGGCGACTTTAATGCAAAAAATACCCACTGGGGCTTTTAACTAAAGGAAAAGAATTATTGTCAGCTATTAAGGAACAAAAGGGTGAAGTAATCTCTACTGGTAGACCAACATACTGGCCTACCGATAGGAACAAAATTCCAGACCTGATAGATTTCTTTATTTACAAGAATATCTCAGCTAACTATCTGGATATCAATGACGGCTGGGACATGAACTCTGATCACTCACCGATAATTTTAACTATGAGTGATACAGTGATTAAAAAAGAGTTTAATCCAATATTGACTAATAAAAAAACGGACTGGGAGAGCTTCAAAATAAACCTAGAACACAAAATTAATCTTGCTGTGCCATTGAGAAACACGAGGCAACTTGATGACGAATTAGAAGTCTTTATAAAAAATATCCAACAGGCAGCTTGGGAAAATACTCCCACAATAACTTCTAGAACAAAAGGGAACAACTATCCAAAAGAAATCCGAGAACTCATAGTAGAAAAAAGGAAGTTAAGGAAAAAATGGCAGCAATATAGAGCTCCACGAGACAAAACTAGTCTAAATAATGCTACACAAAAACTAAAAAGGGAGATAAATAATATAAAAAATTCAACAATTAATTCTTTTTTAAGTAATTTAACAGCTGACCAAAACACAGATTATTCTTTATGAAAGGCAACAAAAAGAATGAAGAAACCAATTATTCATTCTCCTCCTATCAAGTTGGAAAACGGCAACTGGGCTAGAAGTAACGAACAGAAAGCAGAACGATTTGCAGATCATTTAGAAAGTACGTTCAAACCCAACCACAATGATGGCGAAATACTGAGATGGGGAGAACCATTCCAAACTGAAGAAAGAATAACGTTAACATAGAGAAGTATCAACAGAGATAAAAGAGAATATAAATCCTAAGAAAGCTCCAGGATATGATCTCATAACAGGCGAATTATTAAAAAATTTACCAAGAAAAGCCATAGTTAAGCTGACACACCTAATAAATGCTGCTTTTAGATTGAGATATGTTCCCAGACTCTGGAAAGTAGCCGAAGTAATTATGATCGCCAAACCAGTTAAATCTCCTAATGAAGTGACATCCTATCGACCAATATCACTCCTTCCGGTGATGTCAAAACTATTTGAAAAACTTCTATTGAAAAGATTAAAACCAATAATAGAAAGAAAAAATCTTATACCAAATCATCAATTTGGTTTCAGAAATCAACATTCCACTATAGATCAAGTTCACAGAATAACGAATATAATAGAAAAAACATTAGAAGAAAATAAAGTCTGCTCTACAATCTTCTTGGATGTAGCACAGGCGTTTGATAAAGTCTGGCATGACGGTTTAAACTATAAACTAAGAACGTTCATGCCTAAACAGTATTCAGAAATCTTGAAATCATACATTGCGAATAGATATTTCAGAGTAAAAGAAGAAGAAGTTTACACCGACTTAAGGGAGATCAAAGCTGGCGTGCCACAAGGGAGTGTCTTAGGTCCGGTCCTGTACCTATTGTATACGTGTGACATTCCAGAGCTAGAACAAAATACTATTGCCACCTTCGCGGATGATACAGCCATACTGGCGATAGGAGACACTAGTGAAGAAGCGACTGATAAGCTGCAACTATCAGTAAATAAAATACATAACTGGACCAGAAAATGGCGAATAAAATTAAATGAGACTAAATCTGCACACGTTAACTTTACAAATAAAAAAATAGAAAATTTGCCAGTTAGAATAAATGATACCCGAATTCCTTATGCAACATCAGCAAAATACTTGGGCATCACCCTAGACGCGAAGCTGCGCTGGAAAGTCCATGTCAAAAAGAAAAGAGGGGAGCTTGATATTAGATATAAGAAATTGTATTGGCTGATTGGAAAAAATTTAACATTATCAATTCATAATAAATTATCCATCTACAAGCAAGTACTGAGGCCAGTATGGGTATATGGGTGCCAACTCTGGGGCTGTACCAAAGCTAGTAATATACATATTATCCAGAGATTTCAAAACAAAGTACTGAGAAACATTGTTGATGCTCCTTGGTATATCCGAAACAGCAACCTCCACCAGGACCTGGGTATGGAAACTGTGATCGAAATAATCAAGAGAACAGCAGCAAGTCACGAGCAGAGGCTGCATAGTCATGTGAATGTCGAGGCAATCCAGCTTCTTGACAACACTGAACTAAAGAGAAGACTCATAAGGACAAAACCATTTGAGCTAGTGTAAATGTGTAACAGTTTAGTGTAAAAGGCAGAGTATAGTGCTGTGAAATTATTGCATGTTAGTTGTAGTGCATTAGTTAATAGATAAAATAAGAGTAAGCCATAGGGTAAGCCTTAGATTTAATCATTTGCTGTTATTATGTTAGGTCAGAAAATAACTGATAATTGGTCATTTGTGACCAGATAGCAGTATACAAACACCGCACAGGTGTTAATAAAAAAAAAAAAAAAAAAAAAAAAAAAAAAAAAAAAAAAAAAAAATGTGTTCAAATAAACACATTATTTTTAAAACTTATTTGCCTCTTATCATTTTTTCGAAAAACTAGTTTTTTCCTAGTTGGCCATAAAATTACAATTAGTTTCTACGGATACAATAATTACAAACAGTTCCATCAATAATAGTCAATAATTTGAAGCTATTATTTACTGTGTGAATAGGATTAATATTAAAAATTTTGATATTACAATGGCCTACACATTTCAAGAAATGGCAGATATGTATTTAACTTTGGGTAAGTTGGATCAGATTAAATTATGATTTCAATAAACTATCGGGAATATCGTAAGCGAATGTCAAGGAAATAGTGCAGCCGCAAGGCGTTATGCAGTAAAATACCTAAAATCGAAATGCACCCCATAGACGATTATTTCTGACCATTGATCGTCGTTTACGGGAAACGGGTACATTCCAACCGCAAGTTGCTGGCAATAGTGGTCGTCCAATAATGGATGCAACTGATGAAGACATTTTTGTTATTGGTTGAAGATTATCCTAAAAGGATTGGATTTTGCGATTAGTTGTTAATGGAAAACACTCGAAATGTTAATTTTATTAGAAATATTTTGTTTACCGACGAGGCTACCTTCAGTAGAAATGGAATAACAAACCATCATAACAAGCACATTTGGGCCGACGAAAATTCTCACGCCAAAAAAACGACTCATCGCCAAAGTACTTTCAAAGTTAATGTTTGGACAGGAATTGTGGATAACAATCTAATAGGCCCAATATTTCTTCCCAACAATTTAAATGGTGATAATTATTTGCAGTTCTTGGCAAAAGATTTACAAGAGTATTTGGAAGAAGTGAATATTGCGTTACAGTAATGAAGTCCGGGAATACGTTTGCAGGCAGTATCCTGGTCGGTGGATTGGAAGAGGTCGTGACGCACCTATTTCTTGGCCACCCAGAAGTCCAGATCTTAATCCCATGGACTTTTGCTTTTAGGGGTTTATGAAAGGGAAAGTGTATTCTGTAACAATAGAGGACGAACAACAATTAAGGGTTAGAATAATAGAAGCTGCAAATCAATTTCGTCAGAAACATGTGGTTTTTTAGCGCATTCGGTTTTCCTTATTAAAACGATACCAAATGTGTATTGGGGGGGTCATTTTGAACATTTATTGTAATATCATATTTATAGAGGTTGTAAACATTTTTTGTACTTGTTAATTCATTTAAGCCATTTAGTTAGTTGTACGTAATTTTTTAAAGGTTAATGAAAAGGGCCGTAACTCAATAAAAACTCTTTTTTGAAAAAAGGGATGAGGCAAAAAATTTTAAAAATAATGTGTTAAACTAATGATGCCACAAAATTCATTTGATTTGAACATACTCAAAAGTTTTGAGGGATTTAGGGCTGCATACGCCCCTTAAAATTTTTCTGTGCGCTTAGATTTTGTTATTTCTTTTTTATGAAAAATGCTTTCAGAACAAGAAAGTAACGTGTCCCTTTTTATTACAAAATGTCAAGTAGTTTAGGAGATAATGCAAAAAAACAATTTTTATTTTGTAACTTCAAAGGGTTGTAACTTTTTTGTGTACACTTTTGTACTAAGGTAAGTTGGAGTCAATCAATTTATTTTTGTCCCCGGAATGCGTGATTTAATTTATGAAATACCTTTTTGAAACACCCTGTATACTCGCATTAGAATTTGAAATATTTTTGCTTAAAATATAACTATAAAACTCAATTAATAATAATCTATTTTTTCAAATAGTCCAACAACCTAGTTCAATTACACAAATAATAAATTCATTTTACAAACACTACTTCACTATGAATCAACAATAACCAATTCCAATATCTTACAAAATAATATTCCAATATCTGACTGAACAGATATCGATACAGAGCAGAATCGTGCTATCACTTACACAGAAAACAGACGCAGGAAATTTAAATTTCAAAAAATGAAATTTGTTTTTAAAAAATATTTTTATTTCTAAGCTACAATTTTAATGCATCTAAACTGAACAAGACCAAGAATAATAATAATTTTTACAATGCAAATAACAACGGAACAATACGACAACTTCTGGGGAAACTGCAAAGTAAGCCGTAGGTGTTGGTTGCGATTCTGCCAGGTCCGGACTTTCGTACCATGTAACTCCTCCGTCCTTAAGAGGAAAAAATAACGGAGGTATTTTTGGATTCCAAATTTTGGGGACATCTTTCTTCCAATGGAATTTCGTCAGGAACCCTCTTATTTTTGCAATACTTCCGGTATCTGGTGATGATGTAAATTATAACGATTAGTATTAATATAGATAAGATGACTGAACCGGTGCTGATAATGGGTGTAGTTGGAAAGCCAATTTCTTCTACTGGTGAAAGATTTCTGGTAATTCTGTTAATTTCGTATAGTCCTTCCATATCGATTTTACTCAAATTGGTTACTTGATAATTTACCTTTTCAGTCGAGAAATTTTCTAGTTTTGGTAATATTATGATTTTTCCAGATTGGATTCGTGGATTGTTTGAAAATTTTAAGGTTCCAACTTCTATTTCACATTTTGGCGGGATTTCTATTAACGAAGGTTCTTTTATTTCCAAAAACGAATTGGACTCACATTTTGAGATTAATTTGACAGTACTGGATGGGATTATTAAGATCTGGTTCTCCATGACGTGCTCGATAATGGGTTCTTGTAGATTTACTTCAGTGGCGTAGCATTTCTCTGGGTTACGTCCATCAATTAATTTATAGGTGCAGGTATCTATTTGGGTGTAGTCCTGTTGGCAGTAGTATCTGGTTTCGAGGATGGGACATTCTTCTTTTACCCATAGTGATTTTTCTCCTTTTGCCAAGTAGGGATATAAAGGAATATGTGTTTGATGATTTTGTATTACGGGGTAAACATGGAAAAAATCGTAATTTTCTGATTTGAATATAGGAACATGGATAGCGAATATAAGCTTGGATTCGTAAAAGGTTACTTGGGTACTGAGAAACAGATAGTATGTTAGCACATTGTTAAATTTTGCGATTTGTTCTTCTTTGTATATTGTGATAAATATGACATCATTTCTGAGATTTCTTGGGTAGATATTATTGAATTATGAAGAGTATTTAATTTAGAGAAAACGATCGAATTTTCAATATTGTCAATAAATGTTATTAAATTTTGGCAATCAAGATTAATCTGGTAAAGAATACTTTGATAAGTTATGTAATTATTCAAAGTGATTATTTTGGTTTCTAATGAATATTTAAATTTTTCTATATTGTCTTGTAATTTTTGTTGATTTTGCCACAAGGTTGATAAAGATTGATTATAATGATTAACAAGCTTTTTGTACAAAGTTGACTGAAGGTTAAGTTCATGAATTACATTTTTCTGATTTAATTGTAAAATATTAATTGCTTTATCGTATCGTTCTCCATCGTCAGCATCTAAAGTTCCAAAAGCCCATTTATTAATTTTGCCTATTCCATCTATTAAACCTCTTTTAGAGCGAATATGTGGATGTAAATTTTCAAATTTTCTTTCGAGAATTTTTATTAAGAATTCGGTTCTTTTTGTCGTTTGTTCAGCTAAGTTATGAAAAGATATAGGGTTAGAAGCATTACTTACTATTAGACTATTCTTAAGGCTATAAAAATGGTTAGTTAAACTAGTTATCTGTTTAGTTACTTCTCTTAAATCTAGATAGTGTATAAAGGTATGCTTAGTGTAAATAATTTTACAGGGTCCTAATAGTATAGGTAACAAAGGATTCGGTATAGGAGTAATTTTTACATCTTCTCCTTCACATCTCCGTTGAAGTGCCAAAAATATCAGGAGCAAACACGTTGTCCGGATTTTCATTTTCCTGAAAAGATATTTTTTGTTTTACTCTGGGTTTTCTGATTATATTTTTATGGTAATTTCCTTTATTAGTTTGTAAGATAAGACCTGAATCTTGGACTACTTCAGTCTTTTTAAATTTTGGTGCCTTTTTATCGCGCAATTTTATTTTGACGTATGCAACGTCCTGGTTAGAGAAATCTGGAGGGTCATTTCGATTTTCATTTAATTTATTAATTATTTTTTCTTTTGTTTCTTCGTTACTACTTTTTATTATTTCGTATAACTGTTTAATTGCTTTTTTATGGTTTTGTACATAGTATGATAAAATAAGGTTATCGTCCAAGTCGAAAGGATCTGGACTATTAATGTGTCCTTTTATTATTTCAAATGGGGTAAACTTAGTGATGGAATGAATTGAATTATTATAGCTTAGAATAGCATGTTTTATTAATTGGTTAGGAGTTAATTCTTTATTTTCTTCTCTAAGACAGCGAAAGCATTCTATTAGTGTAGAATGAAACCTTTCTACGGGGGAGTTGGAATTACTATTTTTAGAAGTTGTGAAATGTAGTTCTATATGGTGAAGTTTACAAAAATCGTTAAGGTCATTATTTTTGAATTCTGTTCCACAGTCGGCAGTAATTTTATAAGGTAAACCGTGGTGGCTTACGAAGAGAACTAAATTTTCCACTACGGAGGTGCCATTGACACTAGGTAAAGGATATGCTTGGGCATATCTCGAAAATGAATCTATAATCGTTAAATATGATTGGTTAGAAATTTTAAAGACATCTACATGAATATGTTCAAAGGGTTTTGATGCAGTGGGAGTTAGACTAAATTTTATAATTGGAGGATTTCTATCGTATTTGTTTTTAAGACAAGTTTCACAATTATCTATAAATCGTTCGATATCTTCTGCCATTTTTGGCCAATAGTAACGTGATCCTAGGGACATTTTTACTTCATTTATACCGCGACGTCCTTTTTTGTGTATGTGATAATACTCTAATTTTTCTTTCTGTTCCTGAGTATCTATTATGTCAGTTAAAAATTTTGTGGAATGTACAAATTTAAAAGCGGAATTTTTAAAATAATTCTAAACTATTACTACAAATGTTTCTGGTAAAATATTTTCTTTAAAGTACAACGCATAAATCTTTTTGGAATCTATATATTCTTTTACAAATTTAAAAATACTTTCTTCAATATTTCTTTGAGGTAAAGTAACATAAAATCTATTATTATCAAATATTTTTTCATTTTTGCATTTTATTTTATTTATTTCTCCACCTGTTAATATAATTTGATTTTTATAAGTATTTAGGGCTTTTTCGGTTATGGGTATACCTAGAATGGGATTTTCTAAAGAGGTATGACAGGTTTCTAAGTCTGAGTCATCTCTTTCGGGATTTTCAAGAGGGGAACTTGTATGTCCGAAATAATATTTATTTTACTAGTTGATCCATCATTTAGTAAGGAGTCAAGGTCTCCTTCTGAAAGTTGCGGTAAGTCGTCAAAGTTGCGTAGTTCATTATCTATTATTTCATTTATGTCACCTAAATTAACGTCCATCGATTCCGTTTCAAGAGCATTTAAATCGGAATCTATTTTAATTCTAGAAAGCGCGTCGGCTACTTCATTATTTTTCCCTTTTAAATATTGGATATCATAATCAAATTCTTCGAGCTTAAGTCTCCACCGTACTAAGCGAGAGTTTGGCTCTTTAAGTGAAAATAACCACTGAAGGGGTTTATGATCAGTTAAAATTTGGAATCTGCGACCGAAGAGGTAGGGTCGAAAATATTTGCAACCGTATACAATCGCTAATAACTCTTTCTCTATGGTTGAATAATTAATTTCGGCTGAATTTAACGTACGTGAGGCATAACATATAGGATGGTTATCTTGCATGAGAACGCTGCCAACTGCATAATTAGAAGCATCAGTTATTAATTGAAAATTTTTGTTAAAGTCGGGATAAGCTAAAATAGGTTCTGAAGTCAAAAGATTTTTACAAATATTAAAACAGTCTAAGAATTCTTTGTTGTGGACAACTTTCTGATCCTTTTTTAAACACATGGTCATAGGTTTAGTTATAGCTGCAAAGTTTTTAATGAATTTTCTATAGTATCCTAACAAACCTAAGAAGGACTTTATTTCTTTCTGCGTACGAGGGGTAGGAAAATTTTTAATCGCTCTAATCTTCTTTGGATTGGGCTTAACTCCGTCTGGGGTCACTATATGCCCTAAAAATTCAACTTCCTTTCTAAGGAATTCGCATTTATCAATTTGTATTTTTAATTGTGCATCTTTTAATTTTGCAAACACTAATTTTAAGTTTTGAATGTGCTCTTGGAGGCTTGTGCTAAAAATAATTATATCGTCCATATAATATACCATACAGATTTTGTTTTGTAAATCCTTTAATATTTCATCCATTACCCTTTGGAAGGTGGATGGTGCGTTTTTTAAGCCAAAAGGCATTCTTAAAAATTCGTAGTGTCCATTATTAACACTAAATGCTGTTTTTTCTATGGAGCAGGGGCTCATCTCGATTTGATGAAAACCGCTAGCTAAGTCAAGAGTAGTGAAATATTGTGCTCGTCCTAATTTGTCCAATATTTCGGTAATATTGGGTATCGGATATCGATCACTAATGGTTTTATCATTAAGTTTCCTATAATCTATAACACAGCGAAATTTTTGTTGATTGGAAGAATCGAGTTTCTTCTTTACTATCCAAAGTGGGGAGCCCCAGGGACTATTACTGGCTCTAATAATTCCGTCGTCTAACATTTTGTCAATTTGCTTTTTAATTTCTTCCTTGTGAACATAAGGGTATCTGTACGACTTTACATGTACAGGTTCCTCGTCGGTTGTTTTAATAACATGTTTTACTTTTGACGTAAATGTAAGTGGGTCACCGGGTTTCAAAAATATATCTTTATATCGCGAACATAATTTAATAATTTCGGATATTTCTTCCGCGTTCATATGATCCGTTCTAATAAGATTTTGGATTTGCATTTTATCTATTTTATAATTATTTTGTCTATTAGAAAATTCAAATTTATAACATTGATAAACGTAAAAATCGTATGGATAAGCGTTTATGGGTTTTAATAAAGTTATAGATAAATTTTTATTAGTTTCATTGACAAATTCTACTAAAGCTAAACCATCATTTGCTACAGTTAGCATTTCTGGTACATAAATATCACCTAAAATTATCTTATCAATTAATATTTCACCGTTCGGTACGGTCACAGGGACTTCTTTTCTAATCTTCTCATAAGGGCCAACAGATATTTCAAACTTTATGTCTGATGGTTTTCTAAATTTAATAGGGATTATTGTGTCTCTGCTAACGAGACATTTATTATTAAAATCAATGTTAAACTTCATGGATAATAGGTCATTAACCCCGACCAAGCCATCATAAAACTCATGAAAATCATATAATATGTAGTGCAGTATGTTGTTTCGATTAAATTCTTGGAACGCCGGTATGGCTGCTTGGTATTTGATATCTCTCGTGCCAAGAGACGTAGAAATTGAAACGTTTGAAGAATATATGCAATCTGAATAAAATTGTTCAGCAATACTGGGTTTTAAGATTGATTTCGTACTACCAGTATCAATTAATAATTTTAATGGGGGTTTAGAAATAGTGATGTAAGGTAAAGGGTTATTAGAGGTTAAATTTAATTCGATTAAGTTATTTGGTTTTCTGAGGTGGTTTCCTGAAAATTCTGAGGAAAATAATCTAAATCTACTTGCTCACCGGAATGGATATCTGCGTTGACGTCGCTATGCGTCTGTCCGCATTCTTGTCTATCGCAATCATTATTATATAATTCTTCAACTATAATATTCGGCTTTTGCCCATTATTTTGAAAATAGTTTCTATTAAAATTATTTGTTCTTCTGTTGAACGTTGAAGGGAATCTAGAATTTGTGGAAATATTCATCGGTTCCGGCTTTGAGGCGCGATGTTGGGGAGTTCGATTTGGTCTGAAAACATTCGTATTTCGGGAAGGTCCAAAGACTTCTGAGTTAGTTGGGAGTCTTTTAGGGGGTAGCTGTTGAGGCTGTACATTAATAGGTTGGCGAGGCCATTGGAAATTTTGGGGATAATTATTATTTGTATTAAAGTTTGGATTTTGGGGAATAGAAGAATTTGTTTGAAAATATTGATTATTCATGGGATTATAAAATTGCCTGTTTGGATTAGGGAAATTCTGATTTCTGAAATTGCCTTTATTTTGGTGCGACTTATTGTCATTATTACTTGAATAAAATTTCTCGAAATTCTCAAATTCATTTACATAAGCTATGGCGTGTTCTAAAGAAGCTGGTGCTTTTAAGTGCATATTATTTTTTAATGTGCCGGTACAACCCGTAATAAAAGTGTTTAGTGCTGTATTTTCGCAAAATTGTATGAAAACAGCCTTGTGATTTACATCAAGATTAGTATCATTGTTAATTCTTTGTACTATATTACTTACTAACAATTGTAATCTATTTCCAAATTCTATTAAATTTTCATTTCTTTGTGGCCTATTTCTAGTAAGTTCTTGTGTTAAGGATTGTAAATTACGTTTATCAGAAAAACATTGTATAAGCGCGGCTTTTAAAAGTGCCCAATTATTTAATTCTACCCTATTTCCTACCATAAGCTCAGCTTTTCCTATAAGTTTTCCTTGAATACATTCAAAAATGTGATCATTTAATTCTTGGTCATTATATGCTCTATATGTAATAATTATGTTATCGCAAAGATAAATAAATTTAGTTAAAGTATTAGTATCTCCATCATAAGGTCTAATATTTGAAATTTTTGACTTAAATAGTTCCCAATTAATGGGACGATTAGCTTGAACAGTTTGGTTAGTTGCCATTTTAATATTTTTATTATCTTTATTCTTCCTACCTTTAAAGTTAATCTTTAGATTCTTAAGAGATTCTACCAAGGAATCAGCGTCAATCATAAAATGAAAATATCGTCTAATAAACAATGTCTTAACAAGCTATCTTCCGAATTTATGAAAAATAAATAAGGAAGGCAAGAAGGAACTTGGCACTCACCTCGATAGTCTTTGCCAACTACTTCTCCAAATTCGTCCACCCAAATGAAGGACTGCTGTCACTGAAGGGCTGCTTTCCAATGGGGGCTGCTTTCCACTAAACGGAATGTTCTTTGGATTTGCACTTAAGGCGTTGAAACACCAAAGTCCCGAAAAAGTCTGCTTTCCGATAGATACGAAATTCACAGTTTCTCGACTCGCACAAATCCTACTGACTGCGCCAAATTTAAATTTCAAAAAATGAAATTTGTTTTTAAAAAATATTTTTATTTCTAAGCTACAATTTTAATGCATCTAAACTGAACAAGACCAAGAATAATAATAATTTTTACAATGCAAATAACAAAGAAACAATACGACAACTTCTGGGGAAACTGCAGAGTAAGCCGCAGGTGTTGGTTGCGATTCTGCCAGGTCCGGACTTTCGTACCATGTAACTCAGGTGTGCAAATGTGATGAGCTGACTAATTCTCTATGTTGCCAACTCACTCAATTAAGTTCGATTTCTTGTTATAGATCATTGATTTTAGGGGATTTTAGTAATTCCAATGTGACACAAAATCTAGGCATGGGATAAAAAAGTTTATTTAAAGAAAGTGTATTTTTTTGTTTTTCTTAATGGCGGTACGGACTCGTTTTTGTAATATTTTATTTAGTTATAGAGTAATTTCCACAAAATAACATATTTCTCAAATTGGGCTCCGTACCGCCATTCTTTGCTATATCACGTATATGTGTGAAAAATATCTCGAAAAAATATTCAAAATTAAAGCTGTAATCTTGGATCGCGTTTTCCGTCTTGATGACGCTCTGATGTAGCCTCTTAAGAGGGTGGCTGCATAAACTCAAAGCGTGGCGCCGTGGCCGTCGGCTTAAAACTATCATGAAAATTTCATGATGAAATATGTAGTTAGGGGGAAGTGGGAAAGGAGTACGAACGGGTAACTTTGCATCTACGCCTAAACAAACTTCGATGCCATTGATTTGCAAACTGTCTTTTTTTTTTGTTTTTTCACAATATAATCTTTATTTTTAATATATTAAATTGTTAAATTTTTAATTTTAAAACTTAAAAATGTATGATATTTACAATATTCAAAGTATTTATTTTTTTAATTTTATACTTTGAATTAAAAATAGGTTTGTTCCAACACAACGAAAAACTATCACATAACTTTTTATTATACTGGTTTTCTGTCCAAAAATTAATGAAACATTTTTAAAAATTTCAAAATTTTTCAACCAAAAATTTAATTTTCTCTGGACATTTCATCAAACTTTTTAGACAATTTTCCAAATTATTTCATTGAACAATTGTCCTGTTCAAAAAAGTATTCAATGAAACTTTTTACTAAATTATGAAATTTTCCATTTCGCCGAAACTTCCAAACTTCCATTTCATCCATAATTTTAAACAAAAAGCATTCCTGATTTATTTTTGAAATATTTAACAGTACCTTTTAATGAATAGGTTACATATGTGAAAGTGTTTACGCGGTATGGGTACTATTTAATCTCGTTTTAAAATAACAACTAGTAGTATCTAAAACATAATTTTCACAATGAATGAATATTGGTGAAATTATTACAATATAGTCTTAAACTGATTTATACTTAATTGAAAATAAACTGTTGACATTAATTACAATTAAAATAAATTTTATCTAGAAATTTATGACATTGACTAAAATATAATCTTCATAAGTGATTTTTTTATTCATATATGAATGAATGAATAAATTATTCGTTTCAAAAATGAAACCAAATGTTAACTTGTATATGTTTAATTACTACATAGTATATTCAACTAAATAATATTCTTTTCATTATATATATATATATATATATATATATATATATATATATATATATATATATATATATATATATATATATATATATAAGAAAAAAGAAGTGCTTGTGACTCGTTTGGAAAAAATATATAAATATGTTTTGGATTGGTTGGAGTCAATAAAGTGGGGATAGTATGTAACTATTTTTTATCTCGAGCTTTCAATTGTGTTTACAATAATTTTCAAGAGCTGCTAAAAAATACAAAATATCTTACAAGTTGAACTAGAAAAAAAATATTAACTCACCAAATAAAATAAAATATTTATATATCTCTATATGTATATCGACATTTGTTAAAATAAATGTTACAGAGATATTAAAAAACAAAAAATAGAAAATAAAAATATATGAGAAATTATAAACGTTTTAAAGGTAAGAATAGTAGATAGTTTAAAAACCTTTTATTTGTAAATATTGCTGCTCTTAGCTAATATTAATTTTCTTATAACAATGTTAATAATGTTTAATTAATTTGTAATAATAGGCAAGTTAATATTACTCAGCGGGAACCAAGAAAGAAGATAGCAGTTATCTCCCACCAGGATGGTAAGAAATATACTCAGAGTCCAAAAGTTAGGCATCCTATGTATATAAAAATTTACTATTTGATTACTTAATATTTTTTCGAAATACGTCAACTGGATTAAAAAAAAGTATAAAACGATGGATTCACACTTTTTCAATATTTTAAAGATCCAAAAAAGATGACTTTTGAACTCTGAGTGTAAGATAATAATAAAGAAGAGAAGGACGATAAGAAAGGAGAGAAGGGATAAGTGTGATTGTTCAATATGATCATAAATTAAACTGATTAAATATGTGCAAAAATATCATTAAAGAAAGAAACTTATTGGCGATTAAATATATGCAGTATACATTCAAGAGAAATATCGCTTTCAAAATGGATTATTTGCCATAAAAATAAATTATCGGGAAAAAAACGAAAGGCAGAATTTACAAGACAGTTATCAGACCAATAATGACATACGCGGCCGAAACAAGACCCGATGCAGAGAGGACAAAAAGGATGTTAGAAACAGCAGAGATGAAAAGACGTAGAAAAATTGGTGGTAAGACATTATGGGACAGACCTAGAAGCACAGATATACGACGTAGATGCAAGGTGGAGAACATCAAGAACTGTGTAAGAAATAGAAGAGTAGAATGGAACGAACATATAAGCCGAATGGCAACAAAAAGAGTAGTAAAGACGGCAAGAGACGGTTCCCCAATAGGAAGACGATCAGTAGGAAGACCATGAAAACGATGGAACGACAACTTACTGGAGGCACATTGAAAAACAGACAGTCATGTAGATATAAAAAGAAGAGGAAGAAGAAAAATAAATTCTTGACTATAATTTTTGTTGTTTTTTTTTGTTTTGTTAGTTTTTATGTTTTTTTTTGTTTTTTTTTTATTAATATTGTCAAATATTTCTGAAAAAAAGGGTATTAGTAATATTATTAAAAGGAAAAATAATAATATTTAAAATATTAATGACAAAAAAGCAATTCTGTATATAACTTAAAATATGAAGCAGTGAAATAAAAGTATTAAAAAAATTGAAAAATTAGGTAAGGTATTAAAGAAAATAAACTAAAAATTGTTATAGCTGAATGTATATTTAAGAAATTTTTATTCTAAAATTGAAATTGCTTTTTTACATTACCTATTGATGGCTCATTTTTTGAAGTTTTAGATTTGGCTTATCACTACTAGCAATTTTAAGATTTTCTAGCTCTTCTAATATCTCGATTATCTTTATTAATCCATTTTAAATTATTGAATAACTCTAACAAAAAATTCTAATAACCGTTGTGGATGTGATTTACAAGAGTCATCAATGTTTAAAAATGATATATTGATTTCATTTAATTTTTTTTATAGCATTTAAAATCAACTTACTGATATTTTCCAAATAACAAACATTTTTAAACTTAACATCAAAAATATCAAGTGAAATACGTATTACTTCTGTAAATTCATCTATAGGTACGCAAAGATTACCAAGTTCGTTTCTATTTTGAGTAACTTTATAAGCTTTAAAAAATAATAAAAGATCTGTCATTGAAACAAAACTAACATTTTTACGAACAAAATAATTTTCACACTTTTCACAATTAGTTTCTTTAGACATTTGTATCCAAAATATCCGGCAAGGTACTTAACTGAATTGAGATAAAGAGAAGTTGAGCTAGTCGAAGATGCATTATTTGATACTCTTTCAACTATTGATAAACATTTTAAACTCGTTTCTGAAAGTTCCTCATTGATGGTCAGATTTGTATCAAATGATTTACAATCAAAAACTTCATTCAAGCTAGATGTACTACCTAATTCATCTTCTACAAACTCATCAACGTCCTTATAAGATATTATCGAATCATCACTATCGCTATTACAATCTTGTGCATCTGAAAACCGTGAGCATTTGTTTAAAGGGTCATTAGAATAAATAGTATTTTTAATATTTGTATCATGTTTTTCTGACATTTCATCCCCTGTGTCCATAAAAGCGCAATCCTCTAAATCAGTTACAGAATCAATACTGTTTAAATTCAAATATCGTTGTGTGAACTAATCAATACATTTGTCCTCTCTGTATTCATTCGATCCTTAATAGACCGCTGAGGTTCGGGAGCACATCTCGCTAAAGAACACAAGAGAGTAAGTCGTTGAGAAGAACAGACGCACCCGGCAAGTGAACCCATGCACGCATATTGAATTCGTTTTGTTCGTTGTTTTGTAAAGTAGTGCAAACCATGGTAATTAGAGCCAGCGGTAAGTTTTTTCCTAGATTTACCTAAACCTATAAATTGTTTTTGATTGTTTATTGCAACCATTTAAATTTGGATAATTACTTGCACCTATGAGTTAAAGTTCATTCATCTTGTCAGAGCTATCGAAGGAATAGTTCGTGTTAATTTAATTACTATTAATTCCTAATAGTACATGTGTTTGTTGAACCCCAACATTTTGATTTGAACTCATTTGTTGAAAAAAATATTTCCTTATAATATAAATTTGAATGGTTGGTGTCGTCTAATGTCGTATTTTTTATCGTTGTGAGGGTTCTTATCTTAAAAAACCGGGTTCATTAAGTTGCGTCTCTTGTCGAAAGCTATTAAATTCGAGGCTCGAGAATTTTATGACCTTTTAAAGTGGACCATATGGGACTTTTTAAAAGGGGATTATAGTCGTTTTAATAAAGTATCAAATTTCAAATCGGTAATTTCGCGGTTTTAGATCACATTCTTGTACATTTTCGTTTGTATAATATTATTGGAATTTGTTAGATTTTGCAATGGAGAAGTTAGAAGAGAAGAATAAAAAGCTCAAATTTTTAAGAAAAACTGCTTTAAATGACATTCAGGTAATTTTCGATTTGGGTTTTAAATCTTTAAGTGATATTTCGATCCGACCTTTATTTAAAATTAGAGTAGAAGAATTAAATTCGATTCGTAAAGAATTCTTAAAACATCACACAAATATTGGTAATATTCTTTCTGTACCAGACGCGGATACGAGGGTTGAAGAAAATGTTCGGGAGTTATTTTTGGAACAATTTTACAAAATAAAACTATTTAGTGCGGAATTATTTGAGCCACAATATGAAACTCCAGAACCGTTTAGATCGGTAGTAGTTCCACAATCTAATATTCGCTTGCCTAAAATAGAGCTGCCTAAATTTAAGGGTGATTTTAAGGAGTTTAGTTCAATTTTAGACTTATATAATTCGGTCGTACATAATAACGCAGGCCTAGCAGACGTAGAAAAGTTTAAGTATTTGAAAGGATGTTTAGAAGGGACTCGACTTAGTTTGATTCGTAATTTGTCAATAAATAGCGATAATTATCAAATTGCTTACGATCTAATTGTTAAACGGTACACAAATGTTCGTCGTTGTACGGCCGCGCATTGGGATGCGATCATAAGCGTAGAGAAAATACCCGTAGTTAATTCGAAAAATCTGGCTAAGTTAGTAGACACGTTTTTAGAAAATTTAGCCGCATTGAAAACATTAGGTCTTTCGACAGAACATTGGGACTTTATCATGTTTAATTTACTTTTGTCGAAACTAGACGCGGATTCAGTAAAGTTATTTGAGTTAGAAAATAAATCGAATAAAATCCCGTCATTTCAAAAATTGGTAGAGTTTATTAAAACTCAGTACATTGCTTACGATAATTTGAACAGTAGCGTAAGTGAATCTAAAAAATCGTCGCGGGTCCCAACTTATACGGAGCCAAAGTGTAATTATAAACATTCTAATGAGTCAAGGCATAATCGTAGTTTATCCTTTGTTACAAATTCGTCGTACTAAAGAAATCCAAAAACAATAAAGCACCAGGACCAGGAAACATAAAAATGGAACTGCTGAAATATGAAGGCGCAAGGATAGTATCCTTTATACGAATGTTGTTCAATAAAATCGAAGCAGGAGAGAAGATTCCCGATGAGTGGAATTTATCATACATGTCCTCCATTTTCAAAAAAGGTAACAAAAGGTCACCAAATAACTACAGAAGGTTCAGTGTAATGCCTTCAATAGCAAGAATCTTTTCATCAGTTATAAAAGAAAAACTAGAACAACACATGGACCATTATAGCGAAGAACAAGCCGGATTCCGAAAAGCCAGATCATGTTTAGATAATATATTCATTATGAGACAGGTGATTGAAAAGAACAAAGAAAAAAACATTGAAACACATATGACCTTTATCGACTTAGAGAAAGCATATGATAGCCTGCCCAGGAAACAACTATGGGAAGCAATGAGAAGAATGCGCGTTAGAGAGAAATGGATGAATATAACACAAAGACAAAAAGAAACACAAGTGCAAATAAAGTTAGGTAATGAAATAACAAAAACAATCACCGCAACAAAAGGCCTCAAACAGGGATGTGGTCTCTCACCTACACTTTTTAACATATATATATATATATATATATATATATATATATATATATATATATATATATATATATATATATATATATATACATATTATAATATATATATATATATATATATATATATATATATATATATATATATATATATATATATTAATGATATGAATATAGGAGAAAGAAAAATAGTGTTTAAAAAATTAATTTATAAGTTATATACTAGGGAATATTATAAAAATTATTTATGTGAGGGTATTCTTAAGAAATTAGCATATAATAAGTGTAAAAAAGTTTTATTTTAATAATTATAATATTGTAAATATATTTAAGTGAGCCATGTGCATAGGCAACCAACTATACATTTAAGTCACAGACAGAAAAATAATAATTGAGAATATGAAATAGGGTTATATGTTAGTTTAAAATGTTTAGTTTACATGTAGTTACTGATTTAAGTTTATATTCTGATCTGAAAAGCCTAAATGTCGATAAAATTCTCGATAGAAAAGTAAAGAATTCTCTAGATCACAGAATATGGCCTGTTTGCGAAATGGGCTATTCCAGAAGATTCAGATATGTAGGAAATGGAACAAATCGAATAAGATTTCTTGCCAGATGGTTCTGGAACATTGAAAGGGGTATAAATACTCGGTGATTTGGATTGAAGAGGGCCAGTCCAGTTAGTAAGAAAGTTTGATAGAGTTAGTAAGAAAGTTAGTTACAGTTAGTTGTTCAGTAAGTTTCAAGATAGTCAGTCAGAAGGTACAGATGTTCAATATAGTGAGTTAAATGAAGATTAAGAAACAGTATAAAGAAAATATTATTGAAGATTAAAAATTATGTTATGTATGAATGGTGATTGGATAATGGAAGAAGTATTAATTGAAAATTAAAATTATATAATATATTTGGTGATTGGATATTGGTATATTGAAAAGAAGAATAAATATAAATGCTATTAAGAAGAAAAATATTTTTCTTTGGTGGAAGCTGATAATAGGAAAAAGGAATTTCACAAAAACAAGGATAACCGAGGCTGAGAACGAAGACATTGAGTGGTGATTAAAATCTATATAGTGGAAAACAGTTCATTTAGGCATTCAGTGACAGAAAGGTACAAAATTTTGTTAATATAATTTAGTTAGTGTCATAATTATTTCAATTTTAAAGATAGTTTGTTTAAATTTTACATTGTCTATATAATTTAATTAGTTTCATAAGAGTTTTAATTTAAAGATAGTTTTATTTAAATTTTGCATTGGTTATGTTAGATATATATGTGTGTTTCATAATAGATACAATAAAGATAATTTCAAAAAGTGTTTACAAACTAATTCTTTGAGAACCGCGATCTTCTTCTTCTTCTTCTCATTGCGCCGTCTCCTTTCGAAGGTTGGCGATCCAAATGGCAATTGTAGTTTTGGAAACTGCTGCGCGAAAGATCTCTGCGGATGAGCGGTCGAACCATCTCCTCAGGTCTTTCAGCTACGAGTTCTGGCGTCTTCCTACTGATCTTTTGCCCTGTACTTTTCCTTCCAGTATAACTTGAAGTAATTCATATCTTTCGCCTCTCAGCACATGACCCAAGTATTGCATTTTCCTCTCTTTGATTATTCTACCGCGATAAAAACCCTATATATATATATATATATATATATATATATATATATATATATTATTAAAAAACACTCATTGCTCATTATTCACAAATAATACATCATCACAATTTGGCGCCCACCGCGGTGGCTCTCTATTTAAAAGAATTAGTTTGGGAAGATAAGTGCTCTCATATAATTAAATTAATTATCATTAGAAAAAAAAAATTATAGATTTTATTTTTAATTATATTTGAACAAGTAAAGTCTCAAAATGTCTCAAGGAAAGAAAGGTACAAGAAGCAAAAAGAATGAAGAAGATGTGGAAGTAGAAACACAACCTATACAAGAGGAGAGTTTAGTTCAAGTTCCACAAGATACTGCAGAAATGAATCCAGAAAGAGAGGAAAATGTCAATATGGCAGCTTTAATGTCATTAATGATGCAAATGAACAAGACAATGGAAGAGAATTCAAAAGAAGTCAAAGAAGACATGAAAAAAATGAAACAGAAAATGGAAGAGAATACAAAGAAAATGGAAGAGAATACGAAAAAAATGAAAGAGAACACGAAAAAAATGGAAGAGAATTATAGAAAATTAGAAAAGAAAATAGAAGATAATAATAATAAAATTGTAAAACAAATAGAAAAACAAATAGATAAAAAACTTGAAGCTGCAGAGAAAAAAGTAGCAAATGAAATAAAAAATATACGGAATAACTACAAGAAAAGGATAGAAAATGAGAGTACAGAAGTAAATAGGATTATTCAAGATAATAAGATAGATATAGAACAGAAAATAGAGTTGCCGAAATGAAAGGCAGAAGAAAGATAGAAGATAGTTTAAAACATAAATTAAATTAGTGAATAATATTAATGATATTAAAGATTATATTAGAATGACATTAAATGATAATGCTGCAACTTGGTTTGCCAGTATTGAAAATGATTTAGATTATTTTCAAACATTTGAAAATAAATTTTTAAATTATTATTGGGGTGAACTAGAGCAAGCCAAATTTAGAGAAATTCTATATTTTGGAAAGTATAATCACAATTTAAAATCAAATATGGTCGATTATGCATTAAAACTGATAACGGTTACAAAACATTTAGAACCACCACTTAGAGAGGATGAAACAGTCTTAAATGTATCAAGACATTTTGATGCTGATGTTGTGCAAACAGTAACTGTACAAAATATTCAAACAATAGAAAGTTTTATTAATTTTATTCAAAGAATACAAAGAGGTAATATGACAAGTAATAATGATAACAATGATATTAGAATGAATAATAGTAATAACAAGAAAAACAATAATAATTTACAATATAATAAGAATAATTATCAACAATATAGACAATCATACAACAATACTAGATATGGTGATAATTTACAAAATTTCAATAATAATAACAATAATCAAAACAGACAGAATTTTAATAACAATACGAGTTATAATAGACAACATTTTAATAACAATACTAACAATAATAGACAAGATTTTAAAAATAGAAGAAATACAGAACGACCTAATTACAACAGACAGATAAATTGTGTACGAAGGAATAGAAGCTGCGAAGACAGGGAACGAAATAGTACAAGGCAAGAAAATGTGAGTAGAAGTCATAGTAGGGAAAGACATAGGACGTCAAATCCAAGTGGTCAGATACAATCTGACAATTCTAACAATCAAAATTTTGTTCAGTAAACTTTCTGAATTACAAGTTGGGCCATTGCTATTATGAAAAACCTTCTGAATTTATTTCTTTAGATGAAGATAAAATTATTGAATCTATTAATTTAATTTATATAAATGCTTTGGCCAAAAATAAAATGATTAAGGTTATGATAGATACTGGTTCAGAAAGTACTTTAGTCTTAGAGAATTTTATTTTTAATACACTAAAACTATCAGATATAATAAAGATTCCAAAAATTAAAATTGTTGGTGCAAATAATAAGAAGGTGGGTGAAATTGATAAACTAGAAAATTTTAAAATTAATATTCTTAATAAAGAAATTAATATGCAAGGATTTATTGTCAAGGATTTATGTGTTGATATATTAATGGGAAATGATGAATTGGAAAAGAAGAAAATAAAGATAGATTTTGAAGAAAAAATGGTAACTTTGGAAGGGCAAATAATTAAATTTATGCAGAAAGATGAGGTGGAAGAAGGAATAAGAGTTGATAGGATATTATTAAAAGAAAATAATGATGTTTATGAAGAAGAAATGTATTTTGATGATAGGGAAATGTCCCAAAAGAATGTAAAGAATAATTGTAGTGAATATTTAAGGAATGGAAATTTTAAGCAGATGGATGCCTACGAGGTGGAGTGCGTAAAATTGGAAGCAAGGAATAATGAGTACATAATGAAGAATAATTTTATTTGTAAAGAAGATGTGATAAAAGTTTTAAATTGCCCTGAAGAATATAAATCAATAGTCGTTTCCATATTGCAGCAACACAAGGGACTTGTCAATAAAGAAAATAGAATTGCAGAAGATGGAATCATTGAGAAGGCAGATACACGTTTTATAAACCCTATAGTAGTAGTACGTAAAAGATCAGGTGAAATCAGGTTATGTTTGGATGCAATGAATATTAACAAGATCACTGAAAAGCAATTTGAAGCACCAATGAGTATAGATGGAATACTAGGAAGAATTACAGGAATGTCATTTTTCATTAAAATCGATTTACAGCATAGTTTCTGGTTAATGCCTCTAGAAAGAAAAAGTAGACAGTATACGGGATTTCAGATAGATGGAGTAGTATATCAATTCAAAGTAGTACCATTTGGACTTCAATCATCTTGTAGTGTTCTATGTAGATGTCTTCATGATATTCTGGATCAATATGAACATTTTGTAATTCACTACATTGATGATATATTAATTTTTTCTAAAACGGCTGAAGATCATGAGAAACACCTAAAAATTATAATTAACAGATTAGACAAAGTTGGACTAAAAATAAATCAAGAAAAATGTACATTTTTTCAAAAAGAAGTAATATATCTAGGTTATAAACTTAACACTAAGGGAATTGAAATGGATCCAGAACGGACACAGGTCATTCAGGAATATAAAACACCACACAATTTAAGAACTTTAAGAGGATTCATTGGAATAATTAATTATTATAAAAGGATGATACCAGATCTAAGTATAACACTAATAATAACAACACTAACAGCTTACTGATAGAAAGGCCTAAATGTCGATAAAATTCTCGATAGAAAAGTAAAGAATTCTCTAGATCACGGAGGATAGCCTGTTTGCGAAATGGACTATTCCAGAAAATTCAGATATGGAGGAAATGGAACAAATCGAATATGATTTCTTGCCAGATGGTTCTAGAAGATTGAAAAGGTATAAATACTCGGTGATTTGGATTCAAAATGGCCAGTGCAGTTAGTAAGAAAGTTAGTTAGAGTTAGTAAGAAAGTTAGTTAGAGTTAGTAAGAAAGTTAGTTACAGTTAGTTGTTCAGTAAGTTTCAATATATATATATATATATATATATATATATATATATATATATATATATATACATATATATACATATATATATATATATACATTGTTCCCGTGACTTTTTTCTCCTCTGGTTGAGATTTCTTTGGGATGGCACCCGTGGCTTTGGTTTTTTTGTTTACCTGAGTTTTTAGGTTGTCCTCTGTTTTCTTATTTTCTGCCTGTTTATTCAGGTTTTCGTCACTCTTCTTCTTTTGTGCCTGGTTTTCCAGGTTAACCTCGGGTTTAGTTGATTGAATTTCTTATCCATGTGTTCAATGATAGACCTCTGTGAGGCTACCATTGTGTCTTTTAATTCTTCAATCTTCTACCTTAGTGTTGCTATTCCAGCATCTTTCTCCTTGAGCAACATCCTTAGTGTTTGTAGTTCGGACTTTTCGTCCTCACTACTCCTTTGTCTTTGCTTTTTTTGCGTCTGCCTTTTCGGGGTGTCTTCGTCCGTTGTTGCTGGCTCTGTTTCGCGGCTTCCCTCCGCTCGGTCTTTTGTCCTTTTCTCTTTGTTCTTGTCATCCCAAACGGTGGCACAGGGAGTATCCCGACGGGCTAAACGCCCGTATGCTTTTTCGCTTTCCTACGCCTCAATTTTGGCCTCCGTGAAGACTTGATTAAAAAACAAATCTCCCCGGTTTAGCCTCGTTTCAGCGTAGGTTTTTGCCTATCTGGCCTCGGCCACTGCACACGCCGTGTCTCCGCTTTATCGTGCTTACAATCATGGTCAGACTAAAAAGTCTGGATTTGACTCGGTCGCTGCAGCTCCTAGGCGGTGTCTTCGCTCGGCTCTCGCACGTCTGTACTGTTCAGCGGCTGGCGCTGAACTACTAAACTACTAACTACAAACGTGAATATCCAACAAGATGATGGAAATGACTAACTGATAACTAAGCTATAACAGTCGATTGATCCTAAGTAAACAGGGCATAACAAAAAGAATATTGCCGCTCATTGTTATTGAAAATGCAGAACTATCCTAACTGGTGTTTGTATGTACTTAAGATTATTCTGTACTGATAAAATAGTGATTTGCCAGTTAGGATTATAATGTTCGATACAAAATTTCAAAATTTCTACCTGTAAATTTAAAGTTATTAACTTAAGATTTTTCTGCATGAAAAAATACGGTATGTTTTACCTTTATATGGAATAAACGAAAAAAATAAATTTTTTGAGTTCTGCATTCAGGTGACGAATTATATATATATATATATATATATATATATATATATATATATATATATATATATATATATATATATATATATATATATATGTATATATATATATATATATATATATATATATATATATATATATGTATATATATATATATATATATGTATATATATATATATATATGTATATATATATATATATATATATATATATATATATATATATGTATATATATATATATATATATATATATATATATATATATATATATATGTATATATATATATATATATATATATATATATATATGTATATATATATATATATATATATATATATATATATATGTATATATATATATATATATGTATATATATATATATATATATCTGCTTCTTGTCGATGTTCGAGTGGAAGTGACGCTACGGGTGTTAGGCAGCTTGCTTTTGTAGTTACTGTGCGTTGCGCGCGCTCTTGTAATTGGTCCAGTGCGCAGGTCAGTGGGCGGGGTCTTGGTCGATTCCGTTCTTGCGTTATTCTTCGGGATAATTGTTTTCCATGTTTTTGGCAATCTTTGGGCATCGTCTCGAGAATTTAAATTATTTTCTTGTTTTTCTATTTCTATGGCTTCTCTGATAATTCGTTTTCTCTTGTTTTCGACATTCGCTAACATTACCGTATGTTTGAGGTCAATTTTGTGTCCTGTAGCTAAAGAATGCTGGGCTAGGGATGACGTCGTTTCTTTTCGTTCGATGGCATTGCGATGTTCTTCTTGTCTTACTTGAATCCTTCTATTTGTCTGTCCAATATAGGCTCTATCGCATTCTCCACAGGGAATTTTGTATACTCCTTGGTTTTCTAGGGGAATCTTTGTCTTGGCAGATGGTAATATGTTTGCGATTTTTCTGTCGGTGTTGAAGACAGTCTCTATTTTGTGTTTTCTCAGGACCCTGCTTATCTTCTCTGTTGTGCCTTTAATATACGGTAGAGTGGTTTTGGCAATCGGTTTTTCGTCTTCTTTTATTTCTTTTGTTGTTTTTTGTGGTCTTCGTGCCTTTTCGATTCTGTGTGTGAAAAAGCCGTTGTTTTTTAACGCTTTTGTAACTTTCTGCATTTCTTCTTTCTTGTGTTCTTCGTCTGTTAGTCGTTCAGATCTTATAGTCAGAGTTTTTATGACTGAATTCAATTGTGAAGGATGGTGGTGTGAATCTGCATGTAGGTATCTGTCAGTGTGGGTTGGTTTTCGATACACTGTATATCCAATGTTGCCGTTTTCTTTCTTTATTATTAAGACGTCTAGGAAAGGTAGTTGTTGATTACTTTCTAATTCCATCGTAAACTTGATCTTGGGATGGATACTGTTAATGTATTCTAGAAATGCAGTAAGTTTGTCTACTCCATGTGTCCATATGATGAAAGTGTCGTCCACATATCTAAGCCATAGTTTGGGTTTATATTCTGCTGTTCTTATTGCCCGTTCCTCTATGTCTTGCATAAAAAGATTTGCTATCACGGGAGATAGCGGTGAACCCATCGGTGCCCCTTCAACTTGTTTGTACCGTTGATCACCATATATAAAATATGTGTTGTTTAAGCAGTGCCTCGTCAAATTTAGGGTATCTTGCGGTACTGGGTATTTTCTGCTTATAATTTCCAAGGATTCATTGATGGGAACGTTGGTAAAAAGTGAAACAACATCGAAACTTACTAACAAGTGTCCCGGCCCAAGAGTAACATCTTTTATACGCTCGATGAAGTGGCCTGCGTTCTTAACGTAGGAATCAGCTTCTTCTGCGTAAGGCTGTAGCTTTTCAGCCAGGAACCTTGCCAGTGGTTGTAACGGTGATCCGATGGAGCTCACTATTGGTCGTAGTGGTAATCCATCCTTGTGAACTTTTGGTAGACCGTACAGTTTTGGACATCTCGATGATTTTTCCCGTGGAATAAGTTGAAAATGATGTTCTTTATTGATATTAGATGTTTGTATTTTTACTTTTGTTGTTTTTTCTAGATATGTTGTCGGGTCAGTCGATATCTTCTCGTATGATGGATCGTCTAGAATATCTTTCATCTTTTGATCGTAGTCTATGACATTCATAACCACCGTAGCATTGCCTTTATCAGCTGGAAGTACAATGATTTCTTTATTTTTGCGCAATGAATTTAATGCCTCTTTTTCCTCGTGTGTTAAGTTTCGTTTTGGCGGTTTAGCTGTTCGTAATAAATAATAAATATATATATATATATATATATATATATATATATATATATATATATATATATATATATATATATATATATAATTCGTCACCTGAATGCAAAACTCAAAAAATTTATTTTTTTCGTTTATTCCATATAAAGGTAAAACATACCGTATTTTTTCATGCAGAAAAATCTTAAGTTAATAACTTTAAATTTACAGGTAGAAATTTTGAAATTTTGTATCGAACATTATAATCCTAACTGGCAAATCACTATTTTATCAGTACAGAATAATCTTAAGTACATACAAACACCAGTTAGGATAGTTCTGCATTTTCAATAACAATGAGCGGCAATATTCTTTTTGTTATGCCCTGTTTACTTAGGATCAATCGACTGTTATAGCTTAGTTATCAGTTAGTCATTTCCATCATCTTGTTGGATATTCACGTTTGTAGTTAGTAGTTTAGTAGTTCAGCGCCAGCCGCTGAACAGTACAGACGTGCGAGAGCCGAGCGAAGACACCGCCTAGGAGCTGCAGCGACCGAGTCAAATCCAGACTTTTTAGTCTGACCATGATTGTAAGCACGGTAAAGCGGAGACACGGCGTGTGCAGTGGCCGAGGCCAGATAGGCAAAAACCTACGCTGAAACGAGGCTAAACCGGGGAGATTTGTTTTTTAATCAAGTCTTCACGGAGGCCAAAATTGAGGCGTAGGAAAGCGAAAAAGCATACGGGCGTTTAGCCCGTCGGGATACTCCCTGTGCCACCGTTTGGGATGACAAGAACAAAGAGAAAAGGACAAAAGACCGAGCGGAGGGAAGCCGCGAAACAGAGCCAGCAACAACGGACGAAGACACCCCGAAAAGGCAGACGCAAAAAAAGCAAAGACAAAGGAGTAGTGAGGACGAAAAGTCCGAACTACAAACACTAAGGATGTTGCTCAAGGAGAAAGATGCTGGAATAGCAACACTAAGGTAGAAGATTGAAGAATTAAAAGACACAATGGTAGCCTCACAGAGGTCTATCATTGAACACATGGATAAGAAATTCAATCAACTAAACCCGAGGTTAACCTGGAAAACCAGGCACAAAAGAAGAAGAGTGACGAAAACCTGAATAAACAGGCAGAAAATAAGAAAACAGAGGACAACCTAAAAACTCAGGTAAACAAAAAAACCAAAGCCACGGGTGCCATCCCAAAGAAATCTCAACCAGAGGAGAAAAAAGTCACGGGAACAATCCCCAAAAAAATACAAGCCGATCGACGCCCTCCGTCTCCAGCGCAGATGGACACAGAAGAAGTACCCAAGAAAACTTGGGTACCAAAACCATCTGTAAGAGAGATGGACACCGAAAGGCTAAAACGCATCACCAACCTGATGCATATGAAAGTAACAATAGAGGACCTAAGAAAGGCAACGGGGCTCACACAGTGTTTTAACTGCCAGGGCTACCACCACGCACAGAGAGCGTGCTTCAAAGCACCTCGCTGTGTAAGATGCGGAGAAGAGCATCCCAACAGAAGCTGCCAAATGCCGAAAGAACAGAAGGCAAAATGCGCCAATTGTCAAGGACAACACCCGGCAAACTTTAGAGGATGTCCAAGATGTCCAACATAGGGTCGCCAACAACAGCCCCAACAAAGACAAAGAACAACAACGCAAAGAAGACCGCAAATCACTCCCGGCGGACCTTCCTACGCCCAAGCAGCGAAAGCGCAGGAAAATGAAAACACCATCCTCATTTCCAGGCAGCATCAAGAAGACCTAGTAAACTCAGTAAAAGAGTTACTAACTAGGGTAGTAAACGAAGCGATAGCCGACATAAAGCTAGCACTGAACTAGTGCAAGCAAATAGGGGATATTTGAGGATAGGCTCCTGGAACCCAGGAGGCATAAGGACCAACCAGAATATACTGGACGAATTGGTCAACAGATACGAAATGGATGTCGTTGCAATACAAGAAACGAAACTTACAAACAACATAAACATTAAGTTCCCAGGATACGACATCTACAGCAACGACAATACAGCAAGATCAGGTGGCACAGCAATTCTAGTGAAAAAAGGCATAGAACATATCAGAATAATAACACCGCAACTAAATACTATGCAAGCAACAACAATAAGAGCACAAATGAGGCAAGGAGAAGTCAATATTACCTCCGCCTACGTGAGACTACAAGATCTACGGATCGATGAAGACCTAAACACGTTTTTAAATGACGAACCCTCAATAATAATAGGAGACCTAAACGCAAGAAGAAATTGGAACGACAGAGCTACGACCAGAAATTGAAGACTACTAAACGCATACATCGAGAACAACGAAGACGTTATGGCAACCTACAGACCCAACGCATTACCTAGGAAATGGACTTCCTACACACATAGACATTGTCGTAGCAAAAACCTAGGACTACAAACAGAACTACAAACGTTAAATGAAGACACAACTGACCACAATCCCATCCTATTGGAACTAGGAACGTGGGAAGAAGAAAGCATAATCAGAAAAATCAAAAAGAAAACAAAGTGGACAAACTTTAAGAGACTCGTAAGCACCGAACTAAACATATTTTGAGTGATAGACAACCCACGAGAAATAGAAGACAGGGCCCTAGAGTTGGAAAACATCATCCAACAAGCGCTCAGAAATAGCACTACAGAAGAGGAAGTAGAAATGCACACAGGAAGATTAAAGGATATACCACAAGCAATAAAAGACTTGATAAGGGAAAAGCACAGAGCAAAGCAGACAGCAAGAAGGACAAGGAATCAGGCAGACAAAAACAGATCAAACAGACTAAACAGAGAGGTCAAAACAGCACTACAACAACACCGTAGTGAAAGCTGGGAAAACCACATAAGAGATATGGAAGAACAAGGACCAAACATGCAAAATATCTGGAGACTCCAGAGGATTTTGAGAAACGACAGAAAGCCAAACCCCCATTACATGGAGAAAATGGAATAGTATACACCACAGAGGAAAAAAGCAGAGGTAATGAGGAGTACTCTCGAGAGAGAGTGTACATTAAATTACCACCCAGACGAGGACATCGACTTCATAGAAGAAGTCGAAAGACAAAGAGGAAGACCTGAAAATCCAAACGAAATTATCCCTCCTACATCACCAGAGGAGATAAATGAATTAATCAAAAACAGCTCGCCGAAAAAAGCACCTGGCCCCGACCAAATCACAAACAGGGCTCTAAAATACTTACCAGCGGGAGCTATAGTATATCTAATAAACATCATAAACACAATGCTAAGATTCAAGAAATTCCCAAACAGATGGAAAGAGACCCATGTCATAATGCTACCAAAGCCCGAAAAAGACAGCACATTCCCGCAAAACTACAGACCAATAAGCTTACTACCTGCAATCAGCAAGATTGTAGAGAGAATAATACTCAGTAGACTTTAAGCTGAAACAGATAGACTAGAGATAATACCCGAAGCTCAATTCGGTTTTAGATCAGAACACTCCAGTGAGCTACAAGTACTCAGACTAAAAGAGTACATAGCAGCTGGATTCAACGATAAACAATACACAGGAGCTGCCTTCCTAGATGTAAGCAAGGTATACGATAGAGTCTGGCATAAAGGACTAATATACAAAATGAGAGGATACGGGTACAGTGGAGCAAGGACAAGGCTGATCTCGTCGTACTTGAGCAACCGTCGTTTCAGAGTCCGGATAGGACAAGTCCTATTAGAGCTAGGGAACCCGGAGGCTGGAGTGCCACACTGGTTAGCGGTACTGTCACCTCTACTGTACACGATATACACAGCAGACATACCTAGAACACCAGGTACACTACTAAGCCTCTATGCCGATGACACATATAGAATAATGGAGTTTAAAATGGAAAATAGCAATAAACTCCGATAGGACACAGGCTGTACTTTTCAAAAAGAGGCACCAGCAACCAGAAGAACAGGTAACTGTGCAAGACAACCCCATTGAGTGGAAAATCGAAGCAAAATACCTCGGAGTAATCATGGACAAAGGCTTAAGATTCAACAACACGTAGAAGCCACAATAAAAAAAGCAAACATGGCAAGAGCATCTATAAGAGGACTAACAGGGAGAAAAATAAACTCAGACTAAAAACAAAGATAAGACTAATAAATAGCATAATACTGCCCATACTAACATATGCATCCCTAGCTTGAGGACACATATGCAACACATCAAAAAAGAAAATACAAGCGGCACACAACAACAGCCTAAGAGAAGCAGTCAACGTACCAAGATACGTTGCAGAAAGATTCCTCTTTAGAGGAATCACCGTTACCAACACCTACAAACCATCGGCTATATCCTGGCCAGCTCAAGTCATCGACACACATCCGCACCTGTCAATATACGTGGAGGACTACAACAGTCACCGTGAGCAGTGGAAATATAAACAATGCAACAGCAATGGGAATGCACTAGTAAAATGGGCGGAGAACGAACACCTATCACTAAAGTTTGACGCTAAAGACCGACCCACATTCATGTCAGCAGCATGGAAGAAGGAGTACAATCCTGATCTATGTTTTGTCTCTACTAATAAAAACGGGCAATCTCTAGCAGTCTCTCTGAAAGTAATGGACGACTTCCCACACAGCCAACACCGCCCAGTGATCTTAGAGGCAGGAACCCAGATTCCTATAATCACATCCATCCCTCGCCCACGTTGGAATCTAAAGAAAGCCATTTGGGGTAGCTTTTCTGCGGAACTGGACAAGACTCTAGGCTGGATACCCCCTATCATCAGAAATTACAAAAGATTCGTTGGAGCCGTAAAAAGCACGGCCAAAAATCATATACCAAGAGGCTACCGAAAAGAATACATTCCTGGTTGGTCCCATAACAGCGAAGAACTGTACCAAAATTTCCTTGAAAGCGGCGATCAAGAATTAGCCGATGAACTGCTCCATAGCCTAGATGCAGCGAGACAACAAAAATGGACGGAAACTGTAGAAAGTCTTAATTTTCAAACATCAAGTAGGCAAGCATGGACACTACTAAGAAAATTAGGAAGCGGAACTCCCATAACAAGGAACAAAACAACAATTAACCCAAACACTATTGCCTCACATCTGGTATCTACATCTAGGGCCCCGAAAGACAAGCCACACACAATCAAGGTAAAACGAGAGCTCAAAACTTTAAAATTCCAATCTGCAGAAACCGAATACTCTCGCCCTTTCGCTTGCAAAGAAGTCACTATAGCTCTCAAGGATGTAAAGCCAGGTAAAGCCCCAGGTTTTGACAATATTCATCCCGACTTCTTAATTACCAGCGGCAAATATGCGAGAGAATGGATGGCCCACTTTTTCACAGATATTATGATGACCGGTATCATACCACAGGAACTCAAACGCTCAAAGATTATTGCCATATTAAAACCAGGGAAGCCAAATTATAACAACCCTAAGAACTACAGACCAATAGTCCTACTATAGGCAACGTTCAAGTTACTAGAACGACTTATCTACAACAGAATTAGTCCAAAGCTACTTGAAACAATACCGGTTGATCAGGCAGGTTTCCGACCGAAAAGAAGCTGCGCAGATCAGGTTCTTTCACTTACCACATTTATTGAGGCAGGGTTCCAGAGTAAACTTAAAACTGCAGCCGCATTCATAGATCTAACAGCGGCCTACGATACAGTGTGGAGAGAAGGCATAATATACAAGCTCCTCCGTACAAACTCCTGTAAATCCACCGCTCGAATAATCAACAGCATGTTAGCCGACCAAACGATTCAAGTAGTCATGGGAACCGACATCAGCACTCCAAGAAAACTGAAGAATGGACTGCCTCAGGGATCTGTCTTAGCTCCTCTTCTCTTTAGCCTGTACATCGCTGATATAATAGAAACCAGATCAAGGAAGTTTGGTTATGCCGACGACTGGGTCCTTGCAACAAGGTGTAAGTCATTTGAACAAAGAGAAGAAATCCTTACGGCAGACTTACATATAGTGGGAAAGTATTTCCGTAAATGGAGGCTCCAACCAAACGCTACCAAAACAGAGGTTTCCAGTTTTCATCTAAATAACAAGCTTGCAGGAAGAACACTGAACATCCAATTCGAAAACACCACACTCGCTTACAATAAAACACCAAAGTACCTTGGGGTGACTCTTGACAGAACCCTATCTTTCAAGGAACATCTGTCAAATACAGCGGAAAAACTTAAATCCAGAAACAACATCATCCAGAAGCTGTGCGGCACAACATGGGGAGCATCGGTTTCCACCTTGCGATCATCCGCCCTGGGCCTTGTTTTCTCAACCGCAGAATACTGCTCTTCAGCCTGGCTTAACAGCCCACATATACACAAGGTAGATGCCCAATTGAACAGTACAATGAGAATGAATGATTGCTGGTGTTATCAAATCCACCCCTACGCAATGGCTCCCAGTACTGAGCCACATTCCACCACCCAAACTACGGCGCATACACTCCCTCACTAGTGAGTACAAAAAGATACTTAGTAACGAGTTCCTGCCAATTCATCAAGATATAGATGCTGCTAACGGTAAATGTTTACACTCCATATTGTTCTGAAGCTATTTTCTTGTGGCATTTTAAATTAATTACTATTTAACTGGGAATAAGCCACAATTAAAGGTTAAAATACGTTTATTGACGTTTATATATTATTATATACACTCCAGACGACCGCCAATAAAAACAGCACAGATTGCTGTAGAAAATGAGTTCAACTTGACGACCACTTGGACTCGAGAATGGATGGAACAACAAAATAGCAGCTTACCCTGCATCAAACAAAAACCACCAGGTTTTGACTTACCACGCAACACATGGACTATGCTGAACCAAATCAGAGCCCAACACGGCAGATGCGGTTACATGATGCACAAATGAGGTAAACGACCATCCTCACTCTGTGACTGCGGACAACCCCAAACACATTACACAACAGTGTCCCACAAGATCCTATTAAGGCAGGTCAGAGGATTTCCTAATGGCGACTCCAGAGTCGATAGAATATATAAATCAGTTAGATGTTCGTTTGTAAACATATATGTAATGTTTTATACAAAATATATGTAAATTTAAATGTAAATGTGTCAAGTGCCATACGATAAATAAATAAAAATCCTCTTTAGGGAACTATAAAGTTCGCAGAAATAGAGAACCACCCCAGTCACATACTAAGAGAGATAATGAGATATGACGCCTTCCACAGATGGAAGCACAAAAGACCAAAACAACAAATAGTAGACTAAAACAATAACGCTAGAGAGAGAATTAAACCAGAGAGAAAATAAAACAGTAGAGAGAAAATACTTCAAAATAATCAACAACGCACATAGTAGACAGTTCGTAGCTCAAAAACACTCAAGGACTATCGCCAAATACATAGTGGGCCCGGTTACCTTAAAGAAGATAAAATCTATATTGTTATATTGTCTTATATTTATATATTTTTCAATGTTATAGTATAGACTTTACACTAATTTTTATTTTTTTTTTTCAGGGCCACCTACAAAAAAAATTACAAAAAACAACAAAAAACCGGCTTCGGCCACCAAAAAAATTAAAAAACACTAACAAAAACCGGCGCAAGCCACCAAGAAAATTAACAAAAACCCAAAAACCCGGGCACGTAGGGCCCAACCCCTTGAGCACCAAGTCGCCGAACTGAGCCGGGGCTCAGAGCAGAGACTTGAGGCCCAAGTAAGCAATTTTAGTTCGCGGATAAGCCACATCATGATAACAGGATCATAGCGACAATGCGCTGTCCTGAGTTTTGCATTCGGTTAGGAAACCATGTTGGGGTTCTATTACCCAGGACCTCCACATGAAGAGCATTTGGCTGATAGTTGTGTCCCTATCGCGCATCAGAGTGCTATAGGGGGAAAGGGATGGTCTGGAGCATTGGAGCGCGGTGGGGGGACTCCTGTTTTACTCGAGTTAACACACCTCGCTCCAATGAATTGTTACACCCGAATATAATTCCTAGGGGTGAACATTTCTCACAGGTTGGGTTCAATCAAATTGCTTGCTTGCTATTCACGTTTGTTCTTTTATCAAATTGAGTCGCAGTGAATGTGAATTTAAAAAATAATGATGAAACGAGGTAAGTTATAATATTAATGTATTATGTAAATGTAAATGTAAATAATGTAAATGTATTATGTAACTTTATTAGTACCTATGTTTTGATATCTACTTAAGTGTAATTTAATGAAACTGTCTTAGTTTTTAAGATTCTTTTGATAGAAGGTAGGTATGCTATAAAGGGATGCGTTTTTATTCTGCCACATGCTATAAAATGTATCTATCTATTAGGCACGCGTTAAAAAACACAAAATTTTATAATAGACTACATAAATAACAGAGTTACTAACCACACATATTTCGTAAATTTATAAAATATATTTAATAATTCAAATTTATACTGAACAACGGGTTGCTACAGAGGACAGTACCTAGACATAATCTTCTTCTTCTTAAGGTGCCATGCATTTCTGCGCAGGCATCCACCGTACATCGTCTTGTCAGGTGAGATGTTAAATATTCTGGATTAAATAATTCTGTTTTTAGCAGCATTGCGAAGCATTTCATAGCTGTGGATTCCTGTCCATTGTCGAATATTGCGCAGCCATGACATTTTTTTACGTCCGAGACCTCTCCTACCCTCTATTTTCCCTTCGAGTATCAGTTGCTGAAAAGTGTATCGTTCTCCTCGTATAATGTGCCCCAAGTATGCAGTCTTCTTACTTTTTACATAATTAAAAAGTTCCCTATCCTGTAAGCCCGCTCTTCTGAGTACTTCCTCATTTCTGACCCTGTCTGTCCATGATATTCTGAGCATTCGACGCAGGCACCACATTTCGACATTTCGAACACTAGACATAATACTATATTAAAAAGTTTAAGAATAAATTATTATTAAGACAAATTGTAAATTTGAACAAGTGTAATAGTTTTAACGTACGTCCCGGTTTCTGGGCATTTTAATTTGTATCAATTAATTTTAAATGTCTAAAATAAATTTTTTCTTGTTATGCAGACTATAAGCTCATTGTAAATTTGTTGCAGGTGCGTTGATGGTAAAAATGGCTATGTCTATTAATTCAACACAACATGAGAATTCTGGAGAATCCAATAATGATATAGTAGGTAGTTCCATATATGCAGCTACGGTAGAAAGCCGTCTCACATTACTACACTACAGAGGTCTAGGCGAATTAAGATCTGTACACTCCCCCATACACGAAGACCAACAGTATTGCCATCTTCAGAATAGTTCTCAGAATTTACCTACACATGTGTATAATACCGTAGTTCTCGAGACACCGATAGAACAGTAGTTCTCCAAACATAATAATCAATATAACGATTTACCCATACCCACCTCCGTAGGGCTACTAGTACCTGAATTAGAGCAGTATCGCTTATTTCAGAATAGTTGTTTGGATTATTATTCACCTGTAAATAACATCATAGATCTTCAAACATCCATAGAACAACCACATTTGTAGCAACATGATGAAACTAAAGATTCCCATAATCCTACATCTAACGTTGTAAACATTGCAACACTTGTTCTTCAAGAGCAAGTCCTTCAGCGCCAAGATAATAGTACGTGTCCATCCACATCTACCGGCAAGCTTTTACCGACTATTTCCCAACAAACTGATGAAAATAGTGACCCATATGCTACAGATGGAAGCTCAGATATTGATTTTAATCCAAATGATTTTGATTCTTTAAGTTCTTCTGATGAACGTGTTCGTCACAGTTAATTGTAAAACAGCAAGATGCCCTATATTCTGCGGAAAAAATACCAGAAATCGCCAAGTCTCGTAAGCGAAAAAGTAACCCAGATAATTGGAGGAGAAATAAAATACAAAAATTACAAAATTCCGGTAAGGCCTTTGTAAATTGGAAGCCCAAAGAGATATCAGAAAGGATTATGAAACCGCCACGTCCCATAACATGCAGACTTAAATGTCAAACGAAATTTCAGGAAACACATCGCGTCCAGATTTTTGGAAATTAGGAGATATTAATTATCAGAGAGAATTTGTTTTTCGGAACTTAACTGTGAAGCCTACAAAACACCCCAGAAAAAAAACGCAATTGAACTTCTAGAAAGTGGCACTTTAAGCAATATCATTGAACGTCGGAGAAAACTATCCTATTTTTATACTTTTCCACAAGAAAATTGTCCAGTCAATAGAATCAAGGTATGTCAAACGTTTTTCTTAAATACACTGGGAATAAGTCATCAGATCGTCAAAACAGTAGTTAAAAAAACTCATCATTCAGATTTCAATATCGCCACAAGCAGATTAATGAGGTAAAGTACAATGTAATTCTCGATTGCCAAAACATTTTAAGGATTCAGTACGTCATTATATTAACTCCTTTGCTTTGATGGAAAGCCATTATTTCAGAAAAAATAGCACTAAAAAATATTTACCACCTGACCATATCAGCAAAATGTACCGTTTATATAAAGCATATTCCAGTAATAACAATATAAGTACCGTAGCTTCTTATGCTATATATAGAGAGGTATTTAATAATGAATTTAATTTGGGATTTTTTTATTTCTAAGAAGGACCAGTTCGATTTTTGCAACAAATTTTCTAATTCGTCTCGATCAGAAAAGGAAGAAGTTCGTTATGCAATGGAAGCTCATCTCAAAAACAAGGATTTGTCTAGGGCAAAAAAAAAACTTGACAAACGAGAGCTAAAACTGATAATTCGTTTTGCATGGCTATATATTTTGTATGGCATCGTGTACGATGCTACTAACAAACAGGGATACTGCTACATGTGGCCAGAATCGCTAGCATGTAGGGGTGCTTGTGAAATCCAGGGCCGTTCCTGGCGGGTATGCAATGAATGCCCCGCACGCAGGCGCTAAATTTTAGGGTCGCCAAATATTTTCACTTCTAAAACAAAAAAAGTCAATACCGCTCGCCGCGTTTAGTAAAGAATGTACTATTGATAAAGAGGAACAAAAATATTATGAAATTGAAAAACAGCGATGGCGTGAAATAATTAAAAGAATGATTTGTATTGTGCAGTATTTAGCTGGCCAAAATTTAGCTTTTAGGGGTTACAGTACGAATCTTTATGAGACTAATAATGGCAATTTTTTGAAATTAGTTGAAATGATTGCTAAATTCGATCCAATTATGATGGAACACCTGAGTAATATTAGAAGGTCTAAAGGGTTGTGCCGAAATATGCCTCATTAAATGAGCAATCACTTCCAAAATGAATTAATTCATTTATTGTCAAGAAATATTCAGAAAGAAATTCTGAGTTGCCTCAGAACAACAAAATATTACTCAATTATTTTGGATGAATGTCCAGATGCCAGCCATGTTGAGCAGCTGACGGTCATAATTCGCTTCGTTTATTGTTCTCCATGTGAAGTCGAAATTAGAGAACACTTTCTGGATTTTTTCAAAGTTTTAAATAATACAGAAGAAGGGCTCTTCAATTTTTTAAAAGAAGAAATATTATCAAAATTTGAAATAAACCTTGATGACATGAGAGGTCAGGGCTACGACAATGGGGCAAATATGTCTGGCAAAAATGTGGGCCTTCAATCTCAAATTCTAAAAATTAATCCCAGAATTACAAACTAATTCTTTGAGAACCGCGATAAAAACCCTATATATATATATATATATATATATATATATATATATATATATATATATATATATATATATATATATATATATATATATATATATATATATATATATATATATATATATATTATATATATATATATATATATATATATATATATATATATATATATATATATATATATTATATATTATTAAAAAACACTCATTGCTCATTATTCACAAATAATACATCATCACAATTTGGCGCCCACCGCGGTGGCTCTCTATTTAAAAGAATTAGTTTGGGAAGATAAGTGCTCTCATATAATTAAATTAATTTTCACTAGGAAGAAAAAATTATAGATTTTATTTTTAATTATATTTGAACAAGTAAAGTCTCAAACTGTCTCAAGGAAAGAAAGGTACAAGAAGCAAAAAGAATGAAGAAGATGTTGAAGTAGAAACACAACCTGTACAAGAGGAGATTTAAGTTCAAGCTCCAAAAGATACTGCAGAAATGAATCCAGAAAGAGAGGAAAATGTCAATATGGCAGCTTTGATGTCATTAATGATGCAGATGAACAAGACAATAGAAGAGAATTCAAAAGAAATCAAAGAAGACATGAAAAAAATGGAAGAGATATACAAAAAAATGGAAGGGAATTCAAAAGAAATCAAAGAAGACATGAAAAAATTGGAAGAGAATTCAAAAGAAGTCACAGTAGACATGAAAAAAATGGAACAGAAATTGGAAGAGAATTATAGAAAGGTAAAAGAAATAATAAGTTAGACTTACTCACAATCAATTTAATTTAACTAATCGGACGACCGGTTTCGCTTTCTATAATATGCAAAGCATCTTCAGGTCACGATACAAAGTTAAAATGCTGAAAATAATAATCCCATATTAGGGTGTTGTCCAATAAAGATAAAAACAAAGATAAAAACATAGGTAGGTGATATAAATTATATAAATTACAGTAATTATGCCAATATTACATGTCTGTGGTTTTATAAATGAATAAAATGTTTAAGCAGACAAGGTACGACCCACAAATTGATAACATAGTCTATTAAACTGTATAAATAAACCAATAAATAAACATTACTTACATGCCGGTACTCTATTAGTTGCTGGTTGAAAGAACATGGTTCAAACTATCTTGGATTGTAGATTGGATAGCTCAGGTCAACTATTGTAATTATTTAACAATAAACGGGGAAGTTCTTGAGGAGACAGATTGTATGATCTTCAAAGGATGTACAGATTGTGTGGGTGTGCAATAGTATAATCTTGTAGTTATCAAAATTTCTTTGATAAAGTTGTTGCAATATTCGGCAAATTATTGTAAAGTCCAAAAATTTTTTTATGTTAAAATTAAATTAAGACACAATTACACACACAGAAACACACAGAAAACACTTAAAAAACGGGGGACGAAACAGACATTTAATTTAAAAGGAGTGGATTTTCAAAAGAACTACATTTCTTAATAGGAGACAATGAGTTTTTTATGTGCTGTATATCAGATTTTAGAGGTAAACTTGACAAATGTAGGTTAAAGTGTGACAGTTCTTCTTCTATTTTAAATTTTAAATGCTGTAAATTAAGTTATCCAGTTTATGAAATAAGCTGATATTAATAAAAATCTAAAATTTTTTTAATTTTAGATATTAAAGTTATTTGATGTGTTAATATTGGCATACTTTAACAAACTTTAAATAATTGATTTCAATGTAACAATATAAATAATTGTAATACTTATTCTATGATAACAAACTCAGCTTAGTCAAAGTTACAGAACAAACTTAAGTGATTATTTGTTAATTAAATTAAATATGTACATTTGTAATGAAAATGTATAATGTATAACAAAATTACAAACTTTCTTTGAAATAATTGTTGGTGTGAGTCATCTGTCTCAGATCAGATGACTCACACCAACAATTATTTCAAAGAAAGTTTGTAATTTTGTTATACATTATACATTTTCATTACAAATGTACATATTTAATTTAATTAACAAATAAGGATTCAGTACGTCATTATATTAACTCCTTTGCTTTGATGGAAAGCCATTATTTCAGAAAAAATAGCACTAAAAAATATTTACCACCTGACCATATCAGCAAAATGTACCGTTTATATAAAGCATATTCCAGTAATAACAATATAAGTACCGTAGCTTCTTATGCTATATATAGAGAGGTATTTAATAATGAATTTAATTTGGGATTTTTTTATTTCTAAGAAGGACCAGTTCGATTTTTGCAACAAATTTTCTAATTCGTCTCGATCAGAAAAGGAAGAAGTTCGTTATGCAATGGAAGCTCATCTCAAAAACAAGGATTTGTCTAGGGCAAAAAAAAAACTTGACAAACGAGAGCTAAAACTGATAATTCGTTTTGCATGGCTATATATTTTGTATGGCATCGTGTACGATGCTACTAACAAACAGGGATACTGCTACATGTGGCCAGAATCGCTAGCATGTAGGGGTGCTTGTGAAATCCAGGGCCGTTCCTGGCGGGTATGCAATGAATGCCCCGCACGCAGGCGCTAAATTTTAGGGTCGCCAAATATTTTCACTTCTAAAACAAAAAAAGTCAATACCGCTCGCCGCGTTTAGTAAAGAATGTACTATTGATAAAGAGGAACAAAAATATTATGAAATTGAAAAACAGCGATGGCGTGAAATAATTAAAAGAATGATTTGTATTGTGCAGTATTTAGCTGGCCAAAATTTAGCTTTTAGGGGTTACAGTACGAATCTTTATGAGACTAATAATGGCAATTTTTTGAAATTAGTTGAAATGATTGCTAAATTCGATCCAATTATGATGGAACACCTGAGTAATATTAGAAGGTCTAAAGGGTTGTGCCGAAATATGCCTCATTAAATGAGCAATCACTTCCAAAATGAATTAATTCATTTATTGTCAAGAAATATTCAGAAAGAAATTCTGAGTTGCCTCAGAACAACAAAATATTACTCAATTATTTTGGATGAATGTCCAGATGCCAGCCATGTTGAGCAGCTGACGGTCATAATTCGCTTCGTTTATTGTTCTCCATGTGAAGTCGAAATTAGAGAACACTTTCTGGATTTTTTCAAAGTTTTAAATAATACAGAAGAAGGGCTCTTCAATTTTTTAAAAGAAGAAATATTATCAAAATTTGAAATAAACCTTGATGACATGAGAGGTCAGGGCTACGACAATGGGGCAAATATGTCTGGCAAAAATGTGGGCCTTCAATCTCAAATTCTAAAAATTAATCCCAGAGCAATGTTTTTGCCTTGTTCAGCTCACACTTTTAATTTAAGTGTCAATGATGCAGCTAAAATTTCATATAAGACTGTAGGTTTTTTTTTCAATTATTCAGGAGTTGTTCAATTTTTTCTGCTTCACCCTTCAGATGGAACATTTTAAAAAGGAATGTACCAAACTTAACTTTAAAATCAGTAAGTGAAACACGATGGGAAAGCAGAGTCAAAGCCATTCGCCCTCTTAGGTTTCAATTCCTCGAAATTTGTAAAAGTTTACATGATTTGGTGGAAGATAATTCAAGAGATATGAACACGAAACATTCAGCAAGGTCACTATTAGACAAAATTAAAACGTTCAAATTCATTTTTTCTATTATAATTTGGCATGATGTGTTAACAAAAGTTAATATAGTAAGTAAAATGGTCCAAAATCCAACTATAACTTTAAATGAATGCCATACAGAAATAAAAAATCTTATTATTTATTTCGCAGAAAAAAGGTCAGACAAACATTTCGAGATTTTCGTGAATGAGGCTGTAGCAGAATCAGAAAAAAAGGATGGAGAGCAAACATTTCCATTATTTCAAGACAAAGAAAGACGAAGCTTCAATTTTCGCATGAAGGTACAGATGAAACAGTATTCGATCCAAAACATAAATTTAAGAATTTTTATTATTTTCAAATTTTGGACACAACAATTCAATCCCTACAAAGACGCTTTGGGAGAATAGATAAGTGCCACGATTTATTTGGATTTTTGGGTAATTTTCAAAATCTAGATTCTGATGTGATTGAAAGATCATGTATGGATTTGGATTTAGCTTTACAAATTCAACATGAAGGAAACGTACGCAAAGATATTGATGGTCTTGATTTGCATAATGAAATTCTGTCATACAAAGTTCTTAACCCAACCACAGACTCTAGCAAAATTTCGGATTCGCCCCATAGATATTTTAAATTATATAACAAAGAAAAATTTACAATCCTTGTTTAAAAATCTATTTATAGCCTTGAGAATATTCCTGGCCCTTCCAATTTCGGTGGCATCTGGCGAAAGGAGGTTTTCAAAACTAAAGCTCATAAAAAATTATTTAAGAACGTCAATGTGCCAAGACAGGCTATCAGATTTGGCAGTCATTTCAATTGAAAATAAAATTTGTGAAGCCATTGATCTCAATGAAATTATTAATGAGCTTGCATCTGTGAAAGCACGACGTATTATGTTGTAATTCCAATATTTGTTATTTAATTATTTTTCGCTTGGTATATATGTATTATTTAATAAAGTTTTCTTGCATTGAGAGTATCTCCTTTCCGTTATTGTTTCATGTTATATTGCAGAATGCCTTATTAATTTGCGAATTGAGTGTTTTCTTTCTTGCTGTTAACTTATATAATAATATTGTTTTAAAATGACCTTTTTTCTTCATTAAATTTTGAAAATAAAACCTTTTTTCAAACATGGTTCGTTTTATTTTTCTTTATATATTCATATCGTATTTTCAATCATATCACAAGAACATGTTATGATATAGGTATCTTAAAAATATAATATGGGGGCGCACAAAAAATCCTGCACGCAGGCGCTCACTACCCTAGGAACGGGCCTGGTGAAATCGATAGCTGCATATTAAGTTTCATTGACGAAAAGGTACGAAATGGAATTAAGGAATTTAGTTTCTATAGTGACAACTGCCCGGGGCAAAATCGCAATCGATTTATATATTGTTTGTATATGTATTGTGCCGCCAAATATGACGTTAAAATTACTCACAGCTTTCTAGAAAAGAAACATACACAAAACGAGTGCGACTCCATACATGGGGTTATCGAAAGAGCTGCAAAACAATCCCCATATTTAGTCCACAGCAGTGGTATACATTAGCAAGGACTGCGTGTAAAGTGCGACCTTATAAAATAAAAGAAATGGCTCAGACAGAGTTTTATGATTTAAAGGACATGTTAGCCAAAACTACAAAAAATTGGGATAAAACTGAATATGGTTGCAAAGTCATATTCAATAATTTAAAAGTTATTATGGTTGACCCAAAATGCCCAAATGAACTAAATGTTAAATATAGTTTTGAAAAAGATTTCATAAAAATTAATACTCTGGAATTGAAAAGGAGCTACCACAAATTAGATTCATTAGAGACCTATCAACTTAAAATATTGAGAAGCTCACCGGTTGCAATTCCTGCTGCGAAATATAAAAACTAATATTTTTGTGCGAAAACAAAGTTATACCTACGGAATACCATAATTTTTTCACTAATCTTCAAGCTAGCAACAATCCCGAACCGGAAACTGATGAAGATTAATTTAATATTAAGTTAGATTATTAATTAATATATTATTTGACTATTTTATAGTATTTTTTTGGTATTTTTATTTTGAATTGTAAACCTTTAATAAAAATTAAAAAGTTGTAAATGTTACTAATTTTTATTATTTTCATCCCATGTTAACCTTAATTTTTTGTGAGCTTGAAATTTATAAATGCAGAAGTAGTGTACGTACCAAAATCGCACTTAAACAATAGTATCCTAAGTCACACTTTTTGTAAAAAAAATGTCATTTATCTGTCTCATTCCTAATAACATATTTAAAAGGTTCTTAATATACCATAATGAGACAATTTCATTATTTAATCCAATACTTTTTAAATTATGCCACATTGAAATATTAAAATTGCTCTCCTATAAAATATCTTTAATGTGAGTTAAGCTAGTTCTGCATTCAGGTGACGTATATATATATATATATATATATATATATATATATATATACAGTAAACTCTTAAATATTGGGGAAATCTGCAAGACTTCTGCAATCTTCTTGCAGATTTCCCCAATATTTAAGAGTTTACTATTTAACTAATCTGCAAAGATTAAATTTCTTTTCTATATATATATATATATATATATATATATATATATATATATATATATATATATATATATATATATATACATATTTATATATATATATATATATATATATATATATATATATATATATATATATATATATATATATATATTGAAATGATATTGAATACAGGAACAAGAAAAATAGTGATTAAAAATAATTTATAAGTTATACACTAGATAATATTAGATATAAAAAGTATTTGGTTATTTTAATAAGTTATATACTATAAAAATTATTTATGTGAGAGTATTCTTAAGAAATTAGCATAAAATAAGTGTAAAAAGTTTTTTTTTTTTCTAATAATTATAATATTGTAAATATATTTAAGTGAGCCATGTGCATAGGCAACCAAATATACCTACTCTGAATAAGTGACAGATAAAAATAGTTGCGAATGTAAAAGTGGGGTTATTTGTTAATTTAAAATGTTTAGTTTACATATAATTACGGATTTGAAATAGTGTAGTTTATTAGTTTAGGTTGTTTAAATTTACATATAAGTTTATATTCTGATCTGAAAAGCCTAAATGTCAATAAAATTCTCGATAGAAAAGTAAAGAATTCTCTAGAACACAGAATTTAACCTTTGTTTACGGTAGAACCTTCGCGAATATGGTTATGTCTGTGAAATGGTCATAATCGAACATATACTTTTTCGAGAACATTCATATATGTAGAAAATAGAACAATTCGAATATGATTTCTTGCCAGATGATTCTGGAACAAGGAAAAGATATAAATACTCGGTGATTTGGATTCAAAAGGTCCAGAAGTCAGTATAAGGTCAGACAGTTAGTTATTAAGAAGACAGACACAGTTAGTTACAGTTAGTGAAGTCAGTTGTTCAGTAAGTTCAAGATTAATCAGTCAGAATTAGGAAGAAAGTATAAAGTATGCAATAATCAGTGATTTAGTATTAAAATTCGATAGTATTCGAAAGTATATTAAAAGATAATATGATTGAAGATTGAAAATTATGTTATGTATAAATGGTGATTGGATAATAGAAGAAAGTATTAATTGAAAATTAAAATTATATAATATATTTGGTAATTGGATATTGGTGTATTAAAAAGAAGAATAAATATAAATGCTATTAAGAAGAAAAATAATTTAAATTGGTGGAAGCTGATAATTGGAAAAAGTAATTTCACAAAAACAAGGATAACCGAAGCTGAGAACGAAGACATTGAGTGGTGATTAAAATCTTTATTTTGGAGAACAGTTTCATATAGGCATTCAGTGACAGAAAGGTACAAAATTTTGTTAATTTTAATTTAGTTAGTGTCATAACAATTTCAATTTTAAAGATAGTTTGTTTAAAATTTACATTGTCTATATAATTTAATTAGTTTTATAAGAATTTCAATTTAAAGATAGTTTATTTTAAATTTACATTGGCTATGTTAAATATATATGTGTGTTTCATAATAGATATAATAAAGATAATTTAAAAAAGTGCTTACAAACTAATTCTTTGAGAACCGCGATAAAAACCCTATATATATATATATATATATATATATATATATATATATATATATATATATATATATATATATATATATATATATATATATATATATATATATATATATATTTTTTATATATATATATATATATATATATATATATATTATATATTATTAAAAAACACTCATTGCTCATTATTCACAAATAATACATCATCACAATTTGGCGCCCACCGCGGTGGCTCTCTATTTAAAAGAATTAGTTTGGGAAGATAAGTGCTCTCATATAATTAAATTAATTTTCACTAGGAAGAAAAAATTATAGATTTTATTTTTAATTATATTTGAACAAGTAAAGTCTCAAACTGTCTCAAGGAAAGAAAGGTACAAGAAGCAAAAAGAATGAAGAAGATGTTGAAGTAGAAACACAACCTGTACAAGAGGAGATTTTAGTTCAAGCTCCACAAGATACTGCAGAAATGAATCCAGAAAGAGAGGAAAATGTCAATATGGCAGCTTTGATGTCATTAATGATGCAGATGAACAAGACAATAGAAGAGAATTCAAAAGAAATCAAAGAAGACATGAAAAAAATGGAAGAGATATACAAAAAAATGGAAGAGAATTCAAAAGAAATCAAAGAAGACATGAAAAAATTGGAAGAGAATTCAAAAGAAGTCACAGTAGACATGAAAAAAATGGAACAGAAATTGGAAGAGAATTATAGAAAACTAGAAAAGAAAATACAAGATAATAATAATAAAATTGTAAAACAAATAGAAAAACAAATGGATAAAAAACTTGAAGCTGCAGAGAAAAAAGTAGCAAATGAAATAAAAAATATACGGAATGACTACAAGAAAACGATAGAAAATGAGAGGACAGAAGTAAAGAGGATTATTCAAGATATAATAAGATAATAAGATATAGAACAGAAAATAGAGTTGCAGAAATGTAACTTAGAAGTAAAAATTAACGAAGACAGGAAAAACACAGAAGAAAAATTAGACGATATACAACAAAATATCCAAATAAATAGTAATCAAATAAGAAATGTGGAACAGAGAATAGATGATATTTCACAAATGAGAGACATAGGGAGACCTTACTTAAATTTAACAAATGAGACTGGGATTAAATTCTCTGGTAATATAAAAAATCTGCATCCTAGAGTATACATAAATAGTTTAAAAGATAAATTAAGATTAGTGAATAATATTAATGATATTAAAGATTATATTAGAATGACACTAAGTGATAATGCTGCAACTTGGTTTGCCAGTATTGAAAATGATTTAGATAATCTTCAAACATTTGAAAATAAATTTTTAAATTATTATTGGGGTGAATTAGAGCAAGCGAAGTTTAGAGAAATTCTATATTTTGGAAAGTATAATCACAATTTAAGATCAAATATGGTAGATTATGCATTAAAACTGATAACGGTTGCAAAATATTTAGAACCACCACTTAGAGAGGATGAAACAGTCTTAAATGTATCTAGACAATTTGATGCCGATGTTGTGCAAACAGTAACTGTACAAAATATTCAAACAATAGAGGGTTTTATTAATTTTATTCAAAGAATACAAAGAGGTAATATGACAAGTAATAATAACAACAACAGAAAAAACAATAATAACTTTCAATATAATAAGAATAATTATCAACAATATAGACAATCATATAATAATAATAGATATGGTGATAATTTACAAAATTTTAATAATAATAACAATAATCAAAATAGACAGAATCTTAATAACAATACTAGTTATAATAGACAACATTTTAATAACAGTACTAATAATAATAGACAAGATTTTGACAATAGAAGAAATACAGAGCGACCTAACTATAACAGACAGGTAAATTGTGTACGAAGGAATAGAAGCTGCGAAGACAAAGAACGAAATAGTACAAGGCAAGAAAATGTGAGTAGAAGTCATAGTAGGGAAAGACATAGCACATCAGATCCAAGTGGTCAGATACAATCTGACAATTCTAACAATCAAAATTTTGTTCAGTAAACTTTCTGAATTACAAGTTAGGCCATTGCTATTATGAAAAACCTTCTGAATTTATTTCTTTAGATGAAGATAAAATTATTGAATCTATTAATTTAATTTATATAAATGCTTTGGCCAAAAATAAAATGATTAAGGTTATGATAGATACTGGTTCAGAAAGTACTTTAGTCTCGGAGAATTTTATTTTTATATATCAGATATAATAAAGATTCCAAAAATTAAAATTGTTGGTGCAAATAATAAGAAGTTGGGTGAAATTGATAAACTAGCCAATTTTAAAATTAATATTCTTAATAAAGAAATTAATATGCAAGGATTTGTTGTCAAGGATTTATGTGTTGATATATTAATGGGAAATGACGAATTGGAAAAGAAGAAAGTAAAGATAGATTTTGAAAATATAATGGTAACTTTGGAAGGGCAAATAATTAAGTTTATGCAGAAAGATGAGGTGGAAGAAGGAATAAGAGTTGATAGGATATTGTTAAAAGAAAGTAATAATGTTTATGAAGAAGAAATGTATTTTGATGATAGGGAAATGTCCCAAAAGAATGTAAAGAATAATTGTAGTGAATATTTAAGGAATGGAAATTTTAAGCAGATGGATGCCTACGAGGTGGAGTGCGTAAAATTGGAAGCAAGGAATAATGAGTACATAATGAAGAATAATTTTATTTGTAAAGAAGAAGATGTGATAAAAGTTTTAAATTGCCCTGAAGAATATAAATCAATAGTCGTTTCCATATTGCAGCAACACAAGGGACTTGTCAATAAAGAAAATAGAATTGCACAAAATTACATCCATAGTATAAAAGTTAAAGAAGAAAAAGATTTTAAAACAAAATCATACCCAATACCACATAAATACAGAGAAGAAATAAACAGAACGATTAATAATATGTTAGAAGATGGAATCATTGAGAAGGCAGATACACGTTTTATAAACCCTATAGTAGTAGTACGTAAAAGATCAGGTCAAATCAGGTTATGTTTGGATGCAAGAAATATTAACAAGATTACTGAAAATCAATTTGAAGCACCAATGAGTATAGATGGAATACTAGGAAGAATTACAGGAATGTCATTTTTCACTAAAATCGATTTACAGCATAGTTTCTGGTTAATACCTCTAGAAAGAAAAAGTAGACAGTATACAGGATTTCAGATAGATGGAGTAGTATATCAATTCAAAGTAGTACCATTTGGACTTCAATCATCTTGCAGTGCTCTATGTAGATGTCTTCATGATATTTTGGATCAATATGAATATTTTGTAATTCACTACATTGATGACATATTAATTTTTTCTAAAGACGGCTGAAGATCATGAGAAACACCTAAAAATCATAATCAACAGATTAGACAAAGTTGGACTGAAAATAAATCAAGAAAAATGTACATTTTGTTCAAAAAGAAGTAATATATCTAGGTTATAAACTTAACACTAAGGGAATCGAAATGGATCCAGAACGGACACAAGTCATTCAGGAATATAAAACACCACACAATTTAAGAACTTTAAGAGGATTTATTGGAATAATTAATTATTATAAAAGGATGAACTGCTGAGGAAAGGTGTAAAATGGAGATGGGATCAGAGAAGAGAACTAGCATTCCAAGAAATCAAAAACATTTTTTTGTCAAATTTAAAAATATACCACCCTGACTACACACAGCCATTCATATTAAGAACAGATGCATCTATAGAAAGATTTTCAGGGGTATTATTACAAATACATGATGGAGTCGAATACCCAATACAATTCATTTCAAGAATTACAAAGCCACATGAAAAGGGTAACTCAGTTTCAGAATTAGAACTAGCAAGTATCATACACTGTGTCACAAAATTAAGATTTTATTTGTTGGGTAATGAATTTACTATAGAAACAGATCACCAAGCTTTAACATCTATATTAAATAACAAATATGGAAACAGTAGAGTACATCGGTGGAGTCTAATACTGAGTGAATACTGCTTTGAAATCAAATACATTTCTGGAAAATCCAACATAGTGGCAGATGCTTTGTCAAGGTTAGAAAATACATCACAAAAAGAAGACAAAGGGTTAATTCGTTCACTTAGAAAGAATAATGTTTCTTATACTTTTAACACTAATAATAAAAACACTAACAGTTTACCGATAGATCCATTTCATTTTAATTTGTTTTCATTGTTGTGAATCAATTGGACATCATCCAAATGGAAATTGTTTGTGCCCTAAAAATCATAATTTGGGGTTAGATACTAAATTGATTCTATAAATGTCTTTCTAAAAATAATATGAAAAGTGTAAAACTTACCATTCATATTGATGATTGAACGGAAATGTTTTTGTCTATAAATAAACAGAACACAATATAATTATAGACCCTTACATTAGTTGTTTTTATTCTCTGATATAGCCTCCATTGCTCCATTTGACATGACAGTTTGACATAGACAGACAACAGGGATGTATTTAATAGAACAATTTAAAAAAAATGAAATATTTAATTTATTATATTTACTAAGGTATGTGGATAAGAAAATTAATATTGGGGTATTGAAATGCTATTGAATATAGGAGAAAGAAAAATAGTGATTAAAAATAATTTATAAGTTATACACTAGATAATATTAGATATAAAAAGTATTTGGTTATTTTAATAAGTTATATACTATAAAAATTATTTATATGAGAGTATTCTTAAGAAATTAGCATATAATAAGTGTAAAAAGTTTTTTTTTCTAATAATTATAATATTGTAAATATATTTAAGTGAGCCATGTGCATAGGCAACCAAATATACCTACTCTGAATAAGTGACAGATAAAAATAGTTGCGAATGTAAAAGTGGGGTTATTTGTTAATTTAAAATGTTTAGTTCACATATAGTTACGGATTTGAAATAGTGTAGTTTATTAGTTTAGGTTGTTTAAATTTACATATAAGTTTATATTCTGATCTAAAAAGCCTAAATGTCAATAAAATTCTCGATAGAAAAGTAAAGAATGCTCTAGAACACAGAATTTACCCTTTGTTTACGGTAGAACCCTCGCGAATATGGTTATATCTGTAAAATGATCATAATCGAACATATACTTTTTCGAGAACATTCATATATGTAGAAAATAGAACAATTCGAATATGATTTCTTGCCAGATCATTCTGGCACAAGGAAAAGATATAAATACTCAGTGATTTGGATTCAAAAGGTCCAGAAGTCAGTATAAGGTCAGACAGTTAGTTATTAAGAAGACAGACACAGTTAGTTCCAGTTAGTGAAGTCAGTTGTTCAGTAAGTTCAAGATTAATCAGTCAGAATTAGGAAGAAAGTATAAAGTATGCAATAATCAGTGATTTAGTATTAAAATTCGATAGTATTCGAAAGTATATTAAAAGATAATATGATTGAAAATTATGTTATGTATAAATGGTGATTGGATAATGAAAGAAAGTATTAATTGAAAATTAAAATTATATAATATATTTGGTGATTGGATATTGGTGTATTAAAAAGAAGAATAAATATAAATGCTAGTTTATTTTAAATTTACATTGGCTATGTTAAATATATATGTGTGTTTCATAATAGATATAATAAAGATAATTTAAAAAAGTGCTTACAAACTAATTCTTTGAGAACCGCGATAAAAACCCTATATATATATATATATATATATATATATATATATATATATATATATATATATATATATATATATATATATTATTAAAAAACACTCATTGCTCATGCACATCATTCACAAACACTACATCATCACAATATATATATATATATATATATATATATATATATATATATATATATATATATATATATATATATATATATATATATATATATATATATATATATATATATATATATATACATATATATATACATATATATATATACATATATATATATATACATATATATATATATATATACATATATATACATATATATATATATATATATATATATATATATATATATATATATATATATATATATATATATATATATGTATACTCAGTGATTTGGATTCAAAAGGTCCAGAAGTCAGTATAAGGTCAGACAGTTAGTTATTAAGAAGACAGACACAGTTAGTTCCAGTTAGTGAAGTCAGTTGTTCAGTAAGTTCAAGATTAATCAGTCAGAATTAGGAAGAAAGTATAAAGTATGCAATAATCAGTGATTTAGTATTAAAATTCGATAGTATTCGAAAGTATATTAAAAGATAATATGATTGAAAATTATGTTATGTATAAATGGTGATTGGATAATGAAAGAAAGTATTAATTGAAAATTAAAATTATATAATATATTTGGTGATTGGATATTGGTGTATTAAAAAGAAGAATAAATATAAATGCTAGTTTATTTTAAATTTACATTGGCTATGTTAAATATATATGTGTGTTTCATAATAGATATAATAAAGATAATTTAAAAAAGTGCTTACAAACTAATTCTTTGAGAACCGCGATAAAAACCCTATATATATATATATATATATATATATATATATATATATATATATATATATATATATATATATATATATTATTAAAAAACACTCATTGCTCATGCACATCATTCACAAACACTACATCATCACAATATATATATCATCATATATATATATATATACATCATACTATCATTTTCGCATCGATACATTATGCTTTTACCATCAATTTAGCATCGACTTGCAAAGTAGCATCTGTATATCGACGCTACTTTACAAGACCTTAATAACTTTTTTCCTGTACTTGTTACAAGAATTTTAACCATCTCATTGATTAGATTGTTGATACCGTGTTGATATTTTAAAATATCCGCTTTCTCTTTTTATCCCTTACTGAGTTATACAAGTTTATTCCAGAAAATGTTTGAGTCTAAAATGATGGTACAGTGAAAATATTATATATATTTAGTTCAGGGTTTTACCGTTTACTCGCTGCCATTATATACATGAAAATGTATATCCCACTTTCATTATCAATCATTTTAGCATCAGAAATTTGGCATCGCTGTTGAATATAATATTACCCACAATGAAATAGTAAATTTAAGAATATATATATATATATATATATATATATATATATATATATATTCTTTTCATCCACAAATCATTCTGGCATCATGGTTGGTTAAAAGTAACGGGATATGATATATTGCAACTACCTATGGTATCTTCGCTCCAATTGGTCCAGTCGCGACGTACAGCCCCTCAAATGATAGGATTTAACCAATAAAATACAATAAGACAGAAAAATCAAATGTAGCAGCATGTCAAAAAGGCCTTAATTATATATCTTCGTTTCTATAAGTCCAATCGTGACGTACAGTATCTCAAATGACAGGATTTAACGAATTGAAAACAATGAAATAAAAAAATTAAATACAGCAACATGTCAAAAGGGCCGTAGTCACGTATCTTCGGTCCTATTAGTCCAATCGTGACGTATAGTACCTCTAATGATAGGATCTAACATAGAGAATACAATGGGATACAAAAATCAAATACAGAACAATGTCAAAAGGGCCTTAGTTGTGTATCTTTAGTTCTATTAGTCCAATCATGACGTACAGTACCTCAAATGAAAGAATTTAACAAATAAAATACAATGAGGTATAAAAATTAAATAAAGTAGCATGTCAAAATGGCCTTAGTTATGTATCTTCGGTCCTATTAGTCCAATCGTGACGTACGATACCTCAAATGATAGAATTTAACTAATAGAATACAATGAGATAGAAATCAAATACAGCAAAATATTAAAAGGGCCTTAGTTACGTATCTTCGTTTTTATTAGCCCAATCGTGACGTACATTACCTCAAATGATAGGATTTAACCAATTGAATACAATAAGATAGAAAAATAAAATACATCAGTTTATCAAAAGGGCCTTAGTTATGTATCTGCGGTCCTATTAGTCCAATCGTGACGTACAGTACCTCAAATGGTAACATTTAACCAATAGAATACTACGACGTAGAAATCAAATACATCAACACGTCAAAAGGACCTTAGGTATATATCTTTGCTCCTATATATGTTATGTCAAAAGAGCCTTAGTTGCGTATCTCAGGTCCTATAGGTCTAATCAGGATATATGGAGCCTAAAATGATATGATTTAACGAAGATAATACGATAGTGGAGAGAAATTCAACATGGCTGCATCTAATAACACCTTAAACTGGCAGCAATAAAACGAATTTACGCACAGAGGTATGTGGCATATTACGTGACAGAATTGATCAAATACCATACGATTACGTCATACATCTCTTTGCATACGTCCACTTTTAGTTAACTACTTAGTATGTATTCAGTACTTAGCTTTACGGTGTTGAGGCATGGACTCTTAAACAGAAGAATGTTATAAATCTTGAAAGCTTTGAGATGTGGTGCTACTGCCGTATACTAAAAATAAGTTGAGTGGATAAAATTACAAATGAAGGGGTAATACGTAGAATACATAACGATCCAGAAGTTATACTGAATATAAAAAAGAGAAAACTTAAACACTTTGGCCACCTGATAAGTTAGTGATGAGTGAATTATTCAAAACAGCAGTAAATAAAATTAGAATCGCCCTAATGATATCCAATCTCCGATAGGAGAGGCACTCAAAGAAGAAAATATGAAAGACTCGAAAAATCTCCAACGTTCACTGTTAAACATATTCCTCCCGTTCACTGCACACATTTACTGCTCCTTGACGCTGTGACGAGAATGAGATAGGATTTAACAAATAAAATGACAGAAAACTAAACAAGACAGTGTGTTAAACGTGGAATGCGTCGTAGAACGTCAAATAGCGTCAAATTATATGATGGCCATAGACGTTTCTTTAATACCCAGCAAACGACTCGCTTTGTAAAGTTACATAGGCGGAATCTGTGCGAGAAAAAGTCGATCATTCGTTTTATAATCCAAAGGGGACCATAAAATATTCAACGTTAAAATGTGACATATTGTAACGTTATGACAAATCTTTTTTCTCCCGCACGGGTGCATGCCTGTGTACCTATGCAAGGGGAGTCGTGCATAACCTTTAAGTTGATCGTAATACATAACTGCAACAAGAAGTATGTTGACGGTTTGGGTTAGTATATACAGTGCATTCCGTACGTTTTTTAAACATGATTAGGAAACTGTTGACTGGAGGCTATTAAAGAAGTTCTTAAAATTTTTGCGGGTCACCCCCTTTTCTGTAAATGGAGTGAATATTGTTATCCGTTTAATTTTTTCCCCAGTTGAATAATTCCTGCTGGTATTTGGTCTAAGCTTACTTCTTTTCCCCATTTAAGCTGTTTCATAGCTAATTCTACTTCCTCTTTATAGTACCCTGTTCACCTGGCAATTTCGGACTATTTCATCTCTTATAACATAAAACAGTTGTTTCAGATATCTTTATCGCGTTACCTTTTTTTATGCATGAATATGCTGCCGTTTTCATCTTTTACTATTTCATATGGAGCTACACGATTAACAATTCCAAATCAAGAAAACACAAGTAACACTCCGAATTATATTATACAACTAATAGTCGAAAAATGAAGAGCAAGAGTTAGATGACCAAGAAGCCGAAATCTTAATGACGAACACAAATATAATCGACTAATCAGACAATTAAGATCAGCGCTACATGACGCACGCAATGCCACATTTGAACACTACATTAGTACATTGTCTAAAGAAGATCATTCAGTATGGATACCAACAAAAACACTTAAAGAGACCTGAACAACACAACCCACAAATTAAGAAAGATGACGTTAGTTGAGGAAGATCAGACCAGGAAAAAATGTCAACATTTTCAGAATACCAGATAATAATAATCAAGCAATAGAACACTGAAAACTTTTGTTTTTAACTGTACGCCCGTTGTGAATGACATACCATTTTTTAAATAACACTTAATATTGCACTTTTTTAGTGTATTTATTTCATGTTTCAAGATAATTCTTTTAGGAATATATTTATTTATAACATACGGTCTTATGGTCTTATTACGGCTTTCAGATTATACGACATAAATGTATCTTGTACCGCACTGCTAATTAAGAATTATGTTTGAAATGCGATAAGAGGTCCGGATATACGAGACACCAGTGACTCATGCCGCACTGATAAAAATCCGACAGGAATCTGCATTTCTATAAAAAAAATAGATTAATTTGTTTTGTGTATTAATTTAGTTTAGGTCGAACAAGAGTTGCAGTAAAAGATTTTTCTAAATATAGAGTGTAAACCATATTTCCAATGCTTTATGAAAGAGAACCAGTTTATAATATTCTGGACGACGTAATAACATCTTATTTTAGAATATTGGTCGATGAATTGAAATCATTGTTCAAGAAACGAATTATTCATGTACAGATGTTTTAGTCTAAAAACATGTAAAAATAAAATCTCGATTAAAAAAGTTGCAACCAGTTACTCTCGATGAAATTTAACCCCATTATTGATTTTACGAGTGATAAAATGGGTCGACAAAAGACCAGTTTTAATCCTTGCAACATTTAAACATAATAGTTGTATCTTGGTTTAATCAAATAAAAAGAAAAATTATACACAAGTACTAAAACCACAAATTATTCTCGATTATAACTTGGTGAAAAAGAGTGTTGATTTTAGTGATCAAGTGGCTTCTTACCAAAGCCCAATACGCAAAATTCTGAAGTGGTACCGGAAAGTTGTCTAAATAATAGAAAACGTAAAAAAAGCGACAACCTATCCTTGAGTTCAGACTGGAGTTCGCGAAGGCGTTTACAAATAAAGAAATGTTGTAACCCTCATGACCAGTTACACCCAAAAATACCATCTAAGGCAAAGCGATGTAGATAATACAAAGAGAAGAAAGTGTACAAGATGTTACAAAGTTTTAAGAAGAAGCATGACTAGTAGAAAGGCCGATAGAAAAGTTAAAAAAGTTAAAACATACTCTGAAGAATGTGATGGCAAAACTGAAATATATCTAGTGTGCTTCAATGAAGCACATTAAAAAACAATTTTACTTATACAGGAACTATTATTGAGTAAAAACGTATTGTGGCTCAAGTGGCCTTATAGTATTGGAAGTCGTAAGTTGATAGTTTCCAGTAGAACGTTTTTATTGTTAATTACCTCCGTAAAAGTGAGTTATAGTATTTATAAAGAAATGGATGTAAATAATATGCCTTCGACATCTAAAAAAGGTAGATGTGAACATAAACGTAGATTGACCACTGCTGAATTACAATCATTGTTAGAAGCATCGGGCGAGGACGATGTGGATTAAATGAATGGTGGAAGTGACTGACAAAATACTTGCACAAAGTCGTTCAGAAAAATCGAGGATTGCGTTTTGGAAAGAGACAACACAAACAGAATTTAAGACTTTTCTCGAGCTTAAGTTCCATATGGGGACAATTAAAATGAACCGTCTGCATGACTACTGGAAAAGTATAGGTAACTATAATAGTGTTGACTTGACTAGACAATTGTTCATAGCCCATATGAAGAAATAACCTAATCCTCACTTGTCAAAGAAACTAAAAAAACGTTAAGTGGTCTAAAAACTAAAAAGTCCCCTATTCAAACTGGTTTTTAATAAAAAATTTAAAAATATGTTAAAAGTTTTTTTAATATACCCTAAAACTGAAAGCGCAAATAATTGATTGCAAGTTACAAAATACTTATAGTCATACGAGTTTGGACAAGTACAGTTGTTTAAATAATTGCTTTCTGTGATAAACAAATTGAATAAAATGTAAAATATTTTTTGATCTGCTTGATATTTAGCACACTTTAATAACTCATCAATTGCCATGATTTCAAGTAGCTATATTATCTGTCGTTAGTCACAAAACAAAGTTATTAACATTTATAAATTACTACAAACATATAATATCTTAGAGTTTATGGTTTTTTGGAATTATCTCAATTATTTATGTATTTAAATTTGGTATTTCTCTACATAGAAAACTTTTTATGGTCTACAACTTTTATTTAAATTATTTTTCTTTAGAATGTATACAAAACGTTTTATAAGCAAAATTTTTTATTTTGCCTTTTAAGATTGTTTAAGAAAACAAAGCAAAATCAACTGTACGTCTTTTTCAAAATTACATTTTTAATTAACTAATATTTAACGATACGATTTCCAATATTTAACCTTGTTTATTGTACAAATTATGTAAAAATGTGTATACACATTTTGTACAAAAAACGTTTTTTGAGAACGATTTCCTGAATTGAAATCAAAATGTTAAACATTAAATAATTAAAAATGTGATTCTCATCCCAATCACAACCAATATTTTTGACCTAATCCCATAAAAATCTAATATTTATCTTAAACTATTCACTGATAGCTTCCATTAAACAGCTTGGAAATATGTAAAATATTCCTCTACACAACTCTCTGGGAAAAAATATCTAAATTGAATAAATATAACAACTGAACATCGATATAAAAAAACTAGTTGGTTGACCCCAGCCGGTCGGCAGGTAGTTTCAATGTCTGCATTTGAACTTGACCCAAAACCGATCGATATTTTTATGTTTTCAAATATTATTTAAGTATTAACACTGGCAACATCTATTGGCTTTAAAATGATACCAAATACAGTAATTTTACCTCCCAATGTTAAAATGATGGTTTGATGTAAAAAATTTAATTTATAAAAAAATCGGATTATTGAAAAACCGACAACGGTGCCAAGCCTACAAAGGTGCACTAAACGAACATACACGACTTATAAATAGAAAATGATAGCATTTCTTGGTGATGCTAAATGACTGCAACGTGAAAAGAGCTTAAAACGATAGTGGGATGTATATATATATATATATATATATATATATATATATATATATATATATATATATATATATATACATATATATATATATATATATATATATATATATATATATGTATATATATATATATATATACATATATATATATATACATATACATATATATATATATATATATACATATATATATATATATATACATATATATACATATATATATATATATATATATATATATATATATATTATTAAAAAACACTCATTGCTCATGCACATCATTCACAAACACTACATCATCACAATATATATATATATATATATATATATATATATATATATATATATATATATATATACATATATATATATATATATATATATATATATATATATATATATATATATATATATATATATACATATATATATATATATATATATACATATATATATATATATACATATATATATATATATATATATACATATATATATATATACATATATATATATATACATATATATATATATATACATATATATATATATATACATATATATATATATATACATATATATATATATATACATATATATATATATATACATATATATATATATATATATATATATATATATATATATATATATACATATATATATATATATATATATATATACATATATATATATATATATATATATACATATATATATATATACACATATATATATATACATATATATATATATATATATATATATATATATATATATATATATATATATATATACATATATTATACCTAGAGATAAGATTAATACTATTTTAAAAATTAATATTAAACTCATCAGTCTTCCATGTTGAACCGCGTCAATATCCATTGGGCCGAGCTTTCGACATCCTCTCTGATGTCTTCTTCAGGGCTTCCGAGGTCTCAGTCTCCCGAGCCCCCGACACTACTACACTCACTAGTCACTTCACTACTACGGCTAGGACCAGGGGACGGTTCATTTATACCGTCGATGGTGACGTGACCTAGGTGGGGGTTAGGGTGGGGATTGGCGCGAGAGTTGGCGCGAACATTTCCGACAGTGGAATTTTGATTCGAGGATGAAGGGGGCGATATTTTCTTTATGAGAGGTCTCCATGTAGAAGGTAACCGTATGGCGTCATCTCTTTTATTTGGTCTTTTTTCTATTTCTGTGGCTTCTCGGATAAATCTTGGTTTATAGAAGCGGATGGGGGCTATGGTTCTGGAGTTTTCAAAATCAATTTTGTGACCTGTATGAAGATGGTGTTGACCGAGAGCTGAAATTGAATCGGAATTGCGAACAGAAATGGAATGTTCATAAATCCTATTTTGAATTCTACGATTTGTTTGGCCTATATAGGATCGGGGACAGTCTGCACAAGAAATTTCATAAACTCCGTGCCATTGCATAAACCCAATATTCAGCACCGCCCAGATTGCGGTCAAAAAAATGGTGGTGGAATCTGTTTTCTAATGCCTTGAATATGGCAGTCGTTGTTTCTTTCAGATTCTATCAATACTTACATCCAAAGGAAAACATTTCTCATCTAACTTTTCGTCGACAAGTGACACTAGCTCTTCTGAAGGCAGAAATAGTCGCTCGACAAAGATTGGGTGGGCCGGCTGCGTCCGTTATCCAAAACATCAGGTATGATGGAGTTAATCATATACTGACAAGCGATACTCAAGGTAGATGTATTGTTTGTCAAAAAAATACGCGCCTGCGTTGTAGAAAATGTGAGAAGAGGATGCATAAGCTATGCTTCATTACTTACCATAGCAAATAATATGATTTTTATGTAGCAAATTAAAAATAAACGTTATTATAACAAACATGTCAAAAAATTGATTTTTTTTACTCTTGGAACATGCCAACGTTCCCATTTTGGGAACATATAATAAATATGATATATTTAAATTTTTTTATATAAAACCAAAATATTATCCATACATAGACCTCCAATGTGCTGTTTAGATCTTTGTTTATTTACATAATGGATTTTCCAAAAAGTTTTAAATACAGTGTTATCAATAAAAATAAGTACAGAGTAGACATTAGAAATGAAGAAGATATTATATCTATATAAATGGATAAATGAATATAAAAGTATTTATTTTTCAAGCTGGAGAGCTGCAAATACGAAAAAAAAATACTCATGACTATTTATGCAAGTAAGCTCTTGTAAAATATTTTTTTAATGAAATAGGTATAAATATATTCTCTTATATAATTGCATGCTCTAATAAATTATATTTTTTAGTAAAATTTTTGTTTGGTATCACTCAGGCTATCAAAGAGTCTCTTGAAACCCAAAATAAAGTCGAAAAATTCAAATTGCATGGCCAAAATAACAATATCGATCAAACATACAACAAACGATACTATTAAGACAGACAAATTTGTTAAGGTAAGGCCTAAAATTGATTAAGTATTAATTTCTTACTAAGGTATATTTATACAGAGTGCCCATTATGTATGAAATATAGTATATAACTCGGTAAATAACAACTGTACATAAAAATAATGTAAAAACTCTTTATTAAGTTGATTAAACCAATAACATAAATTTAGATGATATCAGAATGAAACAAATGAACCATTTATAATTTTTTATAAACAGCTATTATATATATATATATATATATATATATATATATATATATATATATATATATGTATATATATATATATATATGCTGTCACTATTTTTCCGGGTTTGACTCCGCGTTGTAAAATGCTGGTTTTCTTGAAAACCATTGTTTTGGCGACGTTTGCCCCGGGACATTTGCTAGTGAGTTTTGACGTGGTGTCACTTTTTACTAACGTCCCAGTAGAAGAATCGTTAGAGATTATAGAAAAAAAATACCCAATACCACCGGATACAGTAAACCTAACGAGACACTGCCTGAACAACACATATTTCATATACAAAGACCAAAGGTACAAACAAGTCGAGGGAGCACCCATGGGTTCACCACTGTCACCGGTGATAGCAAATCTGTTTATGCAAGAAATAGAAATACGAGCAATAACAACGGCAGAGTATAAACCGAAACTATGGTTGAGATACGTGGACGACACCTTCATTATCTGGACACATGGGGAAGAAAAACTAAATACATTCCTAAATCACATTAATACCATCCACCCCAAAATTCAGTTTACTATGGAACTAGAGAAAGACCAACAGCTAGCGTTTTTGGATGTTTTAATAATAAAGAAAACAGATGGAACTTTAGGATACACGGTATACAGAAAACCAACACACACCGACAGATATCTACACGCTGACTCACACCACCATCCTGCACAACTGCAGTCAGTCATCAAAACCCTGACTATAAGATCAGAAAGATTAACAGATGAAGAACACAGGAACAAAGAAATGAAAACGGTCAAAACAGCATTAAGAAAAAATGGCTTCACCACGTACACAATTGAAAAGGCACAAGGAGGAAAAAGCAAAGAATCAACAGAAGAAAAAGAAAAACCTATTGCTAAGACGATTTTACCGTACGTGAAGGGCACTACGGAAAAAATCAGTAGAGTCCTAAGAAAACATAATATAGAGACAATATTCAACACGGATAAGAAAATTGCTAATATGCTTAACTCCGCAAAAACCAAAATCCCACTAGAAAACCAAGGAGTGTACAAGATTCCCTGTGGAGACTGCGACAAATCCTACATCGGACAGACTAATCGAAGAATTCAAGTAAGACGAGAAGAACATCGAAACGCTACTGCAAAGCAAGAAAAGACATCTTCCCTTGCACAACATGCCCTAACAATAGGACACACAATCGATCTAGAACAGACAACAATGCTAGCGAACATCGAACACAAAACCAAGCGAATAATCAGGGAAGCCATAGAAATAGAAAAATATCCAAATAACCTAAACACTCGAGATGATGCCCAAAGACTTCCAACAACATGGAAACCAGCTCTGCAAAGAACCGTCCAAAAAAATTCAACTTCAGTTAACGCACAGAAAAAACAAACAGCGAAACCGCCAGACAAGGCCCCGCCCACTCGCACACAGGCAGAACCAATCACAAGAGCCCGCGCGCCGCCGAGAGAGTATTTAAACGAGCGCCGAAATGCCCAGTCGACCAGTACTAATCGAGTAACGACGAGAAGTAGTTCCACCAGGCTTGAGAATGGCAAGTGAGACCTTGCCGAAACGTCGCCAAAACAATGGTTTTCAAGAAAACCAGCATTTTACAACGCGGAGTCAAACCCGGAAAAATAGTGACAGCACATATAGCTCCCGCGGAAACCTCAAAACAAACCTTTTTTTATAGAAGGATACCAACATCTAGTTACGTTATTGAAAAGAGAAAAAATCTGTATTAAATAAGCCTAATTAAAGGGTACATTGCTTTTTAAATAAAGTCAATTGTTTTTAGTTACTCATTTGTTTGTAATGTATGTAATAAAAACAACTGTTAAATAATTTTTATATAATTTTTTTTTATTTACAGAGATATATACTATATTCCATACATAATGGGAAATAATCAGAACATATTTTTTTAAAGACGATTTGCCAGGCATTATAAGTATAATTGGCGAGCATAACATAATTTGGAATCAGCTGAAAGCCTTTCATACCTTTGTCCATCCAGAAAGATGTGAAACGACCACGCTAGAACAGTTCCTGTCACTACATAGCTCTCAGGGTATCTGGGAATCTCTCTCAGGTATTCAAAAAACTAGGAATGGATGAACTGCTTCAGCGACCAAGAGGCAGCCTACCCAAGCTAAAGTGTGAGGTAATCGTGCCGATGGCTGTATGGTCACAGGGTTTTATATGGTCGTGAACGATCCCCCTGGGGAACCAGGCAAACCCCATTGTATAAAGCCTTCCCCTGGTAATGCGGGCCTCTGCCAGGGGCGACCAACCTTTCGCTAGCTACTCGTGGGAACAACATGAATGTACCAAAAAACCAAAACCAAATCCCGAGGCTGGACCAAAACGTTCACCTCAGCCTGAAGTCGGAGCTAAGAATGAACAGCAATGTTCACCTCAAATTTCGGCCCAAGCGGAGGATGGACTAGGACCACCTCAGGAAAATTGGCCAAAGCGCCGCAGAATTTGTGGCGCCGAAGCAAAAAGAAGGGAGAAGTACCCGCGGGAGCAGCTCATCCCTCTCCAGCCCCTCCCAAAATAAAGATGAAGGTGTCCACACCGGAGGCTGACAACGGTTCCACCTCCAAAAGAGGACAGGGACCGACAGCCCCCGGTGTGAAGCGCCTTCACCCAAGTACCTCCACGGAGTATACGTCGCGGAAGCCGCCTTAAGACATCTTAAGGTCGCTATTATAGATAAGGTAAACCCGTATGGAAAGATCACTTATAATAATGCTGGATAATCATATAATGTTTATTAGATTGCTTCCATCAGGAGTTCCATATAGTTCTAGGGGTAGTTTACCCCCTGCATGGGGTTGATTAACTCGAACTCACTGGATACTCATAATTACTTTATTGGGTCTCTGAGTGCAATAATAGAGAGAGTACCCAGTTGACAAATGACAACAGCAGCTTCGACTATTAACTCTTAATTCTTAATGATCTACTAGCGTTATTTTCCAGGTATTTAACTCACGTGCGTTTATTTATGCATTCATGTTTTACTAATATAATTTGTAAACTCGGTTCGCTATTCCCAGTCCGAACTGTCTAGTCAATTTAGTAGTTATTTTTTTGCGAAGTTTGTTACTTTTTGACAGACTAAAAGTGGCTGGAAATTACTATACAACCAAGCACACGTACTCATATCCAATATTAATAGTAAACAAACTAAATAGTAAACAAACTAAATAGTAAATAAAATAGAACTTGCGAATTACCGACAATCAATATTTATTTATCTGCACCATATAATAAATAGTTATGTTAAATTATAACAACTAAAATATATTTTTTAAATATACTACCCAAAATTTGATGGGTTTAGTATACACTTCCACTATTTAGAATAATTCTTCTTTTTTTAAAGAAAGAAGTCTGCATTAGTAGGATACTTGAGCTATTAATACTGAGAAGTAGGAATTGTTGTGTTGTAGGTTTCCGACAATGAATCTGTCAAAATATGCCCGAGCTAAGCGAATGGAGTATAGTAGGCATCTATGTTGTAACATGATTGAACGTCTCGTGTAAGGTCTTCAGGAACGTTTACTTTCCTGTCATACAGCAATTCGAACGGTGTATATCCATGATAAGTGTCAGGGGTTGTCTTGTAGCAGTATGTAAACATTCTGCAAAACATGTCTCAATTTTCTCTGTCTTCATCTATGAGTGATCTCACGTTCTCGTTTAATGTTCTATGTAGTTTCTCACAACTTTCAATCGATTGTGGGTGGTACGGCGTTGAGAAGTTGTGCTCTATCTTTAGCATTTTTGTTGGTTCGTGCATTACTTCATTTTTGTACTCTGTGCCGTGGTCTGTTCTGATTTTTTTCATGAGTCCGTATGTTGGTATAAAATGATCGAAAATTCCGCGAGATATTGTCTCAGCTTCTTTGTTACACCATTTGAATCTTGCCTTCAGTTTCTTTATTATCCTATTATTTCCTACATGACCACCAAACATCGGGTGGTTATGATATTCTTCCATATCCTATGTTTTTCTTTGTCGTCCTCTATTGTTTCTGGTACTTCGCATATATATATATATATATATATATATATATATATATATATATATATATATATATATATATATATATATATATATATATATATATATATATATATATATATATATATATATATTTCAATAATTTGTTTCCTTCTTTCATAAATTCATCAATTGCGCTCAATTTAAAAATAATATCATTTACGTATATCTTTACTTTACGTACTGCATTCTCTACCGCCAGCCAATCAAGCTGTGCCAACATTTGACTTAAATCAAAGTGATTGAATCCTGTGGCCATGCTCTTGCTGCACTTGATTTTGTTTTTGATCCGAATGTTCAGTCTTGGTGAGATTCGTTCTACTCCAAAAGACAAAATTGGTAGTCTATGCGCCTCTAAATTATTTAGTACCCTTCTTACTGGTTGCTTGTGAACTTCTGGCTGTAATGTAGGTTTAATTTCTGTATCCTTGTGTCATGTTTCTTCCATTTTTCTTCTTGATTGAGCTCGGGTTATAGCTAGTATATGCGTTTTATCTATGTATAAGTCCTTTAGTTGATGCAATGTTATTCTCGAAAGTTTGTTCGCGTAATTATTTTCCCCTGTATTTCAAAGTCGTATTCCTCTAGATCTAATCTGATCCTCGTAAGTTTTGAGGTAGGTTCCTTTATTGAAAATAGGTGTGTTAAGGGTTTATGATTTGTTTTTATCAAAAATGTTGGTGCTCCAATAAATAACATTTGGAATGGTTAATTCCCCAATGAATTGCTAGTAATTCCTTGATGATTATAGCTGTATTACATTCTTCTTTACTAAAACTCCTTGATGCGTATGCTATCGGTAGGTCTATTCCGTTGTAGTTTTGACTTAAAATTTCTGAACAACTCTCACTGGATGCGTCTGTTGTCACAATGAATTGTTTACTGAAATCCGGATATTTTAAGATTGGTGGTTTCATCAGAGATGATTTGAGCTTATTGAATGATTTTTCAGATTCATTTGACCAAAAAAATTCTACTCCTTTCCTAGATAATTTTAGTGGTATGCATATTTCAGCAAAATTTTGAATAAAACGTCTATAGTAGTTACAAAATGCTTTGAATCTTTTTGTCTCTTTTGCTGTCTTAGGTGTCGGATATTGTTCAATCGTTGCATATTTTGCTTTATCTGGTGATACTCTTTCCTGAGAAAGATCATGTCGTAAATATGTGACTTTTCTTCAAAAAAATTGACATTTTCCTGGGTTAAGTTTTAGGTTGAACTTTCGACATGTCTTAAATGTCTTTTTTAGGTTTTCTAAATGATGCTTCTCTGATATTCCTATTACTACTATATCGTCCATGTAAAGAAATGCTTTGTCCGGGGATAAACCTGAAAAAGCTATTGACATCATTCTTGAAACGCTATTCGGGCTTACGTTTAATCCAAAAGGTAATCTGGTGAATTGAAGTGCTCCGTTCTATGTGCTAAACGATGTGTATTTCCACGATGATTTTTCTAATGGTATTTGGTGAAAACCTGACATTAGGTCTATAACTGAAAACCATTTTGCTCTCCCTAGTTGATCTAGTATTGAGTCTATTCTTGATAATGGGATTTTGTCTGTGACTATTTTCTTGTTTAGTTGTCTAAAATCTGTGCACAATCTCTATGCTTTATTTCCATCTATAGCCTTTTTCGGTACGAGCACTACTGGGCTATTGTATTCTAATGTTGATGGTTCTACAATTCCTTGCTGGTTTAACTCTTCTGCTTGTGTATGCGGTGTCCTATAATTCTTGATGTATACTGGGGGTTGGTCTTTCACTCTCAGTTTTTGTTCGTAGAAGTTGTTACATGTTGGCATGTCGTGCCTTAGGGCGAATATATCTGAGTGTTCCTCACATAAAGATACCAATTTATTGCGTGTGTATTCTGGGATATCTAACTTAAGTGATTACTGTCATTGATCAGTCTATATCTTCTAAACAATTTAATGTCTAGTGTTCTGATTGTGTTTGTCTCTATCTTTACCGTTTCGTAGGTTGTATTCAAAATTTTGAAGTACGGATTATTGCTTGAAATGATTGCTCTCGCTATGAATATTCCAGGTAGTATCTCCTGTTGTTCCACTACTCTGTCGTTCTTCAGTGCCTGAAAATTTTTTACTATTCTGTAAATTTCACATCTAGGCGGTATTATTATGGTGTCATTATCTATGTTATCTAAAATGTTCGTACTAACATAACAGTCTCCGTCGTCTTTAATATGCATTTTCAGATTAGCGTAGTCCAATATGGATTGAAAATTTGAAAAGTCTCTCTCATTGATTCCGTCCGTTGGAATGGGAAAGTTAGATTCTACTAATTGAAATATATGTTCAAACCGACGTTCTTTTACTTCTAGTGTTGTTTCGATTTCTCCCATTGTTTGCAATTCTCCTTTAGTTACTCCTTTTATTTTTGCCTTTGTATTTGGTTTCACATGTTTCTGAATAAAATCTTGTGAACATTTGAGTATAGAAATATCGGCTCCTGTGTCTATGATAAATGTAGTTGTCTGTCGTAGGATTCATTTGTATGAAATTTGTTAAGTTTAAGTCGAAGTTGTAAATGCAATATTCCACACTAACTATGTATTTCTGTTATCTTGATTATTCAAAACCCCAACTGGGGTTTTCCGGTTTCCCTTGTCTATCTTCTAATTCTAGTAGCCTTACATTCCTATTATGTCCTCTCTGGTTTCCTCAATATGCCTGGTTGCCGTATTGTCTAGTCTATACCCTCTATGTGTACACTTCCGTTGGTTTCCCTTTGCTTCGTTCAGTTGTCCAAAGCTAGGTCTTCTCCCCTTATCATATTTGTTGTGATATCCTCTCCTATACTGGTGCTGTCCTCTCTTAGCTTCATAATTTGTCCTATAATTTAACACTCTTGTGTGCTATCTTCTGTTGCGTCGATCGAGAAAAATTTGGACATTACTTCGTGTGTGGTTGTGGAGTTACATGCTTCCAATATTAATTTAGATTTTTCTGTGTTGACGTTGCATTTCATTGTTGCAACTACAGTTTCCTTTGTATATTTTTTCGCTAGTTCCAATGGTATTCCTCGTGTCCTATCGCTATTTTCTCAAGGAGTTCTAATGCATCTAAAAATGACTGCAGTTAACTGCTTGAAACGAGCGCAAATATGTATCCCTTATTCTGCCAAAATATTTGTTACACGTCTCTCTTTGTTTTACCGTTAATGTCTCCCAATTTTTCCTCATTAAATTCATCAATTTATTTTATAATTCGACTAATTGTGTCGTCACTTCTTCTTTAACTTCTTTTACTCTATGTACGTCTTTCTTCGCGACCCTTTTGCTTTGCCTCAATACTTGTGTAATTTCATCAATTATTTTGACGAAATCTTCCCAACGAACCTTGTTGCTACTCATTTATTTATGAGAATTTCCATTTGCGTTATTCTTGTTCTCCGTAATGAACACAAAAATTCGAACACCCGATATATATATAATTTTAATACATATAAAATTATATGAATATGATAAAACCTATTGTACTTGTTAAAAATTGTCAACATAAACATAGTCATAAAATAGTCAAAGTTAATGATAAAAATAAAATTGATTAATAATAATAATGAAATAAATAGATTAAAACCATGTCAATAACATAAATATCTTGAGGTAAATGTATACAAAAATAAAGGTCAAATAGTCTTATTAAAAATTAGTGACCTAATCGTAACTCCAATCTGGCTCGTCCATGTCGCGGGGGTGGGCATCTATCATTTTAGTAGGCCGGAGTGAATAGATGGCCAAGTCCAGATCGGGACCCAGTTCTGTGGGGTATAACACGGACCCCTACCTAGGGATACAGGTGAAGACCACAACGGTAGGCACGGCGGAGAAGAAGATCTTCGGTACGACGTGGATGGCGGAAGTGGCATCCCTGGATTTTAGGGATGGTATAAAATCAAACTGATAGCGTCTGACCCATATTGGGCGGTTGTCAACAGCGTCTGTACCCATAATGGGCGGCTGAACTAAAAACTCGTCAACACGCAAAGCAAGCGTGACGTTTTAATTGCTATTACACCTTTATTATGTCAGATACGAATACAAAAACGGATTTACCCCAGGTGAGTAGAAAGAAAAATTCAGAATCTCACACTGATAGACTATCAGTCAGTCCCACGGATTCTGGGGGGGACAAAATTCTGACATATTTTAGAAAACCATCTAACAGATATATATCTCTAAAAATTGCAACTTTCAATGCAAGAACCCTGCTATCAGAAGAAAAATTCATAGAAATGGAATCTGAACTTGATAAAATCAATTGGGACATTGTTGGAGTCGCTGAAGTCAGAAGGAAAGGAGAAAGCCTAGTCACTTTAAAATCCGGTCACATTTTCTATCATGTCGGAGAAAACGATGGGAATTGAGGAATTGGGCTATTTATTAATAAAAAACTAGCTGAGAACATCATATCAGTAAAAGCAGTTTCCACAAGAGTTATACCTGCAAAATTACAACTAAACACCCGTTACTCCATAAAGATCATTCAAGTCTATGCACCAACATCGAGTCACGCTGACGAAGAAATAGAACAGTTCTATGATGACTTGTACACAGCTGTTTCAGAAGACCAAAAACATTTTACGGTAATATGTGGCGACTTTAATGCCAAAATAGAAATAAGCACTGACCCAACTGAAAATGCCCTCGGAAATTTTGGCACACCAGGTAGAAACGAAAGGGGCGAAATACTCTTAAATTTTCTATTAGAAAACAATATATATTTAATGAATAGGTTCTTCTATAAGAAGATCCATAGAAGATGGACTTGGAAGAGCCCCGATGGTAAGACACAAAATGAGATCGACTTCATCATCACTGACAAAAAACATATAGTCAAAGATGTTACAGTCTTAAATCAATTTTCGGTTGCAAGCGATCATAGAATGGTCCGAGCAACTGTAGAAATCAATATTAAGCAAGAAAGACTGAAGATGATAAAAAGTAAAAAATTCAAACCTTGGATGCGCCCAACGAATGAACTTGACTTTAAAAAATATATCACCAGTAACTTACTCAGAAATACAACAAGAGAAGACGTAAATAACCTAAACGAAGAAATAGTAGATACATTAACACAAGCTCAGAAAAAATTTGGCCCTAAACATGGAAAAGAACAAAAAATTAGTAAAGAAACGAAACAAAAATTGGAAGATCGTAGAATGCTGAGAAGTCAAGGAAATGTTGACTCACAAGATATAAACAGCATCAATAAAGAAATCTCTAAAGCCATCAGACGGGATATTAGAAAATACAACAACAGAAAATTATAAAAACTATAGAAGACAACAAAAGCATGAAAGCATTGAGGAGAAAAATGGAAAATGGCAAAAAAGAAATCTTCCAACTTAAAGACAAATATAGTGGAAAGTTTCTATGAAACATTATATAAAAGTCAAGTTATTCCAGAGCTCATCGAACAACCAATACAAAAGGTAAATAATGTAGGATCGGAGGATATACCAGATATATCACGAGAGGAAATTCAACATGCATTCAAAAATATGAAAAATAATAGAGCTCCGGGGGAAGATGGTGTAGTCATTGAGACAATTAAACTAGGAGGCCCACTTTTGATGTCCCGAATCCAAACACTTTTTAATCTATGTCTGCATAGTGAAAACATTCCAAGTAAATGGAAGAATTCGGTTACACTCCTCCTCCACAAAAAAGGGGATAAATCAGATCTCGAAAACTATAGGCCAATTAGTTTGCTTAATCACCTATACAAGCTTTTTACTCGAATACTGACAAATAGATTAGAAGCAAAACTCGATTTCTATCAATCAGAAGAACAGGCAGGATTTCGAGCGGGACACGGAACAAACAACCATTTGCAATGCCTTAAAACTCTAGTTGAAAAGTCTATCGAATAAACAGACCCCTTGCTCTTATCTTTGTCGACTTCCACAAAGTATTTGACACAGTCGAAACAGTTGCTATCTTAAAAGCACTATCAGAATGCAGAATAGATCACAGACACATGACTGAGAAGATAAAAATTGGCAGAGGGGTGCGGCAGGGAGATACCTTGTCGCCAAAACTATTTATAACAGTTATGGAGTACGCATTTAAACGGCTAGAGTGGGAATCAAAGGGTATTAGCATCGATGGAAAGATATTCAATCATCTCAGATATGCCGATGATATTGTTCTCATAATAAGTCTAATATATTGGTAATTCATTGAAAGATACAACAACAGCAGACATCAATATATTGAGCAAACAAATAGTCAACACAATGCAACAGGCTCAAACTAAATATTGTCCGACAAGCAAAAAAGATGAAAAACTGAGTCAACCCACGAAAACCCTTATGGAACTAAGGCGGCAAATGAAAGGAGATAACACTACAAGCAAAGAAGCGATAAATCAAATAAATAAGACAATCACAGAGGCAATAAGAAAAGACATAAGAAACTAACAATGTAGAAAAAATAAAACAGGCAATAGAGCAAAATAAGAACATGAAAGTTTTGAAGAGGAGCGTACAAAAGAGGAAATAGAAATTAACAAACTGAGAAACGGAACTGGAGAAGAAACAACGAACAGAGATGAAATATTAAGAATAGTCGAAAAATTCTACACAGAGTTATATAGATCAAGGAAAAAAGATAACAATACGGAACCTCCAATTACACTAAAAACTGGGGTATTAAACCAAGGATCAGATTTAATGCCCGATATAACAAAATCAGAAATCAAAGAAGCCCTGAAGAAAATGAAAAATAATCGAACCCCGGGTGAAGACGGAATAGTATCAGAAGCACTAAAAATTGGAGGGGATGTATTACTCGAAAAAATTAAACAACTTTTCAATATCTGCCTTCACAGCGCCAATATTCCAACAGACTGGATCAACGCTACTATGATTCTATTACACAAAGCAGGAGACAAAGCAAATTTAGAGAATTACAGACCGATTAGCCTCCTCAGCCATATATATAAGTTGTTTACGCGAATACTAGTTAAGAGAATGGAAAGAAAATTAGAGACTTATCAACCAAGGGAACAGGCAGGATTCCGAAAAAGTTACGGAACAAATGACCATTTACAAAGTATAAAAACCCTAATAGAGAAAGCAGTGGAATACAATAAACCTCTAGTTCTAATATTTATCGATTTTCACAAAGCCTTTGACACAGTTGAGCTAAGCAAAATATTACAGGCCCTTAAAGAATGTAGGTTAGATTATAGATATACTAAATTATTATACAAAATATACCTGCAGGCAACAACCACTGTCAGATTACATACTAACAGTAATCGCATAAAAATAGAACGGGGGGTTAGACAAGGAGACCCAATGTCACCTAAACTTTTTAATACGGTGCTAGAACATACTTTTAAGAATTTGGATTGGATGACAAAGGGAATAAAAATAGATGGAGAATATCTAAACAACTTACGTTTCGCCGATGATATACTTATAATAGCTGAAGATCTAGGTATGGCAAGAGAGATGGTACAGGAACTCGTTGTGGCTACAGAAAGTGTAGGTTTAAATATAAATATCTCGAAAACAAAAATCATGACCAATTTGGTACCCAACCAGAACATCAGTATTGGTGGGAAAGAAATAGAACTCGTAGATAGATATAAATACCTGGGACATGAAATTATGATTGGCAAGGATAACCAGACTCATGAACTGAAGAGAAGAATCGGTCTTGGGTGGGCAGCATTTGGAAAACTGAGAGAAACTTTTAAAAGTGAGCTGCCCACATGCCTAAAGAGAAAGGTATTTGATCAGTGCGTCCTCCCAGTCTTGACGTACGGAGCAGAAACACTCACCTTAACAAAAGCAGCAGCTACCAAACTGAGAGTCACGCAGAGAAGAATGGAGCGGTCCATCTTAGGAATAACTCTGCGAGACAGAATAACCAACGAAGACATCAGGAGAAGAACCGGAGTGACTGACATCATCGAGAAGATAGCCAGACTAAAATGGAGATAGGCAGGACACATAGCCAGAATGATAGATGGGCAATGGACAAAGATGGAGGCCAAGTGAAGACAAGAGAAGCGTCGGTCGACCACCTACAAGATGGACTGACGATTTAAGAAGACGCAATAAACTAAAGTTTACTATGCTGGAAACGACACAACACATCACAGAAATGGCACCGCAATAATAGTTGCCCCACGTATTAATTCGGCAGTAAAATCTTTCACTCCCCATTCAGATAGAATAATGTTTTTACAAATTCAAGCAACACCGGTGAATATTAACATATTACAGGTATACGCGCCAACGGCAGATAAAGATGAGGCAACCAGCGAGGAATTCTATGAAAAACTGGGAAGCCTGATGAAAATGACAAAAAAACATGAAGTAACAATAGTGATGGGAGATTTTAACGCAAAGGTTGGCAAAGGCAAGGTGAATGAGATCGTAGGTAACTTCGGCCTAGGAGAGAGAAACGATAGAGGTGATAGACTTATATGCTTCTGCCAGGAATATAACCTGCTATTAAGTAATACACTCTTCAAGCTCCCCAAACGTCGACTTTACACATGGAAATCTCCCGCTGACTCACATGACAACATCATAAGGAATCAGATAGATTATATAGCAGTACCAACAAGATATAAAAACATGTTAAAATCATCAAAAACGTACCCAGGTGCCGATGTTCCTACGGACCACAATCTGTTGGTATGCAGAATGGTCATGAGAGTAAAACGGCTCGAGAAAAGATCTAATTTAAACACAATTGATATTAAGAAACTCACTAACCCAAAAACCGAAATAAAAGTACGAAAACAACTAGGAAAGAAAATAAACGACATTAACGAGAACACGTCGGACATAATAGAGAGATGGGATAAATCGAGGGAAGCAATCCAAACAACATGCGCGACTCTATTAAAGCGTGACAGACGGAAGAAGAAAAAATGGATGTCTGATGAGATAATGGATATGATGGATGAAAGACGTAAATTCAAGAATAAAAATGAAGAAAAATACCAGCAGATCCACAAAATCATAAGAACGAAAATTCGAGAAACCAAAGAAAAATGGTTTTCCAACGAATGCAGGGAAATAGAACAATACGAACGAAAATACGACAGTTACAATATGCACAAAAAAATAAAATCAATGACAAAAAAGAGGAAATTCAATAAGCCATCAACGATCTTAGAAACATGGAAATCATACATAGAAAAATTATTTGCATCTAACAGGACTGATGGTCACCTATATGGAGAAGGAGAAACAGGACCTTCAATCCTTAAATCGGAGATAGAAGATGCCATTGCAGCACTAAAAAACAATAAGTCAGCAGGTCCGGACAATGTACCCTGCGAAATATTAAAGATCCTATGTAAATCAGACAAACGGTTCCTTGATAATCTAGTTGAACTTTTTAACAACATATATAATAGCGGTAAAATCCCGGAAAACTGGCTGCAGTCAACATTTATTACAATCCCGAAGAAACCAAATGCCCAGATCTGTGATGACTACCGGCTTATAAGCTTGATTAATCATGTCACTAAAGCGTTCACTAAGATCATTCATAGAAGAATATATGATAAATGTGAGTCAAATATTGATAGATCGCAGTTTGGCTTTCGGAAAGCACTTGGAACTAGAGAAGCAATTTTCGCTCTTCAGGTGCTTATACAGCGGTGTAAAGACGTTGATAAGGACGTGTATTTGTGCTTTGTGGATTTTAGAAAAGCATTTGACAATGTCAATCATGAACAATTGATAGATATTCTGCGAAAGACAGGTATTGACGACAAGGACATTCGAATTGTGGCAAACCTATACTGGGGTCAAACAGCAAGAGCAAAAATTGGCAACGAACTCACTAAAAGTGTGCAGATCAAAAGAGGTGTCCGTCAGGGTTGTATATTATCCCCACTCCTATTCAATATTTATTCCGAAGAAATATTTAATAAATGTATGGAAAATGCAAATGAGGGCATAAAAATAAACGGCGAGTTAACGAACAATATAAGATATGCCGACGACACGGTGATCCTTGCCAGTACCATAGACGAATTACAGCAGGTAATGGAAAGAGTTTATTCAGTTAGTGAGGAATACGGCCTGAGCCTCAACTTCAAGAAGACAAAGTGGATGCTGATAAGCAGGAAGCAACAGCCTGCTCGACAGTTACGGATAAGTAACATAATAATTGACCATGTAGAATCTTATGTGTACCTTGGCACCAACGTAAATGCAAAATGGGAACAGGCCACAGAAATTAAGGCGAGAATAGAACGAGCTAGAGCAGCATTTAGCAATATAAAAAAACTCCTCATAAGCAGGGATACGTCTAGTTAAATGCTACATTTTCCCGATCTTACTTTATGGTGTGGAGGCCTGGACGCTGACGGAGACGCTCACGAGAAAACTAGAAGCATTCGAAATGTGGGTGTACCGACGCATTCTTCGTATATCCTGGACCGAACATGTCACCAACATAGAGGTAATCCAAAGAATCGGAAAGGAGAAAGAAATCGTGAATACAATTAAACAAAGAAAGCTTGAATATCTAGGCCACATATTGAGACACGATAAGTAGCGTCTACTGCAATTAATTGTCCAGGGAAAAATAGACAGTAAGCGAGGGCCAGGCAGGAGAAGACACTCGTGGCTCCAAAATCTGAGGAAGTGGTTCGGGCTCACATCGGTCGAACTATTCAGAAGCGCCGCAAACAAGATCAGAATTGCCATGTTAATAGCCAACGTTCGCAACGGACAGGGCACTTGAAGAAGAAGAATAAAAACTGGATGAGAGCGGCGCAAGATAGACGGGGTTGGAAACATGAGGAAGAGGCCTATGTTCAGCAGTGGACTCTTGAGGTTGGATGATGATGATGATTGTTCTCATAACAGACAACTTAGGAGAAGCCAAATTTATGCTACAACAACTACAACAAGTAACCCAGAAAGTCGGTTTAAAAATAAACTATGGAAAAACAAAAATGATGACCAATCTCGTCCTCAATGAGCTAATAGAAATCGAAAAGTCACCCATAGAACTTGTGGAAAAATATGTGTATTTGGGTCACGAAATAAGGTTAACGCGAGATAACCAAACATGCGAGCTACTCAGAAGAATAAGTCTGGGTTGGGCTGCATTCGGAAAAATGAGAGACGTATTTAAAACAAATATACCGATCCATTTAAAAAGAAAAGCTTTTAACCAGTGCGTTCTACCAGTCCTCACATACGGAGCAGAAACCTTAACTCTCACAAAAACATCAGCCGAAAAATTGAGAAGGACACAACGAAAGATGGAGAGATCAATGCTTGGAATAAGCTTAAGAAATAGAATAAGAAACGAGGAAGTTCGTAGACGAACCGGAGTGGAAGACATTATCGAACATATTACAAGGCAAAATGGAGATGGGCAGGACATGTTGCAAGAATGAAAGACGACAGTTGGACAAAAGAATTGCTTGAGTGGAGACCACGGGCTGACAAGCGAAGCCGAGGAAGACCCCCAACGCGATGGACCGACGACCTCAAAAGACTCGTGACCAATTGGATAGCAGAGGCTCAGAACAGAAGCAGATGGAAAAGTCTAGAGGAGGCCTATGTTCAACAATGGACAACTCAGGGCTGATTGATGATGATGATGATGACCTAATCGTATTAAAAAAAATATGTATTATATTTTTTTTAATATTCATTCATAAAAATGTGCAATAAATCGTGCAAGGAAGTATCATAAAAACATATAATACAGACTTACCACTTTAAACGTCTAGATTTGCTGTTGATCTTGCTACTATGCCTCGATGGATGTCCCTTTTCAAATTCCTCATATGCGCCTTCCATACTTCCACACCAACTTCAATATTAGAACTGCCGTGATTATGTATAGCAGTACTTTCAGCTCCATATCTGGTTTGATATCTTTGTTCTTTACGATGAAATTACTGTTTACAACTCCATTCTCCTGTACCTCGTCCTTCGACGTCTTTCCTCCCATTTTATATCTGCTCCATTTCCGTCTGGTCTAGGATCGCCATATAATAATGTTGGATAATCATATAATGTTTATTAGATTGCTTCCATCAGGAGTTCCATATAGTGGAACTCTATAAACGTAAACATATTCGAGTTACGATTATTTGTACCATCTTGGATGTACTGTTACTGTTTTGTTATTGTTATTATTTGTTGGTGGCTGTTGTTGTGATTTACTGTTGGCAATTATTGTTATTTTCCGTTGTTCGCTATTGTATTTGACGCCGAATTTTTACCGCAAAATGGATGAAATTGTTCAATGGAAACGTGGAAAAGCTCTGAAACTTTACCGATTTTGTCATTTCAATCAGTTGCTATCATCAAGTCTTCGTAGACACTTCGTCTCAGGACTAGCAACTTCATGTGGAGTCGTACGTTGCCATGTTATCATATCCACTGGTAACTTTTAACATCCTAATATATAGGACTAAATAATGTAAACTAAATTGTAACCTATAACTTTTAACGGGTTTTTACTCAGATATTTAGTGGCTCAAAACATGTACACCTAGTAAGTATTAACCACATTTTGTATTAACCTTGGTCAAAATTTAAATTTCATGTTCTTTTTAATTAAAGTGGTTATATACTTTTTAGGACACTGATGATGGAATATGGATTCCGAAAACGTTTTGTCTTCATGACATAGCCCGTTTGGGTTTTTTAATTTATATACCTTTTATAAAGGATTTTAACAAAAATTTTTTAAATCAATATTTGTTTCTTTTGATATAAATTACAGTTAATTATTATAAAAAATTTTCATCAATTGCCCTTTGATAGGTTAGCGGATAGCAAACCTCCAGTTGCCAGATTGCAACAGATGTCTTTTTAACTTTATTATTTATAATTTATACTGACATTTTCCTATTTACTTTTAAAAACTTTTAAAACTATTTACTTTTTCTTTTTTGGTAGGCAATTCTAAAGTATATTAATTTTTAAATATCTTATGGCTTTTGATTGCATATGTTTCATTTGTAAAGAAAATTTCAACACTGCCAAAAAAACTATATTTCATTCTGTCAAATTCATTTGAGGCTTGAGCGTTGTTCCAAAGAATATAGACGCATATGCGTCTATATTCTTAGTTTTTATAATTGTTGAGATAGATAAGTAATTTCAGTTATAAAAAGTGGCAAATAATAAATGATGAAAACCGCTACATTTCTGACACCTCTTCAGAAATATTTACCTATTGTTAAAATGCGTGTTCTGATTCAAAATACTAATTAGATTTTTAGTTTAATATATGTAGCTGGATTAAGTTGTTTTTCATGTTGTTTCAGAGATAAAGAAAGAGGCCACCATGGGTTAGTTTCCTTAAACACTATAAATCATTGATGATTTACTAATCAAGCATAGTTAACAGTATTGCATTGAATAATAAATGTAATTCTATACTTACATAGTTTTTATAATTTTTATATAATTACAGCTCTTAAGAAATATTTACCTATTGTTGAAAAGCGTGTTCTGATTCAAAAGACTAGTTAGATTAGTAGTGTAACATCTGTAACTAGATTAATTTGTTCTTCTTTTTGTTTCAGAAATAATGAATCATCATCAACCACAATGGGTTAGTTTTCTAAAACACCTTAAATTATTGATGATTTACTAATCAAGCATACTTAACACTATTGCGATGAAAATATAAAGGTAATGGTAAAAGGTAAATGTCATTTTATACCTATATAGTTTTTCTAATTGTTAAAATAAGTTGTTTCAGTGTTAAAAATTGGCAAATAACAAATGATGAAAACCACCAAATGTTTGACATTCTTCAGAAATATTTACGTATTGTTGAAAGTATGCTCTGATTTAAAAGATAACTTAGATTCTTAGTGTTGCGTATATAACTAGACTTAGTTATTCTTCTTTTTGTTTCAGAAATAAAGAACCATGCCACCATGAGTTAGTTTTCTTAAACACCATAAATCATTGATGATTTACTAAGCAAGCATAGTTAACGGTACTGCGTTGAATAATAGAGGTAATTCTGTATTTATATAGTTTTTCTAATTTTTGAAATAAGTCATTTGGGTTATAAAAGTTGTAACGATATATTTTGCCTACCACACGGGGCATTAATACAAGGGGTAGAAAATTGGGGGAAGACACTACTGGGGGTGGAGAAGGGCAAGCAAAATAATCGAAACATATGCGAACGGCATTCAGGTTTTGGTAGGAGAGGTCTGGGGTCGTGGATAAGTAAAAGACAAGGGGGTTTGGATTGGGGCAACTACAGAAAAATGAAATAAAGGGTCATAAATCTCTTGGGACAAACAGAATGAAAATAAACCGGAAACACCTCAAGAAATTTAATATAGGGCGCCACTTGAGGTGCCTAATTATACCTATTACAACCAGCTAGTTGTAACTGGAGATATAATTATTAAACATAAAAAACATATCTTTTTCAAATAGAAACTCAAAAAAAAGGGTTAGTTAAAAAAGGAATAAACAAAATGTTAAGAAACAAAATTTAACATTTATTTTGTATCAAAACAAACAGTTACAAAATTAAGACAATACAAAAATATAATAACAATAGCTGCAAAATACAAAAATACCAAAAAAACTTACATGTGTCATCTGTTTACAATTTCCAGGAGTTGGAGATACTACAAAAACTTACAAAATTTACATCTAAGTTAACCTTTCTTTCAAAGAAACAAAGAACACAAAACAAATCAATATCAAAAATAATAAAGCTAGCTGTCATATGTTAACATTAAATTTAAAACAAAACTGAACAAATAAAATGACAGCTAAAAGTCAAACCATAAAATTTACTACTTTAAATATTACAATTTTTTTTGCATGAAAGCAATTATTACGTTTATTTAAAAAATGTCTGCTTTACTTTTAAAATCTGATCACAAAAAAAAGTTACCTGAGTTTCACTGTATAACTTTCAATAACTGGAACAAAAAACTACATCTTCAAACTGTAAAAAAAAATATCCCTAAACGGCTGCTTAGGACATTGAGGTTTGAGGTGGAAACTGGCACATTGGACACACCATGTAAACGCTTCTTAAAAACTGGACAATGGAAATGTTGATATCTTTATAAACACATTACTTGAGTAAAATACCACTTCGCTAACATATTTGTCGGTTTTCTTTTTGACCGACCTCTAAAACGTCTTCATTCTTCCGTTACCTCTGTCAACCTCATCAACTTCACTTAAAACTCAACACTGCTACTATACTGCACATTTTTGCATGACAAGAGACGAAAAAACAAAAAAAAACATTACGAATTAAATTAAAATTAATTAAAAAAGCACTTAGGGTATAAACTAAATACAACGGAAATTAAGACGTAAATTAATTTGAAAACGCAATATCAGGCGGTTTGAACAAAGAAATATCGAAGAATTTGCGCCTGTGACATAAATAAACAATAAAATGATTTATTATCGACGGCGGCGACCTAAAAAGAACGAAAGATTATATTGGTTTTAAATTGAAGGATACGAACTAAGAAACATTCAAAAAATTCTTCGTTATTATAATGCATATATAAGGGGATTTCAATTAACACATATACGAGGGGATTCCAATAAATTTCAAATGCTACAAACTCGGCAAACAGTAACTGAAGAAAACCACTAAATTTCTGATATCTCTTCAGAAATATTTACCTATTGTTGAAAAGCGTGTTCTGATTAACAAGACTAGTTACATTCGTAGTATAACATCTGTAACTAGTTTAATTTGTTCTTCTTTTTTTTAGAGATAAAGAACGATGATACAATGGGTTAGTTTCCTTAAAAACCATAAACCATTGATGATTTACTAATTAAACATATTTAACAGTATTGCGCTTAGTAGTAAAAGTAATTCTATACTTACATAGTTTTTACAATTTTTGAGATAGATAAGTAATTTCATTTATAAAAATTGGCATACAATAAATGATGAAAACCAATAAATTTCTGACACCTCTTCAGAAATATTAAACGTATTGTTGAAAGCATGTTCTGATTCAAAAAGACTAATTATATTCTTAGTGTAACATATGTACCTAGATTTAGTTGTTCTTCTTGTTTCAGAAATAAAGAATGCTGCCACAATAGGTTATTTTTAAACACCATAAATCATTGATGATTTACTAATCAAGCATACTTAACCCTTTCGCTACGGGCCAAGTATCGGTTGCGCGTTGCTGATATACGACGCCGGGAAAATTGTGCACTTCTCGATCGAGACGGCCACTCAGTAGTTTACATTATTTATATTAAAGTGGTTAATTCGTTTTCTTTCAAAGTAGTGGAATGTTTTTTCGTAAAACTTAAAAAAACGGTATTTAGAAACTACAGCGCTAGGGTAGGTGATGTGCTGCCGTGCATGTACGAAATCAGTATGGTGTATTTGTGGATTGTAACCTACATGAACGATACTAGTAAGCAAGATGGACAATTTAGAACGTAATATTACGATTATAGCTCTTCAAAGATGTAAATACTTAAAAATGTACGGTGACAGAATCTGAATGACGGGGATTAATTTGCGTACTAGTAGGGCGCTCGCTTATCAAAGCTGCAAATGAAAATCGTACTTTTGCGGCAACAGTATTGAAAGGGTTAACAGTATTGCATTGAGTAGTAAAGGTAATTCTATACTTACATAGTTTTTACAATTGTTGAGTTAGATAAGTAATTTCAGTTATAAAAATTGGCAAACGATAAATGATGAAAACCATTAAATTTCTGACACCTCTTCAGAAATGTTTACGTATTGTTGAAAGCATGTTCGGATTCAAAAGACTTGTAACGATAAGACTACCAAAGAGAATTGAAATACTAATATAAAAATAATACCTTAATCAACCATGGGAGCTTATCGTCTATGCTTCGCCTAGCTCAGTATCTCAAGTGTGAGTTCGTCTTATCTTAAACTAGAAATCAAACCATGAACTCTTAGCTGATAGCAAATAAAACAATTTTTTTTAACTAATCATATTTATTAAAAATAGAAAAAAATCAACCCTGCCAATGCTTTACAATGAATATAATGTGGATGATACTTATGGACAAATGGGCTGCTTGTGTGACCTCCCAATTAGACGGTTAGGTCCTCCTGAGAGCTGCAGTTATTCCATGTGTGTGTGTGTGTGTGTGTGTGTGTGTGTGTGTGTGTGTGTGTGTGTGTGTGTGTGTGTGTGTGGCCAAAGAACAGCTTGTATTAGAGACACATCATAAAGGGTTTAATTTCCTCGCCATTTTACAAAATTACAATTAAACAAATAGTTCAGACTGTTCAGAACCTTACATGCATATAATCGAAAAACGTGCTTTCGAAAGAAGTGAGGTTACGAATATTGAAAATGCTGTCAGAATTATAAAAGAAAGATTACAATGAAAGTACTCACCCCAAGAGAATGTTGCAGACCATAAAATAAAGCTTACTATAATTCCTACCTTCTTCTTCTTCCTTTATTGGATGGTATCCCAGGGGATAATTTGCCCATCTAATTTAGGGGGGAAATTCTCAACTTGCTCTAGACAATCGAATATCCCCATATAACACTTATTTTATATTGAATGAACACTATGTTGAAACTTCTTCTTGGGCCAAACAGTTATATTAAAGACAATCCAACACAGGATAAAACTTTTCTCACTTGGGGGTAGCAACCAAGCTGAACACATATCAGAAATGCTACCAAGAGAGGAATTTGTAAGGTTATGTTATAGTAGAATAAATGAAAGGAATATATATTATAGATTGATTTTGGCTAGATTAAGAAAAGTAATCAACAAATTTAGTCTTTGAGGATTAAGATTGGATAGGAGAGAGCAAATCTCTATAGGAGTTGGTAGTTTTGTTTTAACCAATTCTTTGTAGAGGTCAAAATTTGGAGAAACGTTTATTGGACACTCTAGGATAATATGATTCATATATCCAATTTGACCACATTCACAGTATGGGTTGTCCCGAATACCCATGCGGAATAAATGAACTGGAGTGGAACAATGTCCTGTTCTCATTTAAGACTTACTTTTAATTCTATTAAATCCACATATGATTTCCACTTGAAGTTTTTTTGAATAACTACCCCTAAATATTTCACTGTATCCACCTTTTTAATTGCATTACCTCTAATTCTTACGTTCGGAGGATTAACTTTACGATTCCCTTTTTGAAATATAATTGCTGAGGACTTATTGTAAGATAGATTAAAGTTGTGTTCTAATAACCAGAGATCCATCCTTTCCATTAACAAGTTCAAAGAATTAATTAATTTAAGTAGATCAGCTCCACTAACCAAAATAACCAAATCATCTGCATACTCTATCAGATTACAACCGTTGGAAATAATTTTATATAAAGATAGGGAATACAGATTAAATAACATTGGACTTAGAGGGGAGCCCTGAGGTAAGCCCTGATTAGTTTTTCTTGGACCATGAATTTGACCAGTTTTGTCCTTTACATAAATACTACGATCATTTAATATAGAATAAATGACATTTGCTAGTTGAATAGGAATGTTATATTTAATCTAGGAAAAATCCTACGGTAAATTGATTCAATGAAAATCCTTGTAGTATTTTAGAATTTAGTAATGAAATGCATTTCATGCAACCTCTACCCCTTCTATAACCAAGTTGCAATGGATTTAAAATATAATTGTGTTATAAGAACCACTCAATTCTGTTTTTAATTAATGTTTCCAGCATTTTACCAACGCACGATGAAAGAGCAATTGGCCTATAACTAAGTGGGTCAGTTGTATCCTTTCCATGCTTAACAATGGGTAATATGACCGTTTGTTTCCACGAGATAGGAACCTGTCTCTTCCGGATACATTCATTAAAGAATTGAATTAAGAGTAATGATCCAGAGTGCGGTAAATTTTTTAACATAGAGTATGAAACTTGATCAGGACCCACAGCAGAATAAGTTTTAGAAAGAAGAGCTTGTGATATTCATCCAATGATATGGGATTCTCATAATACTGCAGAGGACTAAAAAGTAATTCAAAGTCTCCAGAAATAGGTGAGAGAGATGTTAACATTTCCTGGGCTACCTCCTCAGGTGGCAATTGAGATAAAAGAGACAATTTACTACCAGAAGCAGAAACCTTGTTAATTTTATTCCAAATATCTTTAAGGGGAGTATTTCTATTTAGTTTGCTACAAAAGGATCTAAAGCTTATTTTTCGCTTTAATTTTAGAAATTTTCTAGCTTTCGCTATGAATTTTAAGTCTCTATATAGTTTTCAACATTAGGAGAATTTTTAAATGTATTAATAGCTGAAACTCTCTTTTGTATTATATGAGCACATGAATCATCCAACCATGGGATGTGGTATTTTTTGTTATGAGAGGAGGTCCAAGGAATTGATGTGTCTGCCACTGATGAAATAATATATTTGATAAAATTTTCATAGTCCTCAATTGGAAACGATGAGAAAATACACTCTAGTTTTTGATGGAAAGAAAACCAATCAGCCTTTTTAAAATTTCTTCTTTTAGAAACCTGATTAGAGTCCTGTGTTGGGTAACCGACATGGCATAGAATGGGAAAATGATCATTAGATCCTGTATCTGGAATGGTAGTCCATCCACTAATTTTAGGTGCCACATCTATCGAGGCCAATGATAAGTCAACTACTGATTTGCTGCCACCAGGACGAACCAATCTTGTTGGAGAACCATCATTAAGAAAAATTCAAGATCTTCTGCAGTTTGCAAAATATTTCTGCCATTAACATTATCTCTTGAGCTTCCCCATGCTCTATGATTACAATTTAAATCACCCATTATAAGTAGAGGTTTGTTGATCGAGTGGACCAAAGAAGACCAGCATGTTTTGGAAATGAGATTGTCCAAAGGACAATACATACTTAATATATTTAAATTATACTTGGGTAAAAAGGTGAGTTGAAATTGAACATCTGAATTAAAACCAGGATTGTTAATATGAATATCCTGAAAATCTATATTGTATTTGATAAGGGTAATTAAGCCCCCATATCCATCACCTCGATCCTTTCTGATAATGTGATACCCTCTGCATCTAATTATGTGTTGGTTAGATAGTCAAGACTCACTAATGAGGACAATATCAGGGTTATAGTCTTTAATAAGGACTTTTAAGTTATCAACATCGGTATTATAAGATCTTATATTCCATTGTATAATAGCTAGTGGGGCGTGTATAAGCCTGATAGAAGGTGTAATAAATAAAACAAATACTAGAATGAGTAATTGTATAAGCAACAAGTATATTAACTTCACATGCCAGTAACTTAACCTAACAACCGTGTCTAACCTAATAATCTGTCTTGTCACCTCCTGTCATGCCATTCTGGTACCAACATGAATAATATGATTGTCACTTAACTGGGTATCATACATCCTCTTTTCTTTTTCCTTATAAGTTCAGCTTACAAGGTTTTTTAATTTGTCTCCCTGACCTTGTACAGTAAGTATTATTATGATTTGATGTTTCAAGTATATGATTATTATCAGGGATTAAAACTTCTGTTGCTTGATGTTCCTGATGTGTTTCAATACCCTCACTGTCTGGCAATTCATGAAATACACTACTATCGCCACCCACATGATGATCATCACCACAGTCTACAACATGTTTATTTACTGATGATCTTATGTGAGATATGTTTCTTCTGATAATGTTTCCACTGTCATCTTGCAGGATGTATGATCTAGGCGATTCATGTTGATTCAAGATTTTTGCAGACTTCCAGGTGTTATTACAGTGATCAAGGACTGTTACATCCATGTCTCTGTTCAATGGCTTCAATATTGTTGCATTTTTATTAAAAGTTGTCTCATTTAATTCTTTTTTAGCTTTAATTTTCATTTCAACATTTTCACACAAACATGGATGCAACAAATCAACTGAAATTGGAACTTTTGTTTTACATCTTCTGCTATTAAGAAGTTGTGATGGTGAGTATCACATACCTTTTAATGGATAATTTCTATAATTTATTAATGCTGACTGAAGGTCTGCATGCTTTCTTTCATCTATAGTTTTCCTTAACATGTTTTTTGCAATTGACACTGCTTTTTCTGCTAATCCATTTGAACGCGGATAATTAGGACTACGAAAGATTAAAGTAAAGTTCCAATTTCTGCTAAACTTTATAAATTTTTCACTATTATATGGTACGTTGTCAGTTACAAGAAAATCAGGTGATCCAAATCGTGCAAAAACTGTCTTAATTTCAGCAATTACTGAATCAGCACTTTTATCTTTAATGGGTAATACCTCTAACCAGTTAGAATATGAGTCAAATAAAACTACGTAACTTTTTCCAGCATATGTGAAAATGTCGGACCCAACCCTCTCCCATGGTCTTTTAGGTAGTGGATATGATAAAAGAGTTTGTTTTGGGTTTTTTCTAGCAAATTTTTCACAACTCTTACATGCCCTTATATATGATTCAATATCCATCGCCACACCAGGCCAATAATAAATTTGGTGTGCTAGTGCTTTTGTTTTTTCTATGCCTAAATGTCCCTCATGAAGCAATCCTAGAACTTCTTTTCTTAATGAAAAAGGAACAACTAATTTATTGTCTAGAAAAAGAAGGTCATTAGTTATAAATAGGTTCTCCTTAAGTTTGGCAAAGTGTCTGACATTTTCTGGAATTTTATATTTTTGCTCTGGCCAACCACTGATGATAAAATCAAAAACAACTTGTAGTTGGGGGTCTGCTATTGTCTCTTGTCGAAACTGATTTTTTCGTTCCTCAGATAGCGGTAAATCATTGACAATTGAATGGACAGCAAACTCTCTCCGTATCAACAGATTTTTTGTTGTTTTTTAGAAATGCCCTTGATAGTATGTCAGATATGTACATGCTTTTTCCTGGTTTGTATGATACAACTAAATCATAATCTAATAATTTTAATCTCATTCTCAGGATTCTTGGTGAAATTGACTGTAAATCTTTTTTTAAAAATTGATTCCAGTGGTTTGTGATCACTGTGGACTTTTACACAAGCCCCGTAGACAAAGTAGTGAAACCTCTTTACAGCAAATAAAATAGCTAGAGTTTCTTTTTCTATTTGAGCATACTGCTGCTCAGTTTTTGTAAGGCTCCTTGATGCAAAGGCCACAGGTCTGCCTTCTTGCAACAAACATGCCCCCAATCCATCTTTTGATGCATCTTTTCATTAATGCCGAGATGAGTAGTGTGTTTTTAATTCTAGATATAGCATAAAAAGCTTTATTCAATTTCATGTGCACTGAATTCACTTGCTCTGACCATTTGAGATTATAATCAATGAATACACCCAAAAACTTTGTAGAGTGAGTGGAAGATAACATATTGTTTCTATCGTGGATGGTTAAGATATAGTCATATTTAGATGAGTTGTATGAATGAAAATAAATAATTTGCGTCTTGTCAATATTTAATATTAGTCTGTTGGTATTACACCAGCGTATAAAGCAGTCAACAACAGTCTTCATTGTCATTTTTAATTCCTCTAGTGTACGTGCAGAGACTATTAACGACTTATATAACGATTATAAGTGCCCTTATGTAATCTGGTAGGTCATTAATAAAAATTAGGAATAATAATGGTCCCAGCACGGATCCCTGTGGTACTCCTTTATTTGTCGTGTATGGTTCTGAGCTTGATTCTTTCATCTTAACAACACTCTTCCTGTCACTTAAGAAATTTATTATCCATTCTAGAAATATCCCTCTAAAACTGTGTTGTTAGCCTAGTTTAAGATATAGGTGCCGGAGTTAGGCAACACGGATGACGGGGGTTAGACAGGTTATGTGAAGGTTGCCGAAGCTCGGGCATGGAGGTATGTTTTAGGGTTGAGAATAAACTAATGTTTATGTGAAGTAACGATTATTATTTGTAACCCCTCTTCGATAACACGACATGGTGGCAGCTGGTGCTTTGTTTTGTTAACATTAAACAAGCAAAGAGTGATCGAACGTGACAGCAGTGCAAATCTTATGCATAACCTATAAATCAGAGGGGACCTAAAACCCTTAAAATAGATGCACCTATCCTAATAAATAAAGAAGTGTTTGCGAGCATTTCGGCTCCAAGCGAATTTGATTTTACACAGCCCCAGACATGGCACCAATGGAAGAAAAGAGTAGAGAGATATATGTCTGTAAGTGGATTTGGACAAAAATCTGACAAAGATAAATTAGACCTATTGTTGTATTTAATGGGAAATGAAGCAGAAGATATTTTACTTCAAAATCAACCAGGGGAGAATGCATCCTTTCAAGATGTAATGCAGATTTTCGACAATCATTTTATTCCCCGAAGAAATACAATCTTTGAGAGATTTCAATTTAATTCAAGGGTACAAAGGCCAGGAGAACCTGTGGGAAACTTTATTTCAAGTCTACATACTCTTGCAGAGCACTGTAGCTATGGAGCTCTTAAAGATGAGTTAATTCGTGACAGGATTGTTATCGGAATAGCTGATAAAAAGGTGAGCGAAAGAATGCAACTAAATGATGGTTTGACACTAGAGAAGGCAATACAAATAGCACGCCAAGCTGAACTTCAAGATAGTCAAAATAGAATTATGAGACAGGAGCAGTCAGTTAGTGCAGTTAAACAGGACTACAGGGAGCGTAGTGATAAAAGACATCAAGGTAAGAGTTTTGCTAAACAAGAAACAACTCATGAGAAAGTTAAGGAAGGTTACAGATGTGGATACTGTGGCATACCTACATGTAAAAATAGGGAGAAATGTCCAGCCAAGTTCTCTGAATGCAGATCTTGTTCACGTAGAGGTCATTGGAGTGTGATGTGCAGGAAGAAAGCTGTCAGAGCTGTTAAGTGTTCAAGGTCCACCAGTAGCAGTAGTATAGACGACGAAGGAAGGGATTCAGTAAATCAAGTGGTACATACAGATTCCTTTATTGGCCAAGTGTACCTAGACAAGAAGGATCGTTGGTATGTAGACATCTTATTGGATGACAAATTTAAGGTACCCTTTTTTGTGGATACAGGAGCAGATGCTAACTGTTTTCCCTATGAAAAATTACTTCCAGAATATATGGTTAAAATTGTGGCATGTGATGCAATTGGTGCAGCGGACGATCATAAATTGGACACAGTGGGTAAGCTACATATAAAATTTACTTATGACGGTTTTACAAATGATGAAACAATATATTGTATTAGGAAGTTGAGACAACCTATATTAAGCAGAGAGTCAATCATTAGGTTTAATGTTCTAAATTTTTCCAAATGTAAGCTTAAACAGGTAAATCAAATCAGTTGCAGTGTTGTTCATTGTAATCAATCTAAGAGTACTAATATGTTTTCAAAATTTAATTTAGAGTCTGTTGCTAAAACAGTTCCTGGTATTTTTAGTGATATAGGTGAATTTAAAATAGAAATGTCAATTAGAATTAAGCCAGATGCTAAACCTTATGTACAGAGCGTTCCCAGAACTGTTCCTTTACCTCTGTTACCAAAATTAAGAATTGAAATTGATAGATTGCTAAAATTAGGGATAATTGAACCCATTGAAGATCCTACTTCTTGGGTCAGCCCAATTGTTTGTGTGGACAAGGGAGATTGTGTACGGCTTTGTGGTGACTATACTAAACTTAATGAAAACGTGTTACGGTCACATTTTCCTCTCGGGAAAATATCTCATACACTAGCACAGTTGAAAGGGTCTAAATTCTTTTCAAAATTGGATACCACAAGTGGGTTTTACCAAATAAAATTGAATAAGGAAAGTCAGTTGTTAACAACTTTTATAACACCTTTTGGCAGATTTTTCTTTAAAAGGCTTCCATTTGGTATATCTTGTGCCCCAGAGTATTTTACTATGAGATTTTCAAAAATCTTAACTGGCATTGAAGGCTGTGTTGTCCATATAGATGACATTCTTATTCATGCAAGGACAATAGAGGAACATGACAATATTTTGAACACAGTCCTAACAAAACTTCATAAGGAAGGTATTACACTAAATAAAAACAAATGCTCTATAGCAACAAAAACAGCTAAATACTTGGATCATATGGTCTTTTTTTTTTTTTTTTTTTTTTTTTTTTTTTTTTTTTTTTTTTTTTTTTTTATGGCTTCGGCAGTTTGCCATACAGCCAGTTACATGATCTTTTAATCTCATTAGGTACAGTAAAAAGTTTTTGAGTTATTTGCAATCGAATAGACTAAAATAGATAAATTTACAACATTTAACAAAAAGAAGAGAACAAATATAAATAATACATACACATATATATCCATAAACATATACAATTAACATGGGTCACTCGTTTCACGTCCAGGGGACCATCAGGACATTATAATATATAACATACACAGTAAATAGGATTAAACATATAAAGGAGAGAAAACAAAGGTAAAAAGTAAAAAGTTTTTTTTTTTAACTAAAGAAAAATATTACATTTGGTCAAAAAATCGATTATGCAATCGTAAATTAATCTATTTTGAGTCGCTAGGGCAGATAAAACGTTAAACGGAGATTTACCGGTAATACGAACTATATTATTATATAATAAGGTGGACTCCAAATTATATTTGGCACAACCAAAAATTACATGATCTAGGTCACCTTCTACTCCACACTCCAAACAGTTTTTACTCTCGATCACATGAATCCTTGCAAGATGAGCAGGAAAACAAGCATGTCCAAATTTAAGCCTAGATATGGTTGTTATATAACGCCTAGGGACATTATAAGTTCTGTGCCAATGTGCAACAGGGACAGTTGTGTGTAAAGAAGTGTATCTATTTGGGTTGGTAAAACAAAACTCAGACCATAGGTCACTCCATTTATATTTTAAAACTGCCTTGCGTGAAGCAACCAAATCAGAAATACTGGGTAGAAATTCTGTGGTATCCACTGAATAAATACTTAATTTGGCTAGTTGGTCCACATGTTCATTATGTTTAATTCCACTGTGTGCTTTGGCCCATATAAATATCACATTTTTTTTTATTTTCCTTAAAGTGTTTAACTAATTTTTTAATTAATATTATGTAGGGATTGGAGTATGAGGTTGGAAAAAAAGGTTGGTTAATGGCTGTGAGAACTGACATGGAATCTGAAACAATAATAACGGAGGAATCTCTGTTAGAAACAAAAAGTAGGGCTTGATATATGGCAATTGCTTCCGCACTAAATATGGAAATATTTGCTTTTAATTTGAACATTTTTTCTACCTTCTCCATGGGGATGTAAAAGGCACATCCTGTACCGTCTTCTGATTTGGAGGCATCCGTGTAGATAGTACTGTAGTAATCCCAATTGGACAAGATGCTTGTTATAATGTTGTTATTTGCTCTTCCAGTGTTAACATAATTTGGTTTAATAAATTTAACGCTATAAAAAAGAGCTTCAAAATCATTTATATCTGTGTGTGATTTTAAATTAATAGCTTCATCGGCACAAAATGTGTTTTCTCTAAGAGCTTCACATAGGGTTGGAGAATTTTTCTTAATCCAATATTTATTCGTTAAATCATAATTGTTTAAATTTGTTAATTCGGTATAAAGGAAAGTGTTCTGGTGTTTAATTTTCAGTAAAAATTTTTCGGCCAAGAAATGTCTTCTAAGAGAAATTGGAGGCTCACGTGCTTCAACATAAAGGGGCTCAATAGGAGTTGTCTTCATGGCACCAATACAGATACGCAAACACTGGTTTATAAATATGTTTAATTTGTTTAGTAAGTTCTTGCTGGCAGATCCATATAACCAACATCCATAATCTATGATAGAGCGAATGTAAGTTCTATAAAAAAGTAAGGAAGTCTGAACATCTGTTCCCCACCAAGTTTTAGTTGTCATTTTCAGAAAGTTTAGGCCTTTTTCACATCTATTTAACATATATTCTATGTGAAATTTCCATGTGAGCTTGTGATCCAGTATAATGCCCAAATATTTAATTACCTTTTTAAAAGGAATTTCTCGCTGTTTTACTATAAATGTTTCGATATTGGGAATATTATGTCTACTGAAAATGGTCACTGCTGATTTTGTGGCCGACAGCTGAAGGTGATTTTCTTCCAACCATATTTCTACAACGTTGTAGGTATCCATTAAAAATCCAAAAGCTTCATCTCTCTTCTTTGTTTCACAGTAAATGCAGAAGTCATCTGCATATTGGATGATCTTAAAAGGATATTTTTCCAACTTTAATTTATGTAGGTCAGCTGTGTATAAATTGAAAAGAAAAGGACTTAAGACAGCTCCTTGTGGAATTCCTGTGAAAACATATCTTGGGCCTAAGAAATGGTTGTTAAAATCCCTGACATAAACATGTCTTTCTGAATATAATCCGATAATAGCATACACTATTGCCTTAGGAATGTTAAAATCAATAATCATTTTTTTACTCAAAATATTTAAGTTTAAGGTGTCATATGCTTTCTCAATATCAATAAAAATTGTTGGAAGAAAGTTATTTCTAGAGAAATTATTTTGAATATTTGTTACTAAGGTTGTAAGTGCATCTAGCGTACCCACTCCTCTTTTGTATGCAAATTGACAGGGCGTAAGCAGGTCTTTTTTATGTAGCCACCATTCCAGCCTATGTTTTATCATACGTTCGAAAGTTTTTTGCACACATGATAGCAGAGAAATTGGTCTATAAGAATGGGCCAAGTTAGGGTCTTTACCTTGTTTAGGAATCGGTGTGATTATAATTTTCCTAAAATCTTCAATGCACTCACCTGCAAGCATCTCATCAAAAATTTGTAGAAGAAAACTTTTTGCTATAATTGGTAGGTTCTCTAACATCGGATACTTTATTTGATCAAAACCCGGGGCAGTACTTTTTTTATTTCTTAAAGCATAATTTAGTTCATTAATGTGAAAATTATTTGCCAAAAAATGTTTTTTATCTAAGATCGTATGTTCGATATTTACAGTGAAAGGAACAGTCTGGGGAGCTACATGATTAAAAAACTCATCTATTAAATCATCATTATGTGGCTTACCAATGTTTATTGTTTTACGATTCATTTTTTTTGCTTGTTTCCATATCATGCTAGTTGGAGTATTTTTGTTGAGATTGGAACACCATTCAATCCAACTTTTTTTAGCTTTTTCTTTTAATGTTCGTTTAGTAAGTGCCATGCATTTTTGGTATGCAAGAAAATTATCTTTTGTGGGGTTTGCTTTGTATACTTGCAGTACATGTTTCCTTTCAGAAATTATGTTGTCACATTCTGCATCCCACCAAGGTGAAGGTGTTCGATTTTTGCACTTAAACGGTCTGTATTCTTTTAAAGTTCTTTGTGCCGCATTATTTATACAATTGATTAAGAATGCATATTTTTCTTTGGTGGTTGGATATTCTGCATCAGTAAAGTTATAAAAGTAGTCTTCCACAAACTCTTTATATTGTTCCCAATTAGCTCCTTTTAGGTTCCATCTATATCGCGGAATTGTGATGTCCTGCGGAATTTGCTGCCTTGCAAGAGTTATTTTTATCATAAAATGATTCGATCCAAGTGTGTCAGAGTAAACTGCCCAATCTATATCACTAGCTACGTCCGAGGAGCAAAAGGTAACATCTATCATAGAATCATTGCATCCTGGCCGGGTAATACACGTGGGTTCGCCAGTATTCATAACTACAAAATCACAATTATTGCTTGCTTCAATGAGTTGTTTACCAATAGAATCGTTTTTATGGGATCCCCAAGTAGCATGATGCGCGTTAAAATCCCCACCAATAATACATGGAGTTGAAAACTGCGAAAAAATATTTACCCAATCAGTTGTGTTGGTTTTAATATCCGGTGACCTATAAACGGAAATTATACTTAAAGTTTTATTGTTGAATTTGATATTAATACCACAAACAAGAAGATCGACATTAAAATTGGAAACTATGCTTAATTCTTGGTGTGAAATCGACTTTTTGACCAAAATGCAAATTCCTGAAAAACCATCTTGTCTATCTTTACGAATTACATTATAACCTACGAAACTATATACTTTTTTGGGTTTAAACCATGTTTCACTTATTATTGCTACATCAATATTATTATTTACAAGATAATGCATTAGACTATTTTTATTCGAAACAGCAGAACGTGCATTCCACTGACAAATATTTAATGTCTTTGGTAATGGAGTGAAGGTTACTTTTTACATGTGTCCTCCAACACTTTATTTATTCCTGTTTGAATTAAATCATTATTCAAATTTTTGATATCTTCAATGGTATGAATACCTTTTAAAAATTCAACTATAAAATCTGCAATTGACTTTACAATGTTTTTGTTATTTAAATTTTGATAATTTGGTGGATTATTATTTCGAGGCAGTGGTTGATTAGGGCCAAACTGAAACGGAAACATCGGTTGTGGAGGAGGAGTGTCATTAGAAATTCGACGTTTTTTATTGCTATGGCCGGTAGGACTTCGTGTAGGATGGGTGGGCAAAACGTAATTGCTATTATTCTTAAAATTTGAGTGTAAAAGGGAGTTAGAATTTCCAGACTTAGATTCAATCGCTGGTAAAGGCGGAAAATTGGAGTTGGATAAAATAGAAAAACTATTGTTTACAGATATACCAGAATAAGACATTTCACAATATTCTTTTGCCTCAATAAAGGAAATATTTTGTTCAACCATAACATTCTTAATTTTACGTTGTTTTTCATAATGAGGACATTTTCTTGAAATAGAAACGTGGTCATTTGTTTTACAATATAAACAGCGAATTTCTGAATCGTGACAAACATGATTTTCAGCTTTTACATTACTACACTTAATACATAACTCTTCAATATTTTTACATTGCCTAGAAATGTGACCATAGCGTAGACATCTGAAGCACTGTGTAACTCTGCTAAAAAACCGCTCCACCGAAAAATATACACTATTTATTGAAATATAATTAGGTAAAGTGTTCCCTTCAAAAGTTACAATAATGGTTTTTTTGGGGAGATACTGTATATCACCATCCTTTTCTATTCTACGATGTGTACGTTTAACATCAACTACTGTTGAAGGAGATTTTATGTTATCTAAAATATATTTCGTATTGAATTGAGTATCAATATCTTTTATCAAACCCTTAATTTCTAATAAATGATTTGGTATAAACGCTACAAGATCATTTTCTGATAAAAGAGGATTGTTTACTAAAGCATTGGCATCAGAACATGTTTTTAGACTAACTTTTATTCTATTTTTTCCAACAGATCTAATTTGGTTAATATTGTTAACATTTAGTTTTTTGTGTAAGATATCTCCCACAAATAAGGGATGAAGACGGCCGGCATTTTCAATATTTTTTCGTTCGATAAAAACACAAATATTACTCAAATTATACTTATCTCCATTTCTTAGATTAAAAACTTTAGGTGTTTTATTTTGTTTATAAATATCCTTTTCTTTATCACTAATGACCTGGCGACTGGTTTCAGCTGTTGTCTCAGAACTTAAAGTGGTATCCATGTCTTGTACAGGGACCGATAAATAATTTCCTGACTCCGCATCACTTTTAGAGTTAATTGCACTCATTGTCTGGTTAATAGTTACACCTAACGGCTTCTTTCTTTTTAAAGCTTCCCCCATTTAGGGGGGAGCTATTTACACTCCGTACACGTTAACCACCGTACCACTCCGTTGGCTACCTTAATGGGAATCTTGAATACTTATTAATTGTAATATAACTATTAAATACTGTTTAATATACACACAATTATTAAAAACTAATAGGAGAACTTTTAATTATCAAGTTTAACTTTGACAGTTATTTGACGTATGGATCATATGGTCTCTGAGCAAGGGATATTAATTGATCCAGATAGGGTTAAAGCTATCCGTGATTTTCCTGAACCAAAAAAAAAATAAGACCGAGCTGTCAAGATGGCTGGGTATGATTAATTTTGCTGCAAAATACATTCATAATAAATCTGAGATTCTTGAACCATTAACACACTTACTAAAAAAAAAAAAAAATATATATTAACTTTTTGTGGGGTCCAGCACAAGATAAAGCTTTCAGCACTTTAAAACAAAGAAAAGTTAGATAGCCCTCCAAATCTAGCGTTTTTTGATGCTAATAAAACCATAATTGTTAGTGCAGACTCAAGTTGTTTTGGTATAGGTGCATGTCTATTTCAACAAAATGTAGATCATACTCGGGAAATAGTGGCTTTTACATATAGGCTTCTGAACTCAGCTGAAACACGATATGCTCAGATTGAGAAAGAAGCTCTTGCACTTACCTGGGCAGCAGAATATTTTTACGATTTTATTTCAGGAGTTCCTAACCTAATTTTTGAAACAGACCATAAACCTTTACTACAAATTCTGCAAACTAAAAATTTAGATGAGTTAACGCCACGTTTGCAAAGATTTCGAATGCGCTTAATGCGATACAAGTATACTGTAATCTACACGCCGGGAAAAAATTTAATTGTAGCAGATACTTTAAGTCGGGCCCCTTTACAAACAGATACGTTAGCTAATAAAGAACTAACTGCAGAAACGGCAGCATATGTGCAGTCAATTATTCATAATTTACCAATTAAAGATTATTTTTTGAATTTAATAAAAACAGAACAAGAAAATGAATATATTTGTAAAAAACTAAAAGAATATTCTTTGTCTTCTTGGCCTGAAAGATCTAAATTGCCATTTGAATTGTTGCCATACTATCAATATAGATATGAAATTTCCTATTCGGAACAATTACTTTTAAAAGGGTCTCGCATAATCATTCCTAAGAGTCTTCAACTCAAGGTGTTGGAATTTATTCATACAGGCCATATGGGAATTGTAAAATGTCGAGATCGTGCCAAACAGAGCGTTTGGTGGCTGGGATTGTCATCCCAGATTAATAACCTTGTCACACATTGTCCCCAATGTGTTGAACACAGAGTAAATTATAGAGAAACATTTCATAAAGACAATACTGTACAAAGGCCGTGGCAAAAACTGGGGGTTGATTTGTTTAAATGTGATGATAAGTAGTACTTGATTGCCACTGACTACTTTTCACATTGGTTTGAAATTTTTACTTTAACCAATATGACAGAAGATGCCATTATTCCTAAACTTAAAGATATTTTCTCTCGTTATGGTATCCCAGAGGAAGTTAGATCCGACTGTGGTACTCAATTTTCATCAAAATTTATAAAGTTTTCAAAAGAATATAATTTTGTTCATCAGACGAGCAGTCAACACTGGCCACAGAGCAACGGTGGAGTGGAACGCACTGTACAAATTGCAAAAAGATTAATTCAGAAAAATAAAAAAGAGGACCTAAGTTTGGCATTGTTAGCATACAGATGTACACCCCTAGAATGTGGTGTTTCACCTTCTGAATTATTAATGAATAGAAAATTAAGATCTAACTTGCCCCAGCTTCCAAGCTTATTAAACTTGTCAAAAGAACCAAACACTGAAAATAAAAAGAACGAAATAAAGGATAAACAAGTGAAAAACTACAATAAGCGACACAATGCCAAGGATTTAGATCCTCTTAAGGTTGGTGATTCTGTGTGGGTGGTTGATATCAGGAAATATGGGCAAGTTGTTGCGATCTGTCAGGAACCCAGGTCCTATATAATTGAAACCGAAACTGGGAAATTTAGAAGAAATAGATGGCATTTGATTCATGCACCCTACTGTTTCCCTGTATTGAGCACCCAACCAGAATCCTCAAATGATTATGTTCCGCCAATTTCTAGTAACACAAAGCTAATAAGCTAATGATTTGCTCTAATCAAAGCAATGGTGACATACAGGGTAAAATTATGGAGGAAAGTAGTAGGGGGGAACCCAGTGTATTTCCGGACAAAATCGAACAAAGTGGAAATCATGTTTTACCTCCATCGGGTCAGGATAAAAGTGATAGTGACACTGATAGTGTATCGGACTTTGAGTGTGTAAAGCCTAGCAGGCCAAAAAGACTTGTGAAGAAACCGGTTCATTTAACAGATTATGTTTGTAGTAGTTTAAGTTAGTTTAGGTATAAGATCATCAATGACACAGGGATCTTTTATAAAAAAAAAAGGGGGGAGATGTGTTGTTAGCCTAGTTTAAGATATAGGTGCCGGAGTTAGGCAACACGGATGACGGGGGTTAGACAGGTTATGTGAAGGTTGCCGAGGCTCGGGCATGGAGGTATGTTTTAGGGTTGAGAATAAACTGATGTTTATGTGAAGTAACGATTATTATTTGTAACCCCTCTTCGATAACACGACAAAAACCAACGTTATATAATTTATTGCGAATAAATGTTATGTCTAAGCAGTCAAAAGCACGTGATAGATCAAAAAATAGTCCTGCCACCTGGTTTCTACTATCTAATTCATCATAAATACGCTCAAACAAGCTGCATGCAGCCGTGAGTGTTGACTTTTTTAATCTAAAGTCGTGTTGGGTTGGAGTTAATAAATTGTATTCTTCTATAAAATTTAACATTCTGTTGTATACAACCTTCTCTATTACTTTTGAAATTATGCTAAGGACAGATACTGGTCTATAATTTGAAATATCATGGGGGTCATTCTTTTTGAAGATTGGAATAACTTTTGCCATTTTAAATATGGATGGAAATTGGCTGGTTGTTATTGAGAGATTAACTAAATGGGTTAAAGGAATCGATATATGATCACTTATCAGTTTTATTATTTTTACAGATATGTTATCAATACCAGTACTAGGCTTATTTTTTAGTTGATCGATTGTATTTTTTATTTCAATTGAAGTTACGGGTAAAAAGAAAAATGTTTTGTTACACATTTTTGAGGTAGTACAAGAAGAAGGTAACGATGTGCCAAAATGAGTTTGCAGATTGTATTCTGTAATTGTAGCAAAATATGAGGCAAACGAATTAGCAATATCACAAGACTTGGTAATAATTTTATTATCATAATGTAGAATAATATCAGACCTGTTCTTTTGCCTACCAGTTTCACTGTTTACTAAATTCCAAATTGTTTTTGGTATATTGTAAGATTGATTAATTAAGTCACTATGAAAGTTTTTTTTAGTATTTATTAATAGAGAATTATATATTTTTTTTCCTGTTTATAGGTATCTTGAGACTCGAGACTCCCTATATTTTTTGCTATCCAATGTAGATTTTTTAGTTTTTCACTAGCGTGTCTTACCTCATTTGTTACCCATGTAGCCTTATTTGTTTTGTGTGCTTTATACCGTGTTTTTATTGGACAATATAAATTTAGATTGTGATCTAAAATGCTAACAAATGAATTTGTGGCATATTCAGCATTCAATTGTTAATAAACTACATCAAAAACTGAAGAAAAAATCCCTGCTTTAAACATCAGCATATTTTCATCTGACATATCCCTGTAACTGATGGGTTTTTATCTTTTTTCGATACTTTATTGGCTTGCAAATTTACACTAAGTGAAAATACTTTATGGTCACTGAAGTGACCCTCGAACACATTTGATTTATAAAGATGTGGTTCGATATTTGTCAATATGTAATCCAATTTTGTAGATGATGTTTTACCTACTTTATCTACGAAAACTCTTCTAGGAGCCTCAGATGTGACTCTCAAATTATAACACTAAAAACTCGTTAAAAGATTGCTTATTATTAGACATGCCAAGATAATCAATGTTTAGATCCCCACAAATATAAATATCATTATATGACTTACTGCATAGCTCCAATATATTATGTAATTTACACAGAAAACTCTGAACTTCTCCTGATGGCGAACGATAAACACTAATAACACAAATTTTCCTATTGGCTATAAACAGAGAAATCGCACAGTCACTCACACACCATTTCTTCACTAAAGTTAGAGACATCTAATGTTTTGAATTTAATATCAGTTTTGATGTAGATGATGGATCCTCCATGGATATGGAACTTTCGACAAAAATAAGAGGCGATGTTGTATCCATTCAGGGTCATAAATTGGATGTTTTCTTCAGTACACCAATGTTCTGATAGACAAATTATATCAGGTGTTTCCTGCAATGTTAAGACTTCAAGTTTGAGTAACTTATTTGTCAAAGATTGAGCATTTAGTTGCAATATTTTTAAACAACTGTCTGGTGATGATAAAAGTAACGTTTCTCTTGGATTTATCCTTTATCCTTATTTATCATCAACAGAAGGAATTTGAAAATGTTCTCTCTTGATGGCCCCATTAAGTTCTTTTGGATCAAGACAAAGCCTTAAGTCACCATTTGGCTTTTCCACAATGACAAGTGGGTGAACCCACTCTGTTGGTTTATCTACCTTTGTTATGACTCCTTGCGCTTCAAGATCACGCAGTTTATTTTTTAAACGTTTTCGTAAAGCATGTGGAACCCGTCTTATGGTGCTTATTCGAGGTTTGGTATCTTCTCTCAAGGTTATATGGTGTTTTGTTGGAAATTTTCCTAGACCTTCAAACACATGTGAATATTTTGTTACTAATTCATTTAAATTTTTAAATTTATAACTTACTAATGAATCTACCCGTTTGACCAAATTTAATTCTATACATTCCTTAAACCCCAGCAAAGGTACCTGATTTTTTGTATCTACAACTACAAAAGATATATCTTTTTTATCATTTTTAATAACACAAGTTAATGTAACTCTACCTACAGTTTTAATTTTGAACTTTGAATCCCCATATGATACTAATGATATATGATTTATGGATATGTGCTGTTGGGGCTATTTCTTTAAGAATACTTAAAGGCAATGTGCTTACCTCAGCTCCAGTATCTAATTTAAATGACACAGGCTTATTGTTAACATAAATATCAGCTGACCACATATCTTGTCCAACCTCATGTTTACATTTAGAGTTTACTGACCTGACAAAATACTGATACTCACTACCTTCACTCTCACTTCCTGAATTGTGCACATCACTTACACTAGCTTCTGTTACTTGATGCACTTTCTTCTTCTGCTCTTTCATCGCCTTTCTTGGAATTTCTGGTTTGATTCTCACATTGCTCCCTCTAGTTTTATGGTCTTCTCTACAAACTTTTGCAAAATGGTTATGGCCTTGACACTTAGAACATGTTTTACCCCAAGCAGGACATCGATTGTCTCTCAAATGATTATATCCACATCTGGTACACACACGATCACATCTTGGTTCTCTTCGTTGAACTGCATTTATTAATGACTCATTTTGTAACATTTTAGACTGGTCTTTACTTATTTCTATCGCTCGACATATGTCAACTGCTTTCATTAACGTTAACTCTGATTCTCTGAGCAGTTTTTCTTGTGTTGCTTTGTTGTGTATGCCCATTACTATTCTATCTCTGATCATCTGATCTTGTTGGCTATACTCTGTTGTTTTAATGGCTTTCCGTAGTTCTGTAACAAACGAGTCAAATGGTTGCCCTTCTTGCTGGCTAATACTATACTATTAAACTTAAATCTTTCAAATATGACATTTTTCTTTGGTGAACAATACTCTTCAAACTTCTTTTTTACGCAAGTTACTGTTCTGTCTTCATTTTCGTCAAATGTGAAGGTGTTGTACAGCTCTAATGCCTCGTCACCAGCCAGACTTAAGAAAACTGCCAGCTTTTTACTTTCTGGTTTGGAGGTTAGGTCCGTAGCTATCATAAATAGATCAAACTTTTGGCTAAATTTGCGCCAGTTTTCAGATATATTCCCATCTAATACTAGAGATTCAGGTGGCTTAAACGTGGATTCCATGATGATACCAAAAAATGATACTCACGTGTTACAATACAAGGTTACAGTTGAGTACCTATCCAAACAAGAAATGGTTTCACCACGCAAAGATTATCACACCTGACACCATGTATAAGCCTGATGGAAGGTGTAATAAATAAAACAAATACTAGAATGAGTAATTGTATAAGCAACAAGTATATTAACTTCACATGCCAGTAACTTAACCTAACAACCGTGTCTAACCTCTAACCTAATCATCTGTCTTGTCACCTCCTGTCATGCCATCCTGTTACCAACATGAATAATATGATTGTCACTTAACTGTGTATCATACAGGGCGTGAAGATTGAAAATATAAAATGTTAAAATATGTGTGTACCAGGTCAAGACGAGAGGGGAATCAGTATTCTGAGTCCTCAAACCCAGATACCTCAATCCCTCGTCGCTCATGACTAGTACTTATAGCATTATGTGATACACTTTTGTTTTTATGATTACCAATCTCTACATTTAATCCGACATGATCCTTAGGAGAATTATAATTTTTATTAATCAATTCACCAATAAATATCATAACCAAATCCCTGTGATTTTGATTCAGCATTAATATAGCCTGAGATTTAAATCTCTTTGGGTCTGAGAGTTATTTATAAAGTGACTGGGAGATTCTTTGGGGATCTCCCATTAGGATAGTTCACTACTTTAGAATGAGAACTTTGATCAAAGCCTACGTTTAATACTCTTTTCCTTTTTGATGGAGTGGATTTTGTAATCTGACTGTAGGAAACAGAATTTGAAGACAGGGATGTAGCAACTGATCTCCTCTCTTGAACTGAAATGCTATTTGCAGAGGATAGATTATTTACAAGATTAGGAAAATCCTTAATGTTCAACTTTGGGCTAGATGTTTCCCTTGGAATATTTTGGTTAGCTTCATATTAGGATACGTTGGCAAACGACATAAGTTCTGCATACAACTTGTTAAAAAAACTAGCCGAAGAAAACACAATGACGGGCCGAGAAACAAAAGAGGCACAGAACAGTGACATAAGCAGATTTAAAGATACAGTATACTCCCTCTATAACGAACACGGTTTTTTCGCTTATAACGAGGTACATTACATGTAACGTTAAATTTCTATTGAACTATAACCCTCTATAGCGAGGTAAATTTGCTTATAACGAGAGAAAATAAGATTGAAAAACGCGTTTTTTTACGTTTTAGCCCGACCGTAGCTATAAATAAATACCCTTTTTAATTGCCGTCCGCAATAAACTTCTTACAATTTATCATTCTTAGTCGGAAATTTACAATTTATGATTCACAAGTGTCATTGTAGGAGGTTGACCATTCACACTTAATAACATAGGGCCTAATAGACAAGATGTGGAAAGTGTTTTAAAGGTTGTCAGAAACTTTATCCAAAGAAAAAACGCAAATGAGGAGGCATAAAACTGTTTCACATCTTTAGAAAATATGATAGATAGAATACTGGACAATTTAAAGCAGTGAAAAATGACAGACTTCTTCCAATTGCAGACGCAGTGGTTTATGTTATTCTTGAAAATACGCTTTATACAGATAAAGAATACAGATTTTTGTTTTAACGTAGGTATATCATTGACAATAAAAGTAAACAAGTCTTTTTTGTTTTAATATATTTCATTGACAATAAAAGTAAACAGCTTTTTTTCAAAAACGCCATTCAAACAATATTTATTAGCATCTTATATTGCTTCGAATGGCTTCACTATAGAAAGTTAATGTTTTAGAAAACTACATATTCATATGTATGCACAGTATTATTGTTGTTTGATATAACGAGATCCGCTTATAACGAGGTAATTAGTCTGCCATTTCAGTTCTCGTTATAGAGGGAGTCTACTGTAATAACACAAACGGAAGGAAAAATAAATTGAAGTACAACTCAAACACAGAAAAGAACAAAACAATTTTGAAAAAGGCATCATGGAATGTGAGAGGTATAAATGGGAAGGAAATAGAACTGGGGGAAGAAATTAGAGATACGACCATTGAAATAGTAGCTATAACAGAGACAAAGAAAAAAGGAAAAGGATCAATATTAGAAAACGGAATGTTACTAATATATAGTGGAGTGGAAGAAACGAAGAGAGCTCAGGCAGGAGTAGCGTGCATGATAAAGAAGGACAGTATCAACAAAGTAAAAAATTGGATGTATTACAACGAACGTATACTAAGAGTAGACATAGATATAGATACAGAGGAAGCCAATACAAACCTAATCATATGCTATGGACCAGATGAAGACGCAACAAAAAACGAAAAGAATGAGTTCTGGGACAAATTACAAGAAGTGATAAATGATTGTACAGAGAAAATTGTGATCACAGGAGACATGAACAGTAGAGTGGGGAAAGAAGCAGAAAAATGGAACAATGTCATCGGACCTTATGGGGAGGAAAAAATAAACAAAAATGAAAAATTACTACTCGAATTCTGTCTAGACAATAACCTGGTGATTATGAACATACACTTCCAACATAAAAGAATACACAAGATCACAAGAGAAGTCAAATCAAGAGACGAACAATCAATTATAGACTATAAACTATAGTGCAAAAAACAGAGAAGAACTGGATAAGAGACGTAAGGGTAAAAAGGAGTTATGAAATTGGTAGTGACCACTATCTACTAGAAACCACATTCAAAAGCAAAAGAAAAGAAATAAAAAGAAATCAGAACATAAACAGAAAACAAAATCCACAAGGAAAATAATTCCTGCAGCTGGCTGTATACCACGTATCACAAAAAGAGGTTAATCTTTGTAAATGGGTATATTTTATAAAAACCCTTAAAAGGGCTACATTAAAAACACGAACGTTTTCGGAACAACAGTTCCATCATCAGGTTAAAAATACAGGTTACCATGCCTGAGCATTATAAACAGAAAACACAAAGAAATAATAAAAATTTATAAACTAAGGGAAGAAACAACGAAAATAAGATACTCAGAAGGGCTAGAGAAAGAGATGGACAATGAACATGAAATAACAGAAACGATAGAAGAAGAATGGGGAAAATTTAAAAATACGATGATAAAACCAGCTAAATCAATATATGGAACTACAAGAAATAACAACAGAGGGAAACTGACATCTTGGTGGAACGATAAAGTGAAAAGAGAAATAAAAGAAAAGAAGAAATTATGGAAAGAATACATACAAGACAAAACACAACAAAAATATGAAAATTATAAGAGACAAAGAACAAAAGTTAAAGAGATAGTTAAGAAAGAGAAAAAGAAAAGTTGGGAAAAATTTGGGGAAAAAATGGAAGAAAACAACACAAAAAACGTAAACTTATTTTACAGAACACTGAAAAACCTACGAAGCAACAAAGAAACGAAACTGAAACAAATAATGAACAAGGAAGGAACAATAACAAACGACGATAAGACAATAATGGAAAGATGGAGGGAACATTTCCAGCTGATACTGAATGGAAATCAAGCGAATACAATGGAGAAGGAAAGCCACAACAAGAGAGTATCCATGAGAAACACGGAAAATCCAGAAACTATAGAAAAAGAAGAACTGGAAGAAGCAATAAGAAAGATAAAGATTGGAAAAGCATCAGGAAGCGATGAAGTAGCACCAGAAATGATGAAATATATAGGAGTAAAAGCAAAAGAAAAATTGTTATACATATATAACCTAATATGGAAGAGAAAAGTAATACCCAGAGAATGGACAAATGCAGTAATTATACCTATATGCAAGAAAGGAAGCACAAGAGACTGTAAGAACTATAGAGGTATATCACTACTATGTGTAGCAGCAAAAGTATACGAAACCATAATAGAAAGGAAAATCAGAAATGAAATAGAACATAAATTAGAGGACGTACAAAGTGAATTCAGGAAAGGACACAACACACAAGACCATATATTCACCATGAAACAAGTAATAGAAAAAACCTTAAAGAAAACTAGAGTAATACATCTGAGCTTTATAGACATGGAAAAAGCATTGTACTCAGTCAAAAGAAAAGATATATGGGAAAGCCTAAAGCCTAAAGAAGAAGCAAGTAAGTGAAGAACTGATGAAAGCAACAAAGAGTATATACATGAAAACAATAAATACAGTAAGAATGTTAAATATACAGTCAGAACCATGTGAAACAACTCAAGGAGTTAGACAAAGGGGGAAGTCTCAGCCCAGTGCTATTCATAAATGTAATAGATGAGATAGTGAAAGAATGTAAGAAAACATTGAAGAAATACTTACTGCATCGGTTGGAACAGAATGCAAATGATAAACGCTGAGATGTGTATATTTGCAGATGACATAGTATTAATTGCGGAAACTGCAGAAAAACTGAAATACAACTTAGAGAAATGGAACCTAGAAGCAAGCAAATACAACTTAAACGTAAACAAAGAGAAGACTCAGATAATGAAAATATCAAGGAAACAAGAGACGGAAGATCAAATAGACGTAATGATAGACCAACAAAAAATTATACAGACAAATTCATACAAATACTAAGGAACAGTAATCAACAACAAAGGAGACATCGAGGATGATCTTAACACCAGAATGGAAAACACAGGAAAACTATTCCAAGCACTGAATAGAGGATTCCTTAATAACAAAGAAATATCAACAAAGACCAAGATGACAATATACAAAACAATATATAGACCTACAGTGACACGTGGAGCAGAAAATTGGATATTAAACAAAAGACATCAGAGCAGAATTCAGGCAGCAGAGATAAAATACTTCAGAAGAACGATCGGAGTAAAAAGAACCGATAGAATCAGAAATGAAGAAATAAGAGAAAGACTCAAAATCAAACCGATACTCGACTCAATCAAGGAGAAAAAATTGGCATGGTTCGGACATCTAACCCAGATGGACAATAATAGACAAGTAAAAGGAGTGTGGGACGCCAAACCAATAGGGAAGAACAGAAGAGGAAGACCCATTAAAGAATGGAACAGTGACATCTAGCAGATACTGCAGAGTAAGGGTAAGGGTGCGTTCATTACGGAGACCATAGCATGGTATCTTCGCCTAGAGCATAGCACTGACAGTGAACGCTCGCATTTAAAATAATGCATTTATTTTACGTGGCGATGATAATATAATACCATCCTATGGTCCGATCGAGAGGCCTCGGCGCCTCGTTATGAACGCACACTAAGACTTGGCAGGAAGCAACACAGATGGCATCCAATAGGAAGGAATGGAGAAAGTTCGTTAAGAGCTAGGACACATCTGAAGACTGTAAATTATTGTAATTTAATGAATTGTATTATAAACGGCCCAACACCGAAAGGTACAAATGGGTCTACTGATTAAGTAAAGTAAAGTTATACTTATACATTTTCTTAAATGTTGAAATAGTTATTTCAGTTATAAAAATTGGCAAACAATAAATGATGAAAACCATTAAATTTCTGACACATCTTCAGAAATATTAAACGTATTGTTGAAAGCATGTTCTGATTCAAAAGACTAATTAGATTCGTACAGTAATATATGTAGCAAGATTAAGTTGTTTTTCTTTTTGTTTCAGAGATAAAGAACGAGGCCACCAAGGGTTAGTTGTCTTAAACACCTTAATTCATTGATTATTTACTAATCAACCATACTTAACAGTATTGCGTTCAATAATAAAGGTAATTTTAAATGAGGAAAACCACTAAATTTCAGACACCTCTTCAGAAATGTTTACGTATTGTTGAAAGCCTTTTCTGATTGAAAAGACTAATTAGATTCTTAGTGTAACATATGGCCCTAGATTAAGTTGTTTTTCTTTTTGTTTCAGAGATAAAGAAAGATACCGCCATGGGTTAGTTGCCTTAAACACCTTAATTCATTGATGATTTACTAATCAAGCATACATTACAGTATTGCGTTCAATAATAAAGGTAATTTTATACTTATATAGTTTTTTTAGATGTTGAAATAAGTTATTTCAGTTATAAATATTGGCAAAAAATAAATGATGAAAACCATTAAATTTCTGACACCTCTTCAGAAATATTGAACGTATTGTTGAAAGCATGTTCTGATTTAAAAGACTAATTAGAGTCGTTGTATAACATCTTTAAGTAGATAAATTGTTCTTCTTTTTGTTTTAGAGATAAATAATGATAATGCGACAATGGGTTAGATTCCTTAAACACCATAATTCAGTTATGATTTATCAATCAAACATATTTAAGAGTATTGCATTAAATAATGAAGGTAACTCTGTATTTATATAGTTTTTCTAATTGTTGAAATTTATTGTTGAGTTATTTCAGTTATAAAAATTGGCAAACAGTAAATGAGGAAAACCACTAAATTTCTGACACCTCTTCAGAAATGTTTACGTATTGTTGAAAGCCTGTTCTGATTGAAAAGACTAATTAGATTCTTAGTGTGTAACATATGTACCTAGATTAAGTTGTTTTTCTTTTTGTTTTAGAGATGTAGAATGATGCCACCATGGGTTAGTTGCCTTAAACACCTTAATTAATTGATGATTTACTAATCAAGCATACTTAACAGTATTGCGTTTAGTAGTAAAAGTAATTTCAGTTATAAAAAGTGGCAAATAATAAATGAGGAAAACCACTAAATTTCTGACACCTCTTCAGAAATGTTTACATATTGTTGAAAGCACATTCTGATTCAAAAGACTAATTGGATTCTTAGTGTAGCATGTATAGCTAGATTTAGTTGTTCTTCTTTTTGTTTCAGAAATAAAGGATGATGCCACAATAGGTTATTTCACTTAAACACCATAAATCATTGATGATTAACTAATCAAGCATACTTAACAGTATTGCGTTGAGTAGTCAAGGTAATTCTATTCTTACATAGTTTTTATAATTGTTGAGATAGATAATTAATTTCAGTGATAAAAAGTGGCAAATAATAAATGATGAAAACCTCTAAATTTCTGACACCTCTTCAGAAATATTTACGTAGTGTTGAAATGCGTGTTCTGATTCAAAAGACTAGTTAGATTGGTAGTGTAACATGTAGCTAGATTAAGTTGTTTTTCTTTTTGTTTCAGAGATAAAGAAAGATGCCACCATGGGTTAGTTGCCTTAAACACATTAATTTATTGATGATTTAGGTACTAATCAAGCATACTTATATAGTTTTTTTAAATGTTGAAATAAGTTACTTTATTTATAAAAATTGGCAAACAATAAATGATGAAAACCAATAAATTCTGACACATCTTTAGAAATAATAAACGTATTGTTGAAAGCATTTTCGGATTCAAAGGACTAATTAAATTCTTAATTAGTCGGATAGTTGGAAGTTATAAAAATTGGCAAACAGTAAATGAGGAAAACCACTAAATTTCTAACAACTCTTCAGAAATGTTTACGTATTGTTGAAAGCCTGTTCTGATTGAAACGACTAATTAGATTCTTAGTGTAACATATGGACCTAGATTAAGTTGTTTTTGTTTTTGTTTCAGAGATAAAGAAAGATGCCACCATGGGTTAGTTGCCTTAAACACCTTAATTCATTGATGATTTACTAATCAAGCATACTTAAGGCCGGTTCTACAATGTAGGTATAAAATACAGTATAGTTATTCTTGGTTTAACTTATACCTCGAGTTATTCGAAGTATAACTGATTGCGCGTTCTACAATGTTTGAGCGACGACAGTATACATATCTCCGAGAGTAAATCGGTACCTCGGAGGTAAAGGATACTATGTCCATTTTCTTACTTTTTTAGGAGAGCAGTTTTAAAATTTTTTAAATTTGTAATCAGTAAATACTCAAATGTTTCTTATATTTAACCAAGATTAATATATTATTATTGTGGTGTGTATAATCGTTTTTCATTCCATGAAGTGTTATATACCTGAGATTTACCGTTCATTATTTAAAAAATTTTTAAAAATGTGTAGTTGGACATAGTGTTGTTTACCTCTAACAACTTTTTTAAATAATGTGGCATTGCATGTTAAGGTCTTTACGAAATAAACAATACAAACACATTAAACAGCCTATACTATTATTTTATTAGAGGTAAATATTATAAGGTTATAATAATTATGTAAAATTATAGACGGCAAGTTTCAAAATTGTTAAAGATGCTCCATATCATCTTCATCTTCTTATGGGTAATCGTTTGTGGCTACATCGCTATGTGTTAAATTTTGATAAAACGCATGACAAACTGACGGAACAAAAGGCAGTAGTGTAATTAAGTCATTCTACTTTTGTTTTGTGATTGGTAATGGGATTACTGAGACTTGATTTAATTGGGCTGGAAACGTTACTTGCTGTCTTCGATACCTCATGAAGGTAACTTCATACAATATTTTGATTATTGAAATCGGTCTTATAAAAGAACTTTCCAATGTGTTCTTGTTGGACTTGTAGGAAAACATATGTTGACAGTAGAACAGGGTCTTTATTAACATTTTTTTTTCTACTTACAAAAGGAGGATTAGATGACAATTTCTTATCGAACAGCGTTTTGAAGTTTTTGAAATCTGCAAGTTCCATATTGTGCACTGTGTATTTACCTGATGTTTGCCTAACTAGTTGTTGCCAGTCCCTTGGTGTTAAAATGGCCAAATTGGAGAGTTTCTTTCTTTTTCTTTCGATTAAAGCATGAATAGTGTGCTTCCATATGTGTGTGCCCTTTCAGTAAAAACTTTTGAGTGATCGTCTTTATTTGCAGTATCCAAAAATAGCACATTATAATACTTATATTTTTATTTTGTCCATAGCAGTTATCGGTCCAAAGAGTGATGTCCTCTACTTGACTACCTGGAATTGTATTGTCAGCCCATTTCAAAATTGACGAGGCAATTTCATTTGCACCTCGGGCCCCTTTCGATTCGTCCCACATTATACATTGTACAGAAGAATCACTGGCATCATGTAATTGGCCATTTTAACATTACGACTTGAAGTCTTTATTAAAAATATCTGCGTACAACCATTTTTTTGCTCTGAGCTTTGGATCTACATGTCTTTCATTGCATTCATCAATGTACAGTTGATACATCTTTTCTATTGTAAGTTCTGTGCCCAGATAATCTCTCTTACTCCTTTCTCTGGAATAATGACTCTCGTATTTTGGGAATGATTTAATATGTTGATGTATACTATTTATGGTTTCGGTATGAGTTTTATTGGTTGGCGTGTATCTACCTCTTTGATCAGCTTTTATTAAACCTCCTGGCTCAATTTTTTTCAACATATTTACTACTACTAAATTGGATATAACAAAGTGTGTTTAAAAACATAACCTTGCACACCTTCAATAGCTGATTGTTCATTGTAAAATGGTAGTGTAGTGTATTATTTTTAGATTTGGTAGAATTTAGATCTTTTTTTCTTGATCGAAGAGTAGGTTGGATGTCGATACATGAGAAGATAAATTGCTTTTTAAGATCTGAAACGTTTGTCTCAGTCCAGTATGAGTTGAAAATTCTTTGTCTTTCGTATTTTGGCAATCTTTCAGAGCATTTCATGTGACACATGCAAGGAGGCTTTAACATTTTTGCAGGCATGTCTTTGCCTCTTTTACTGAGATACTCTTTCCCACCAGCTATTTTTCGTTTGAGAACATTACAGGCCCAATTTTGTTCATTTATTACACGTTTTTTACCTTTTTGTTTGCACTTAGTTATATTTTGTACATTTCTTTTAACACTTTTCTCTTCTTCTAAAATAACTTCATTATGTTCATTGAAATTGCCTGCATCACTGCTTAGGGATAATTCGTCCTGGAGAATATTTTTTTATTGTCCCACTAATCGTAGGAGTAATAATAGCTTTCTCTTTTACCTTTGTTTTCGCTGGTTTACTTACACGTCTCATATCATTGTCGTCTGATTCTGAGCTTTCACCACTTAGAGGCTCATAGATTTGATCAATATCCGAATTTTCATCTCCAAACAAATTATCACTTTCGTCCACTTCTTTCTTATAACGAATATATTATATCAAACCAGCTAAAAGAAGGACTTAAATCGTGTTTTATTATAATTTATGAAAATATTTTAATTCAAAAATAATGTTAAAAAATAAAAAATTTAGACATGACTTTAAATTATTATGTTTAATTTCAAATCGAGAGCTGTCATTCGTTTCTCGTAAAGTGTAGCACAAAACTGTATTGAGTTGTGGCATACTAGAATAAATAAAACACACTGGAAAAATTAAAAATTTAATTTGAAATTAATACAAAATGAATAACTTTTACATTTACAATTTAAATATATGTATTTTAATTCGACACTGCTGAAATAATAGTATTTTGTCATATCTCCATTATTAAAAAATTCTTCAAACATTTTGGACATTAACTCAACCGTCTCTCTGGTTATTAAATTTATTAGATACCGTTTTTTGTTGTTAATAATAAAAATAATATTTATCTAAACACATTTTGGAACGTTATTTTTTTTATTTAGATTTAGTGCAATTCCGTTATCTGTGATGGCAACAATGAATTTTTTCACGAACCATTGTCTTCAGTCTGAACCAGAGATATGTTAGTGTGTTGTTGTTGTTAGCCTAGTTTAAGATATAGGTGCCGGAGTTAGGCAACACGGATGACGGGGGTTAGAGAGATCATGTGAAGGTTGCCGAAGCTCGGGCATGGAGGTATGTTTTAGGGATTAGAATAAACTGATGTTTATGTGAAGTAAGGATTATTATTTGTAACCCCTCTTCGATAACACGACAGTTAGAGAAGCTCTCTTATATATCTCTGGTCTGAACACTGGTTTACATTGGGAAAAAAAGTGTACCATTTTTATATGACGGGAAGTGTACAAGTGTACATAACACTATGTCCGGATGGTAAATGACGGTGCACACATATAGTAGAAGTAAACAACACCAAGTCCACATGGTGTTGTTTACCTCTGACTGGAAGTGGACTTGGTGTTTATTAAAAAGTCGGTAACTTGCCGTAAAATTGTCTCTGGACATAGTATGGTGTACCTATGTGTAGAGCCAGAAAAGTTATATTCAAAAGTGCAATAATCTAAATTTCGATAAAAATGGACATAGTGTCCTTTACCTCCGGGGTACACAAATAGCCTTGTAGTTCTAATGAATGACAGAGTCCCTAATTTTCCTGACAATTGACGGGCATAATATCTACCTAAAATATAATGGACCGTGGAAGTGATGACGTAGATTTTATTGACATCATCTGTCAGTTTCACTTTCCAAACAAACCTTGTTTAATGTGGATAATTTGTATTTTTCGTTATTTTTTCATTTTTTTTACAGAATCTTTCCGCTTTTTGCAATATCTAAGTATTCTAATAGTTACTACAATAATTTTACAAGGTTGTGTAAATAATAAAGCATGTTGTTTTATAAAAATAACAATAAAATGGATGTATCAATAAAGTAAGGTTAGAACGTCTTTAATTTAAACTTTTAAACTATATTTCATATAAATAGAACATTAAATTATGATGGTATTATTGTAAAAAACACTATACTTAAAAAAAAAGCAGCAGAGGAAGCAAAATGTTAACTTTATAGAAATTAAAAAGTCTTGAGATTGGGCATTTCAACTTTTGTTTGGAAAGTAATTGACAGTTGTGACGTCACACTTCCACGGTCCATTTACTGTTATAATTGTTTGGCTTTATTTTGTTAATATCATTTTGTTCTCATTCTTCTATTAAAATTCTAAATTAAAATGGAAAAAAAAGCGTTGCAACAACTTTACCGCAAATGAAATTGATGTGTTGGTGAGTTTAGTGAAGAAATTTAAAGAAATTGTAGGTAAATAAATTATAAAATTCTGTTTTTGAATATTCAGATTTATTTATTATTACATTCTAGAATGCAAGAAACCGGATACCATAACAAACAACGGGAAAGAAGCAGAGTGGAGAAAAATAGAAATGCAATTTAATTCTATTTGTGGGACAGGTACAACTGCCAAAATGTTAAGAAGCAAATGAGACTCCTTAAAGAAGTCAATAAAAAAGGAATATGCAGATTATAAACAACAATTATATAAAACAGGTGGTGGACCAAAAAGAGATTTAGGGCTTAACAATGCTAGTAATCGCATATTAGCTATAATTGGCGTTGGGGCAACAGGAACAATATCACAGCTTGATTCTGATTTTGGTATGCAAAATATGTTACATTATTTTTTATTTTGTAGATACAAATATTAAATGTAGAAATATATGAACATATTTTTTTATAGATACAGAAATTATTGTTCAAGAGGAAAATGTTATTTCTGAGGAAACACTTGAAATTATCAATATTCAAATTGTTAAAGAATTTGATGATTGTGAGATTGATGACTCAAATGTAAATCCAATAGAACTGGTAGGTATGTATTATCACTACTTCTGGTTTGTTTGTAATGTAATGTATTGCATTTACAGGCAAGCTGTAGTTGGAAATCTTGGACCCCACAACAGATTAGGCAGCCCATGAGCAAAGCATTAAAAGTATTAAATGTTGGTAAGCGATTTTGTTAAAGCATGTAATAAGCATATTTTTTCTGTTTTATTTCTAGATGCAGAGTGTAATGAATTAAGTAAGGAAAACAAAGTTCCTGAAGAAAAAGAACCTGTCAACTCTGCTGATACACCAAAAGGTAATTTTTTTCTATATTTCAAAATCAGTAATATTAAACATGTAATTTTTTAGGTTTTGCTAATGCTGAAAAGAGGAAAAGGTTCTATAAGAAGGAATCAATTCCTTCAAAAATAAAGAAACAGCAGAACTGTGATTTATATGAAGAATTAGCAAAAAAAAGATTGAATATATAGATTTTCAAATAAATTTGCTAAAAGGAGAAGCTGAAAAAAAAAAGAAAAACGTCTTGCTGAAAAGCATGCTTTAGAAACCAAGATGCTAAAAGAAGCTGAAAAAAAAAGAAAAACGTCTTGCTGAAAAGCATGCGTTAGAAATCAAGATATTACTGGCCGAACTAGAAAACAAAAAGATCATTTGAATTCTTTGGTGTAAATAGAATATTAAATTTTTTAAGTATAAAAATCTTTGTTTTTTACCTAATTTTTTTTTAAATAAATTACATTAAAACTATTTTTATCATGTGTTATATTTTATTTTGAGTTATAAATTAGCAAAATGATTTAAAATGAGAAAAGCCCTCATTCTGTTTTGTTCCCGCATAATGCCTTGGTTTCTATCAAGTGGTAAATGTACTTCTGCTGCTTCAAAAGGAAATTCATTTGGTGGCTCTTCTTCATGTTCTTCTATGGCAATATTGTGTAGAATGGCAGTTGCGACTATTATCGCCTGTGAATGTTCCAATGACACTCGCATACCAATTGAGAGAATAGGAAACCTACGTTTCCACACTCCATACGATCTTTCCACACAATTTCTTGTTCGTATGTGTGATTCATTGAAAAGTGTTTCAGCAGGAGTAATAGGTTGCTCTAAGGGAGTGATTAAAACATTATTGTTAGCATACCTAATCTCCCCTAAAATAACACTCGTTCCAAATTCTCTATTCTCCAACCTTCCTCTTATTCTACTGTTATTATAAATTACCTGATCATGGGACGAACCAGGCCACTGTGCAACAACATCCATTATCTTTAAATTTGCATCACAAATTGTTTGTACATTCCATGAAAAATATCCCTTCCGATTTCTATATCTTTCTGGTTCATTTCCACCTGGAGACATAATACAAACATGGGTGCAGTCAATAGTACCAATAACATGAGGGAATCTAGCAATGGCATAAAAACCTTCTTTTACTTCTAAACGTTCCCTGTCTGTTACTGGAAATTTTGTGAATATTTTTCGTAAAGATGCAATAGCCTCAGTGACCTGGGTAACAATAACACATGCAGAGGTTTTGCGTATTCCAGCAAAGTCTCCACATGTGAGTAAAAAGTTACCTGTAGCATAAAAACGCAAGGTAAGAAGCAATTTTGTTTCTGGTCTAATAGCTTGATTGCGATCTGTTAACGATTTAATGTTATTTTCAATCAAATTTAGTAGTGTGGCACATGTTTTCTTCTGTAGCCGGAAGCGTTTGAAAAATTCTAATTCGTCAAATTCCACAAAGTACTTTGGCCTAAAAAATATTTTTTTTAATTCAAACCTTTCCAACTCTTTTCTTTCAAGGAAATTTCTTTCCTTGAAACTTACCGAACTTTGAACAATTTCGGTTGTCGATATAGGTACTACTGCTTCCCTTTCATCTTCATCGGAATCAAAAAAATTTAAATCTGCTGGATTCATTTCGAAAATATTATTTAAAATTAAAAATTAATTAAAAGCAACGAATAATAGAAATAATATCACCTATAACCTTATTCGCTCATCAATCTGTCAAGGAATGCCGACCAATAGAAGGCGAGAATAACTTTATCTCTAGTATATTCTATATTCGCCCGAGCTGACATGGATAAGTTATCTGTTAGTTTATACTGAGAACAAACTTATTCTAAACTTGTAGAACACAATTTTTTGTTATTATACTAGGTATATACTTTAATTGTAGAACCGGCCCTTAACAGTATTGCGTTGAGTAGTAAAGGTAATTGGGTTAACTTGAATTTTAGTGCAATGAATGTCTTATGTTTGTTATTATGAAATAATATACTTTTATTCTTTTTAAGTTTTACTTGAAATCTTACATATTACAATGTGCTTAACCTATATTCGTTAAGTGACCTGAAGTTGGTCATGGTCTTCTTGAAGCTGTCATAGTCATATGCTTAGAACATAAAAATAGTTCCAAGGCCATATGAGACATCTTCCCCTTATACACTTTTTTAACAAAACTCCAACTGAGAAACAAAAATAACTATTCTGACTATGCTCTAGGAATACATCTATGAAAGCCATGTCTAACTTATAACTAATCTTTATACCTAGCTGGTTTTACAACAGCTCTACCAGACCTTGTTGTAACTGTCTTACTATTAATACCTAAATTCAGGTTACTGTTACAATTCAAGTTACTAGACACAATTTTGGTTGAAACAGTTGAACAAATTTTGGGCTTAAAGTTATTATTGTTATTATTATTAATATTTAACCTTGTTTGTGAGGAGCTAGTTCAGACCTAATGAGTGGAAACATATATTCTTTCTGAATGGGAGGACATTCATTTGGTGATGGTCTTAAAAATGAAGTATTTCGTCTCGTTACCCTGCCAAAGTTATCCCGAACCATATACGACCTAGGAGCATCACATTTCCCTACAATTTCCCCTGGTATCCAGTGTTTCTCCTTTTCTAACCTGATTATTACACTATCACCTACCTTAAATTCTGACCTGCCTTTCGAACTTTGATCGTAATAAATCTTATCCTTATTCTTTTTTTCAGCTAGTTTCTGTGACTCACTATTCAAGGATGGTTCCAAATTTTTACCTGAAAGGGGAAGGATACTACGCAACTGTTTCTTAAAAATCAATTCTGCAGGCGAAATATTGCACCCTGCTAAAGGAGTGTTCCTATATTCTAATAACGCCTTAAAAACGTCTGTATTTGATTCTAGACTTTTTCTCAAAATATTTTTACATATACCTACTGCCATTTCTGCAAGACCATTAGATTTTGGATATAACGGACTTGATGTTTGAATTTTAAATTCCCAATCTTTAGCAAAACTGTGACATTCGGCACTATTAAATGGCATATTGTCAGCAATCAAAATCATAGGTATACCAAAAGTTGAAAATATTTGTTTTAATTTATAAATCACATCGCCAGAGGTTTTAGACTCTAACTTTTCTAGCTCAATCCAATTCGTGTAGTAATCCACTACTACCAAATAATCTCTACCACCAAAAGTTAAAATATCACATCCAACTTTATGAAAAGGTATGTTAGGCCTATCATGTGGAAGTAAAAGTTCTTTGGTTGGTTTCCGTGAAAATTTAAGGCAAGTATTACATTTTGAAATATAATTTTCAATATCTGTGGTCATACCTAACCAGTAATAAATTTTCCTGGCTCTTGACTTAGTTTTTTCCATTCCCAAGTGTGCAATATGTAATTTATGAAGCATAAGGCTTTGTAAACTTTTGGGAACCACTAGTCTGTCATCATAAAATATTAAGTTATTTTTTTCATATAAATCATTTTGAATTTTAAAAAATGTTTATAATTCAGAATTAAAATTTTGAGAATTTTGTGGCCAACCATTACTTAGAAAGTTTTTAACTGTAGACAAAGTTGGGTCATTTTTAGTTGCAATCTGTAGTTCTTTTAATCTGTCTTCTGCCCAGATATGGGCAAATCTATCTCGAGAGAATGTACTGTTACCAACATTTCTTTATCATCTCTACTCGTGGTTTGTATGAATGACCTAGAGAGTAAGTCTGCTATATACATATGCTTCCCAGGTAAATACTGTACCTCCAAATCATAGTTAAGAAGTTTTAATTTTAAACGTTGCAGTCTACCACTAACTTTATAAAAGTCTTTTTTACAAATTGAGAGTAGCGGCAAATGTTCAGTTTTTATTATAATTTTCCTTCCATATACATAATTATGAAACTTAGACAGTGAAAAACAAATTGATAGAAGCTCTTTATCTATTTGTGGATATCTGGTTTCTGTTTTAGTTAAACTACGTGAGCAAAAGAAAACTGGCTGTCCCTGTTGTAAAAGGACATTCCGAATTGACTCGCATCAGACTGTATTTCAATAGGCAAATTGGCATTAAAAATTTTTAAATTAGGAATTTTAGTAATTAAACATTTTACACTATTCAGGGCTGTTTTATGCTCTATAGTCCAAGACCAAGGCACATTAATTTTAGTTAGCTCTCTTTAAGGAGTTAATAACTGAGATAGATTTGGAATGTATTTAGTTAGGTAGTTAATCATACCAATTATTCTTAATAACTCTTTTTTATTTGTCGGATCTTGTATTTTCAAGATAGCCTCAACATATGAAGGATCTGGTTTTACCCCTTCTCTTGAAAATATTTGACCTACATAATATTTTACTTCCCTTACTTTATATTGAATTTTATTTTTGTTAAATTTTACTCCAAATTTTTTAGCTCTTTGCAAAATCTTATATTATATTATCTTATATATTTATCTTACAAAATCCACTTCCTTGTCATTTCTTATTTCTTTTACTTGAATTGAACATATTTCAGCGGCTCTACAATACTCTTCCGCCTTTTTTAAAGTTAGATTAGCTTCACGAAGGAATCTTTCTTGTAAGGACAAGTCTCTTATGCCACTTACAATCTTATCCCTTATTAAGGAATCTTCCAGGTCCCCAAAGTTGCAAGGAGACGCAAGGGTTTTTATGTCGGTGATGTAATGATCAAAACTCTCACCTTCTTGCTGAATTCTCGTGAATAACTTCGTAAAAACTATCGTAAGTCTCGTTCCTCATTAGCTTACAATGGTTTTGAAAGGCCCCAACAACTCTCTTAAATATTTTTTGGTCTGCATCTGACAACTTAAATGTCTCGAACTTTTTCTGGGCTTCTTCACCGGCATGGTTTAGTAATATTGCCACTTTGGTTTCATCGTATTTTTTGCTCAAATCGGTCGCCTTCAAATAAATGTCCAAGCTTCTTAAAAAATTATCCAAATTCACGTGGACATTGCGGTCAAACACCAGGTTTTTCGGCGGCTTGAAGCTACTCTCCATATTAAGATTTTTATTTATCATCTATTTAATTACCTGACACCATGTCTTATGTTTGTTATTATGAAATAATATACTTTTATTCTTTTTAAGTTTTACTTGAAATCTTACATATTACAATGTGCTTAACCTATATTCGTTAAGTAACCTGAAGTTGGTCATGGTCTTCTTGAAGCTGTCATAGTCATATGCTTAGAACATAAAAGTCGTTCCAAGGCCATATGAGACAATGAACATAACCTATAGATATGTTTGACGTTAAATCACAGTATAAGTTGTTGTCTATACTGTGGTATAAATAACAACCAGTATTCTCACTCTACCGCGGTACCTTTGATCTTTTTAGTCAAAATTCGGTGACCTTGACGCCATATTGTTTGGATGAAAACCGTGGACTGGCACTGCACATATGGACGCGACAGAGCCGACTTTGAATTATTTTGAAAATTTATTTAACGAAATTGATTTTAATTTCAATCAATTTCAAAACTCTTTTCTTGTTACTCTTTCATTCTTCGAGAAATTAAAAAAAAAATTGTTTCTTCTACTGCGTTGTAATTATGATTTTGTTTTCTAACGTTTCACAACTATTTGTTACAGAACTGTCTTATACACTATAAAAAAAAATCAAATGGAGAGTTATGCAACAGTTTTTAATAAATATACTAGTCTTAAAGCTGTATGGTTATAAAGTAGAATAAAATGCAAAGTTTCATTCAAAATTTAAATACGGAGTTTGGAATCAGTTAATATATTTTAATTATATCTCACTAAAAACACAAGAGGATGTGAACAAAACTCCTAAATAGGTATATTGATTAGTGATTGATCTTACCTGGTCATTGTAATAGACTATTTTGACTTGTTATTTCGATATAAACGATTAAAGAATGTGTTATTGGTGTTTCCAAATAATTATTTTATTATTTTTTCTTTTAGTTTTATTTTCATATTTTTGAGTATTGAAATTTCTGTTATTGAATTTTAACAAATAGTACAAACGTACACGGCTAAATAATGTTGTACAATATTTGAGTGGACTTTGTTCAAATGGTGACTAAAAGTTATGGTACTAAATCGAGAACATAATAATATTCGGCTGTAGAGCTAATATGTCAAAATTCTTTTGAAATGGAATGTCAAGTATACCTACTGATAAAGTCAACAGAATCACCAGTAGGGATTTTTAGATTACCGAATGTGTCACCGGTTCTATTTTATATACATTAACCTATGAATATACAGTTTTATCCGACAAATGAGTTACACTTTTTGAGTAGCTGTCTGGTATATTATTTTTAAATAATATATTAGGGCTGGGTAAACATAATTTGCTCCATAAAACATTTTTGTAAAACTTTTGTTGTTGTCTATACTGTGGTTAAGCACACTACCACCTAGCATTGAAACTTCCGTGTTAAGGAATAAAACAATGATTGGCGCATCACCTAGTGGTCGGACGCGTAACTATATATACATGGCGCTAAATTCAAAAGTTTAGTAATATTACCTAGGATTGTAAACTCATTTTAAAGTAAAGGAAAATCGATATAATCCTAAAATAACAAGAAAAATCCTTATCCTATACGATAATAAATATTTTTCGTATACTTTTTGGGTTTTCTTGTTATGTTGGGACTATATTTATTTTCCATTACATTAAAATGCCAAAGTGGTTAAAAAAATTAAAGGATAAAATATAGAATAAAATCTTTATTTATAAAAATGTTACAAGAAATGTTATATGTGTTACAAGAAATATTAATAATACAAGCCACGTGTAGTATAATTTAGTTTTCTTAATGTTGTGACAAGAACTGGTCAGTATTTAAATAATTGTTTTGTCATTCTTATCAAGTTTTATGTGAATAAAAGTCTAATTCTGCAAAAGACATTTTACTACAATTTTATTCGCATGAATTTACAATCGGGAAGTACTTTAGACCAGATAAACTAGAGGCTGATCCAAACTGTCAAACTTCCACCAAAGAATTCAAACATTGGTAAGTATATAACATTCAAGAATTTTTTAGAAAGCAATGAATCTAAAGATAAATCCCTAGAAGATAAAGATAAGTACATGCTTTTAAAAAATTAATCTACGATTACATAAGCGAATCAATCAATCTGGAAAACCAATTGCTTTTTTCACACATACCCTCACATATTCTGAATGAAAACATTATGCAATTGAAAAAAAGCAAATGAGTTGAAGTATTAAAAAAAATGCAGACATTATCTGGTAGAAAAGCAATTCTAACCAATTACAGATTAAATCACTATTTGGTTTATATAGAATGACGGTATATATCAAATCTAAAAAGGAGAACTAGCTTTACTTCACAAGAATTTATTAATTATCTACACTCTAAAGGAATATATTCAAGTAGAACAACACCATATAATCATGAAGGAAATGGTTAAGTCGAAAAATACAATGAGTTTGGAAATTGGTGAATCTAGCATAGAAAACCAAAAATTTAGAATTCACTTAATGGAAAACTGCTTTACCATGTGCTCTGCACTATATACGAAGTTTACTGTTGAATTGTTATATTATTGAATCAAGATAATGATGAAGGTCCAAATAACACACTAGACAATTCCACTACTAAATAAATACCAGATGAGACAGAAAATTTACCTGTTCAAAAACCTGATGATAATGATGAACCAAGATTGGAAAATTCAGATTTTCATTCTAGCTGTAAATCAGCTGGAGCTAAAAATAAACCAAGATAGTTGCAATATTTTGTTCAAAAATAGGGACGGGTGAATGTAGTATAATTTAGTGTTCTAAATGTTGTGACAGGAACTTGTCAGTATTTAAATAATTTTTTTGTAATTCTAATGTCCAATTAAAGCCTAATAAGCAACAGACAGCCATCAGACATTCTGAGTTTTTTGTAGTACTTTCATCCTAATGTAATAACACACACTATCAGTGGTCAGTGAAAACTCTTACAGTCTGGCGTTCTACTCACAGAAAGAGAGAACTCAAGGACCCTGCTAAGTTGGAAACAGAACAATTAAATGATTTAGTTCTAGAAAGAAGTTTATATACATTTATACTCATACTATATGTTATATATTTATATGATAATACTTTAATTCTTTATATATATATATATATATATATATATATATACATATGTATATATATATATATATATATATATATATATATATATGTATATATATATATATATATATATAATATATATATATATATATGAACTTTGATCAGATAAAAGGCATATATCGAGCACAGTTTAATTAAATCTTGCCCAAGTACTTTCGATCCCTAGATCATCTTCAGGGGCATCTGAAATAAGCCAAGAAACGTTTTTTTATAACCAAAGAAATTGATTAACTTCGATAAAAACTCGAAGTTTTATGGTTGAAAAAAGGTTTTTTATATGATTAACGTTTATAGACTTACTTCGTCAATTGTGGCCTATCCGGCAAGAACAAGATGTCATAAACATATAATTGTACATTACACTACACTACAAATAGACAAACAAACACTTTAAAATAATTTGAGGAAGGCTACATTGCTTGAAGAAGTCGGAGACAGAATGGCTCCTGATCTAACGGAAATGTTGGGGTGACATGTGACAAATGACAACTTGGATGAGCAGTCACAATCATAGATATGTGATCTGCACCTTTTACAATTCTATGAAACTAAGTATTGACCAAAAGTCCAACTGACACTACTATAGGAGGTCACTGATGAAATATAAAATCATATAGAATATTTTTAAGTAGATTGAATAATCCAGATCTCACACTCAAACATGTCTGTAATAATTAAGGTGTTAGTTTGAGAGCAACTGAAATAGACGAAAAGTAAGAATGCAAGAAGCGGACTAAACAATATGTTAAACAGTGGGTGGCTGACTACAATAAAATGGTCTACCAAGCACTATCTGTAATATAGAAAGGAAGAGATCTGACTATGTAATTAAAATACTAATAATTGAAATCAAAATGGAAAGCAAAATATATAAATGGGGTGTAATCCAAGTAGTTCAGTTGAACCCACAGTCAATGGTATAACTATAAAATTACTATGGATGTGCTCAGTGCAGGAAGTCTAAACAGTCGAGCTGGGTCCCCCACGAGGTGAAGCTGTAATAAAGTTTTTAAAAATAGGTTTAAATTTAGTACAATTTAAATTAATTTGAGTATTAAGACAGTGAGAGTTTTCATTCGTTTCCCTTGTAATTTCCAAATCTTCCAATAAATCCAACTCCATATAGTTTTTCTTTCTACTAATGTCATGTAAGATAGATGAACCAGTGTTGATGTTAAAATTGTGTTTACTGGATAATAAGTGTTGACCAAAACTTGAAGAGTTTGGTCTTTTCAAATGTTCTGAAACTCTAGTGGATAACTTTCTAATGGTTCTACCTACATAAGAGGCTTCACAATCATCACATTTTAATTTGTAAATACCACTTTTGTCAAGTGTGTTCATCCTATCTTTGGTGTTGATTAAGAAGGAACCTAAGGTGTTGTGTGACTTGAAGGAAATTTTGATGTTATCGATTGTAGAAGTAAAAAGTTTAGATATTTTATTGGAAATGCTGCTAATGTAGGTGAAGGAGAAATATCTGGTGTTATTTGAAGCAGTAGGTTGAAGAAAACATTGTGATGAATATGCAAGCTTTTCTGCAATTTTTAGTTTAGCTCTATTTAGAAGCTTATAGATAATGTTAGGATCATAACCATTATTGAAAGCAATTTGTTTAAGAGTGTTAAGTTCTGAATTAAAATTATCATTAGAAAGTGGAAATTTGAGTAACCTATGAATGTAACTGTTGAAAGCAGCCATTTTCAACAGTTACATTCATAGGTTACTCAAATTTCCACTTTCTAATGATAATTTTAATTCAGAACTTAACACTCTTAAACAAATTGCTTTCAATAATGGTTATGATCCTAACATTATCTATAAGCTTCTAAATAGAGCTAAACTAAAAATTGCAGAAAAGCTTGCATATTCATCACAATGTTTTCTTCAACCTACTGCTTCAAATAACACCAGATATTTCTCCTTCACCTACATTAGCAGCATTTCCAATAAAATATCTAAACTTTTTACTTCTACAATCGATAACATCAAAATTTCCTTCAAGTCACACAACACCTTAGGTTCCTTCTTAATCAACACCAAAGATAGGATGAACACACTTGACAAAAGTGGTATTTACAAATTAAAATGTGATGATTGTGAAGCCTCTTATGTAGGTAGAACCATTAGAAAGTTATCCACTAGAGTTTCAGAACATTTGAAAAGACCAAACTCTTCAAGTTTTGGTCAACACTTATTATCCAGTAAACACAATTTTAACATCAACACTGGTTCATCTATCTTACATGACATTAGTAGAAAGAAAAACTATATGGAGTTGGATTTATTGGAAGATTTGGAAATTACAAGGGAAACGAATGAAAACTCTCACTGTCTTAATACTCAAATTAATTTAAATTGTACTAAATTTAAACCTATTTTTAAAAACTTTATTACAGCTTCACCTCGTGGGGGACCCAGCTCGACTGTTTAGACTTCCTGCACTGAGCACATCCATAGTAATTTTATAGTTATACCATTGACTGTGGGTTCAACTGAACTACTTGGATTACACCCCATTTATATATTTTGCTTTCCATTTTGATTTCAATTATTAGTATTTTAATTACATAGTCAGATCTCTTCCTTTCTATATTACAGATAGTGCTTGGTAGACCATTTTATTGTAGTCAACCACCCACTGTTTAACATATTGTTTAGTCCGCTTCTTGCATTCTTACTTTTCGTCTATTTCAGTTGCTCTCAAACTAACACCTTAATTATTACAGACATGTTTGAGTGTGAGATCTGGATTATTCAATCTACTTAAAAATATTCTATATGATTTTATATTTCATCAGTGACCTCCTATAGTAGTGTCAGTTGGACTTTTGGTCAATACTTAGTTTCATAGAATTGTAAAAGGTGCAGATCACATATCTATGATTGTGACTGCTCATCCAAGTTGTCATTTGTCACATGTCACCCCAACATTTCCGTTAGATCAGGAGCCATTCTGTCTCCGACTTCTTCAAGCAATGTAGCCTTCCTCAAATTATTTTAAAGTGTTTGTTTGTCTATTTGTAGTGTAGTGTAATGTACAATTATATGTTTATGACATCTTGTTCTTGCCGGATAGGCCACAATTGACGAAGTAAGTCTATAAACGTTAATCATATAAAAAACCTTTTTTCAACCATAAAACTTCGAGTTTTTATCGAAGTTAATCAATTTCTTTGGTTATAAAAAACGTTTCTTGGCTTATTTCAGATGCCCCTGAAGATGATCTAGGGATCGAAAGTACTTGGGCAAGATTTAATTAAACTGTGCTCGATATATGCCTTTTATCTGATCAAAGTTCATTTATTCGAGCATTCAACCTTATATTTATTTATATATATATATGTTACGTCCCTCCACATATATTATCAGTTTTATTAATAATTTTTATTATTTTATTTTTATATTTAATTCTTTACTTAATGTGTGTGTATGTCTTGTCATCGTAAATTAATACGGACCTGCACAGTACCCCTCCTAGTCTTAAGGGAGCAAGCTGCGGGACGACACGCATATTTCAATCTTAGTTTAGAGATAGTCCTGTATAAATCGGCGCGTTAAACACTCCAGTATTTGTGTAACTATAATAGTACCCTGACCACGTGACATTGTGAGAAGATTTTGTTCCCGAATCGCCCAGTGCACTGAGGAAGAAGAAGAAGTATCCATCAACATCACAGGTACCGTAATTTGATTGCATACACACATAGTATTTATATTAATTGATAAATTTACCTATAACTTATTTTCATATTAAAATTGAGCCAGCACCTAAATAAACATTATGAGTGCGTATTTCTCTTATAGAACTTAAATTCAGTCATTGGTCCTTCGAGCCGGATTAAAATTAGTTTAAAGTAATTTATTCAATTAAAAACGTAATCAAATTATATAAATTTTTAAATATTTGGGCAAAAGTTTCTTATCAAAGGTCGTTTAAAATCATTGAAAAAATTCCACAGCGGTACACATCTGGCATCTTAGCTCCGTTAATCCCAACCAGGGTCTCTACCTGACTTATTGTTAAATCGAAGTACAGCCGTTGAAAGTTTCCAAAAACACAATTTCTGTTACAAAGATACTACAATTTAGAATTCTTTAAATACAAGGGGTTTATATGATTATATATTTATTTTATATAACTTAGGAAATTAAAAAAACGCAATATTAATTGAACACTACTGGTTTTAAAAATATTTTATGCGTATATTTCTAGTTACAATTAAATAAATATATATTGATTTTGTTTAAGTAATACTTGGAGTGTTTTTTTGTTTGCTCGATTATACATACTCATATATAATAAATATTTATTCTTACTGATACTTTATGAAGCTATCAATACTAGCTTCAATAATCAGCATACTGAATTAATTAATTTAATTGCTGTCGAGGAAGACGCAAATTTGGATACGGAAGAAATAATTAGGTTTGAATTTGCCAATAGTATTAATAAAATAGCTTCTCTTTATTTTAAACATAATTCTTTATTAAATAATACTACTAGTGGAACTCAAAATGTGTCCGCTGATCCACAAATCAAATCAAAAACTAACGTAAATCTTCCTAAACTAAATTTAAGTATATTTGCGGGCGAGATTACAGATTGCCCCACTCTTATAGACTTATATAATGCTCTTGTACATAATAATTCTGATCTTTCTAATATAGAGAAGTTTAGTTATCTTCTGCAATCACTTAAGGGAGTACCTTACAATTTAATTAAAAGCATTAAGCTGCAAGATTCTAATTATATAATTGCTTACAACACCTTAATTGATCGTTATGAAGGTAAACGAGACTTATCTAGAGCATTATGGAAAAATATTCAAAATGCCAGTGTGGTTAAAACTGATGATCCTGTTTCACTTAGAAAATTATTACATATTTTCAATGAAAACTTAGCCTCTTTAGAAAAATTACTTTTTTCTCCCGCTCAATGGGACTTTATTCTAATGAATTTACTGATGGACAAACTGGATGTAGAAACAGTTAGAGCTTTCGAATTACACTTTGCTTCAAAAAATGTACCTTCCTATGAGGAAGTTTATAAGTTCGCATTGCAGCGTTGCACTTCATTGGAGTCATATAAAAGACAAGTCAGCAAAAATGTTAAATCTATTAATTCCGATACTTCTAATAACGTAAGGTATTCATCTCGTCAAACTTCTACATTTTTGACCAGTTCTGTCAAAAATAAGTGTCTATTTTGTGGTTCGGATCATGCTTTATTTAAATGCAATCAATTTCTTGCTGAATCACCTCAAAAACGTTTTGACTTTGCTAAACAGAATAAATGTTGTATAAACTGCTTGTCTAAAACTCATGTTACGATCAAATGCCTTTCATCCAAAAGATGTACACATTGTAATAAAAAACATCATACTGCTCTTCATTTTGATAATCTCAATGCGAATGATCATTCTTCTTCTTCTTCTCACAACGAGGTTGCTAGTTCATCTAACGATCCTATGCCTTCTGTATCCGCCTTATCAAATACTTTGACAAATAATGTCTTGCTAGCTACAGCTACAATCTATGTTCTCGATCGTTTTGGTAAAGCCTTGGAAGTTAGAGCCTTATTAGACAGTGCGTCTCAAGCTAACTTCATTAGTAAAGAATGTGCAGACAAATTAAGTCTCCCTAAATTCAATGCGGCTTTATCGATACAAGGTCTTGATAGAATGTGCACCCCAGCCAAATCAGGCGTAAAATTGAACATTTCTTCGTCTTATAACATAAACTTTCATTGCGAGATAGATGCAATAATTCTTCCTCAAATCTGTCAAAACATGCCAACTGTTCCAATTTCTTTAGACAACTTGCCGTATCTTCAACATTTAAGGTTGGCTGATAAAATGGCAAATATTCCAGGTAAAGTTGATGTTCTATTAGGAGCAAATATCTTTCCTTACATCTTAACAGGAGGAATTATTAAAACCCGTAATGATCAGCTTTCAGCTCTTGAAACAAGTTTCGGTTATGTTTTGATGGGAAATATTCCACCTACAAATATAACAAATATTCATTCCTTTTTTACGTCATTTTCTGTTAATGATTCTGAGCAATTAGATGCGACATTAAAACAATTCTGGGCCATTTAGGAAGTACCAGAAGTTAAATCTTATTCTCCGGAAGACTCATTCTGTGAGAAGCTGTATACTCATACCACTTATAGAAATTCCGAGGGCAGATTTGTAGTAAAGCTGCCTTTCAAAAACGAAATACCTTCTTTTGGCGACACGAAACGTTTAGCCTTACAAAGATTTAGTTCTTTAGAGCGCAGATTTGCCAAAAATGCATCACTTAAGATTCAATATTCAAGCTTTATCAAAAGTTTCATAGATAATCATTATTTAAATCCTATTCAGCCAAGTACGGCAATAAATAATGCTTATTATCTACCACACCATTGTATTTAGAAGGAGTCCAGTACTACTCCATTGCGCGTTGTGTTTGATGCTTCCGCACACGCCCCTAACTTTCCGTCTTTAAACGATACGTTATATTCAGGTCCAAAATTACAAAATGATCTTGTAAATTTATTGCTTAAATTCAGGTTTCATAAATATGTCTTTACTGCAGATATTAAATCCATGTTTACTCAGATTCTTATCGCTCCTGAGCAACAAAGATTTCAAAGAATACTTTGGCGTTTTTCGGAACAGGAATCTATTGCTGAATACGAACTTACTCGGGTTACTTTCGGTGTGTCTAGCTCACCATATCTTGCAATTCGTACTCTACAGCAGCTAGCACTCGACGAACCGGACTTACCTGTAGCCTCATCTATACTCCTAAAAGATACTTACGTAGACGATGTGGTGACAGGAAAGGATTCTTTAGAAAATAGTGTTCTTGCTATAAAAGAATTAATATCTTTATTGAAACGTGGTGGATTTGAATTACGAAAATGGGCAAGTAATGCCCCTCAGTTATTCTCTCTCGCTAACATTCCTTTGGATCATATTCTGCAACAGTCTTTTTCATTTGACTTAGATCAATCTTCGTTAAAGGTATTAGGACTTGGATGGAATCCATCATCTGATGATTTCTTTTACAAAATTTTACCTCTTCAAGCTTCCTGTACAAAGCGAAATCTCTTATCCCAAATAGCTCGCATATTCGATCCTTACGGTATTCTTAATCCTGTCACTTTGATAGTGAAGACTATTATTCAACGTCTTTGGCTACTTAATTTAGATTGGGATGCAACTCCACCTTTGGAAATTACTTCAAGGTGGGAACAATTTAAAATTGAACTGCCTATACTGTCTAAGTTTACTATACCTCGTCATATTTCTTTAAATGCAATTATTTCCTGTGGGCTTCATGGCTTTTGCGACGCTTCTTTACCTGGATCTTCTGCTGTTACGTACCTTCGTGTGTGTTATGATACAGGAGTCATCAAAACTTATTTTCTTTTAGCCCGAACAAAGGTATCTGCTACCAGGGTACAAACTATTCCTCGTCTCGAGCTCAATGCAGCAGTAATTCTTAGTAAATTATTATCTTATATACTGCAGACTCTCACTATACAATTTAGTAGAATTTACGCATGGTCAGATTCGACTGTTGTTCTTCATTGGATTAATTCACAGCCATATAAATGGAAAACCTTCGTCAGTAACAGAATTTCTTATATTCAAGACAGGATAGCTTCAAAACACTGGCGATATGTTCCTTCTTCATTAAATAGTGCAGATCACGGGTCCCGTGGACTTTTCCCCGAGGATTTCTTAAATACTCCTGCTTGGTGGGTGGGTCCGGAATTTCTTCGCACTACTGAAGATAACTGGTCATTCTCCTTGACCGATTCTATCGAACATAACTTAGAATTGAAACAGAAAAGTTGTCTTTTGTCTTTTCCATCTGATGAATTTGTCGATAATCTCTGTAATCGATTTTCTTCCTTTTCAAAATTAAAACGTATCTTTTCCTATGTTCTTAGATTTGTTGGTAACCTAAAATCAGTCAATCAACGAACAGTTGGAAGGCTTTTTATTCAGGAACAAAGTAACGCCACTAATCAACTAATTAGATTAGTGCAACAAAGATATTTGAAGGAGGAAATAGAACAGGTTAAAAGTAATTCTATAAAATTCAAATATTTGAAAAAATTAAATCCCTTTTTTGATTCACATGATCTCCTAAGAGTGGGCGGAAGACTTAGCCAGTCAGAATTAGCGTATGACAAGCGCTTTCCTCTTCTTTTACCTTCCAAAGGCAATTTTATTAAATTACTTATTTCGGAAATCCATATTGTACATCTACATGCAGACTTTTGGCAAAGATGGAGCAGAGAATATTTACATACTCTTCATCAACGCTCGAAGTGGCATAAAAATGAGGGTAATCCTAATATAGGTACACTCGTACTAATACGTAATGAGACCAAGCCTCCCTTACAATGGCAAATGGGTCGAATTAAAACTTTAATTTTTGGTCAAGATGATATTGCTCGCGTAGCTATCGTACAAACCGCGAAAGGTGAATTTAGGCGACCTTTGGTTAAGCTATGCCCTTTGCCTTATATTGACTAAAAATGCAAATATGCATTTTGGTGGGTGGGAATGTTACCTCCCTCCACATATATTCTCAGTTTTATTAATAATTTTTATTATTTTATTTTTATATTTAATTCTTTACTTAATGTGTGTGTATGTCTTGTCATCGTAAATTAATACGGACCTGCACAGTACCCCTCCTAGTCTTAAGGGAGCAAGCTGCGGGACGACACGCATATTTCAATCTTAGTTTAGAGATAGTCCTGTATAAATCGGCGCGTTAAACACTCCAGTATTTGTGTAACTATAATAGTACCCTGACCACGTGACATTGTGAGAAGATTTTGTTCCCGAATCGCCCAGTGCACTGAGGAAGAAGAAGAAGTATTCATCAACATCACAGGTACCGTAATTTGATTGCATACACACATAGTATTTATATTAATTGATAAATTTACCTATAACTTATTTTCATATTAAAATTGAGCCAGCACCTAAATAAACATTATGAGTGAGTATTTCTCTTATAGAACTTAAATTCAGTCAATATATATAAATCAGAATCATAATATAAGTTCCAGAAAAATATTCTGGTTATCAACAAAATTATGATTTTGATTAGATTAGCAAAATATTGCTTCTTGCAAAAAGAAAACCCAAGAATGAGGAATAACCAAATGATAGCAAATAGAAAAAACAAACAATGGATAAGGTAAATAATTTATTTCTAAGGTATGCTTAAAGTTTTCACCCAGAATGTAAGCTTTGCTAAAACCTGATATAGTAACTTTATTTGCTCAGTATAAACTCAAAACAACAGAGGATAATAATGTTTTTATGCCTGAAATGACAAACACAATTACAATCAACAGATTTTTTCACCAGTATGTCATCTTAAGATCAGTCATCCCATCCCTATCATCAACAGAATAGGAAAGATCCCTGTCGACACATTCAAATTTATTTATTCATAACTCTGAATGCCTTACCGCTGTCTGTGTGGATGCAGGCTAATATACGGGACAAGCCGATTAAATGTTACAACTTACAATATACAAAATAGTGGTTAAGTACACAGTATTTTAAGACAATAAAATTAAATAATGTGAAATAAAAATATATTATGTACACAAACACACACACATATATATATATATATATATAATTAAACATGTAATTACATTTTAAAAGTTTCCAAACTCTATGGTACCAGTAACTCTTCTACTAATATTTATATATTTTGAGGGACATATTAAATACATTTACATTTAGGTTGTTTAACAAAGAAACGTATCTATTCAGTGGGCTATTAGCACCATAGGTTGTTCTACAAAATGGAACATTAAAAGTACATAGATGAGGCAAACCATGGTAATATGGTACTCTAAGACCAATCTCACTCACAAGAGAGGGACAGGTCCCTCCTCACACTTAAAGCAGGCAAGCTCATAGACCTCTCCATGATAGTGTAGTCATGGTCTGCTAATCTAATCCAACTTTGAAAGGCGCACACCTGTAGAAATTTATGCCGAACCCTCTCTAAGGTGATGCTTTTTAAGATAGTTGTTGAACTACCACCTACAAATAATTCAAATACTAAGCTAAGTAAGACTGGTTTTATAATATATACTTAATTTTAGGTTAAATTTATAAACTAATTTTATAAGTAAAAGGTCAGATATAATGTGAATAAAAATATAGGTCGGTGGTATAATAGTTCTTACCTGGTCCTGGTAAAAACAAACTCGGAACGGCTGTTCTCGTAATACCGCTATTTCCAACATTGACTATATCTTCCTCTTTAAAATGCAGCATTCTTTTGCAGCATTCTCTAATTAGGGCTCTTAATAGCATTCACCCATTTATCAAACATATCCATATAATGTCCTGGACTTAAAAAACGGTATTGCTTGCCAGTAGTATCCATGCAATCTGGAACACATCTTTTTTGTTCAGTTCTTCGTCTCTACATTGTTATTCCATGTAATGTGTTCGATTCCATAATAAAAAATCGTCGAAAATTGTACGATTTTGCACTATTTATATAAAAATTTTTACATTATAAAATAAATTATAACAAATAAAACAAATACAAATATGGCGCCGTATTTGTCTAAACTCAACTTTGACTTGATCACAGCACACTCCCTCCGCGCAAGAACGAGACTAGCAGCGCTACCAAACGAATGGGCGCCTAATCCGAACATGATTTGACCTTGGCTATCCCTGTTACCAATCTAGGTGTAATTTTATCTATGTTAAATGTAAGCTTAATATACGTCAGTGTTGCCATATACTCAATTATTTCACACTCTCACATATAAAATTATGGGCAAGATTTATATTATATGAAATGAAAATTTAAAATTAAAAAATACATATATAATTAAAAAAACGTGAAATATATATATATATATATATATATATATATATATATATATATATATATATATATATATATATATATATATATATATATATATATATATATATAATTAAAAGCATTAAAATTATACCTATAAATATTATAAAATAAACTTATATCTTACATTTAAAATACTTATAACTATAAATATTTACATTTAAAATACTTATATAATAAAAACCATTAAAATTATGCTTAAGGTAAAAATTAATAGTTTAGAAACTTTAAAAACTACAGAATAAAGTAAAGTTAAATGAAAAAAAAATTAGGTTAAACAAAAGAATACACTAAATATTTAGCTATATTTAAAGTAAAAAATACTATTTTATGAATGCTTTTTATTATGAATTCAAAAATTGTGGCTTCTCATAACAAAACATTATATAAAAATTAATGGGAAAATGCCAGTAGTTGGCTGTATACCATCGTTTAAAAAACTTATACAGAAGTAAAACACTTCACATTTACCTAAGTAGGGGAGAGGTGGGTACAGTGACACAGAAAAATTTGAATTTCTGTCATCGCTAGACCATTAATAGGATTTTACTTGCAAATATCAATTTGGACGTGTTATTGTGTTGCAAATACATCATGAATGACTACATTGCTATAAATTAAGAAAACAAATAGATTTAAAAAAAAGTCTGAAACTTTGCATTGTGTCAGTGTTCCCTGGTATGAAGGGTACACTGACACAAAGACATTTTTCAACTGTAATATGTAAGTATTATTATTTAGGACTAATTAAACAATAAAAACGTATCTTTATTATTGATCTATAGAAAAATATTATAAATGCTTGTTGTTTTCTATGAAATCAAGTCCGTTTTAACATTAGGAAAAAAGTGTCGACCCCTGCTAATTTTTGGATGGTCCAAAATTTTTATAATCTGGTTGTTGAATATAACACCAATGTCTGTGACACATGGAAACACAAAGCATGTGACATTTTTTGAATTTTTACGTAAAAAACTGACTTCCATCGTACCAATGGTGTTTATCACCACAACTTTCCCAATATAATATTTTTCGATTTCTTTATTGGAATGGGCTTCATATTTGAGTCTCACTAATAAGAAATCATTGATCTTAATGTCGCAAATTTTGGCTGGATCTAATGTCAAATCACATAGGTCTTCATCATCACTATCTGAAAATATTTCACTTCCCTCTGACGTGTCAGAATTATGGAGACTATAAGTTTTACCATCTTCGTCTTCCGACTCAATAACATCATCATTGTTTTTAATGTCTTCTGAGATTATGCTTCTTTTAACTGTTTTCGCTTTTTTGGCTCTATTACTTTCAATTTCGTTTTTCTCTGGAGTGTCAGTAGCAATCATAGTCTTGCCTTTTTTTCTTCTAGTTTTAACCGAAATTGTCAGACATTTTTTTTTGGATATTCACGAATAGCTGATGGACTTACAAATGTCAATTTTCTTCCACTTGTGGATGAAGGTGACAATTTCTGTAATGGAGTTACGTCCTGGTTCTTGATAGAGTTATCTGTGGTACCTCCTGTCGAGGTAGATGGTTTTGGATCAATATTTGGTGAATTAACTAATGGTCGTTCTGTAACTTGGCTTGCGAAATAATCATCATCATTAAATACGTGACGGTCAAAGGGAAATATTCCAGTTTTTTTAAAAGCTGCCGATATATTTACAGGTGTCATAGATCTGGGGTAAGCGAGTCCCACAAATGATGCTACATGGTAGATTGTCACAGGTGTGCCCGGATTAGCTTTTTCCCACGAACTTAAAGCATCGTTGTAAAATATATGAAACGGTTTTAGCAGACCCACATCTAATGGTTGCAACCGATGGGTGCAATGAGGAGGCACAGTCAAAACAGTGACCCCATTATCTTTGCACAGAATGATAGCTTCAAGAGATATATGGCTCTCATGGTTGTCCATGATTAATAGTGAAGGGTTAGCTTTTGAACTACAAGTATGTTTAATGAAATGTTTTAAAACTTCAATAAAACATTCTGTGTTCATCCATCCTGCTTTCGTAGCCAAGCCTAACGTCCCACATGGCGCTCCTGCCAACATATGGCTTTTAAAATGGACTCTCGGAAATACCATTACGGGTGGGATTGCACTTCCATTTGCACTTACAATGCAGCATGTGGTAACAAGTGTACCTCTTTCACTGCTTTGAATTTTAGACACTTGTCTAGTGCCTTTTTTGGCTAGCACCTTTGTCGAATTGTTTTGAACTGTCAAAGTTCCGGTTTCGTCTAAATTGTAAATTCTGAATCCATTTGAAAAATTTGGATGTCGCTGCAAAACTATTTCCAACTTATTAAAAAATAAGTTTACATTTTCTTTATTGAATCCTGCTGCTCTTGCTAGACTACATCCCTCTGGAGTTCTTAAGGATATTGTACGATGTCAATAACGAAATCCTTTATACCAGTCGACTGAAGCTTTTTTTTCCTCCTCCCAATTTTTTGGAATTTTTAATTTATTTGCTTTCGCTAAGTCATATGAAAGTTTGCGACAATCGGTAATTGTTAAACTGTAAAACATTTTTGAACACGTTATGATATAATCAACGAGAGCTTCCTCTAGTTCCAAAGAAAATATTTGGTTTATTTTATAGTTAGGAGCCATTCGGCATTCGGGATCATCTCTGTATTTCTTTACGTATCTGCTTACGGTTTTAAAGCTTAAGTTTTTCTCTCTAGCAGCTTGACGAATTGATATACCACTGATAACTAGATTGACTGCTTCCCTCATAGAATCTTCATTGAATCTACCCACTGTCTTATCCGTTTTCTTCTGACGTACCATCTGTAATGTAAATTCATAATTAACAAAAGCTTCTTAGACCCTAATATGATTTTCCAGCACTCATTTGCTGTCAAGATTTTATGAAATTCACAAGAAGGGTACAGTGACACATCGTGTCACTGTTCCCTATCAATATTCGTGTCACTGTACCCACAATGCTGTTTTATACAAAAATTTGTAAATTTTTTGTTAATCTACAAAGATTTTAAAGAAATTTTATTGCTATTACTTACATTTTATACGACTTTTTTACGACCCAGAACACAATCCAATAATTCAGGTTTGTTTCCTCGTAGTAAACAACTAAAAACACCCTTGACAAAATACTTCTGCACTAACAAAACACAAACATGCGATTTTCTCCAAACACAACAGATTCTGTCAACTTTTTATAAGACAACATGGTACAATGAATATACATTGTGTATTCATTGTACCATGATAAGACAAGTAGTATTCTTATTATACCAACTGTAAAATTCCACAATATCACCAACTTGCTAACATATTTTCTACTAGGATTTTAAATGTGTCACTGTTCCCTGTGTGTCACTGTTCCCGCCTCTCCCCTATTCGCTGTGAGCCGATGAGTAGAGGGGATATGACAGTTTTCACCAGCGCTGTTAGTGGCAGTTTTCTGCATTTAACTTGTAAATTTTCAATTAATGGCGAATATGGATTTTTCAAAAAAAAAAGATATAGCAGCTGTTGTATTGATACATGTAAAAATACTGGGTATATCAGTGATTGTAAATTTTATTCATTTCCTGTTGCCAAGCATAAAACAGTTCAAAGAGAAAAGTGGATTATTGCTATCAATAAGAAAAAGTAAGTAAATAACCTATAATACAAACAACATAATATTTCTATGGTGTAAAATAAAAAAATAATTGATTTTGTAGCGAGGATGGATCATTATGGACTCCAAAAAGTCATCATTTAATTTGCAGTGATCATTTTCTTGGAGGAAGAAAATCTGATGCAGAAATGAGCCCTAGTTATGTACCTGAGGCCTGGATGCAGCTATTATATTTCGAAACATTGCGTACATGCCCAGCATCAACTAAATCTTTCCCCTTTTTTGGTGTAACTGGTTGATATGGGATATCATGTGATATAGACTTAAATCCAGTTTAATGTTTAATATCCATTTTGATAAAATTCAAACAAATTGATATCTAAGTACTAAGGCCTACGCACACAAAAAATAACGCTGAGCAAAAACAGTAAACAGAATGAAAAATGAAAACAAGAGGTGTAAACTGGATTTTGACAGATCTGATATCCGATGACACGAAATACGAAATTTTTTGTACGAATATATTGGATTGTCGTATCCGACATTTTTTGACATAATATATGTCATAATATATGTATCATGTGTCAGATTATTGGATGGATTAATATTTATTTCAATTAATTGTCAATAAATGTTAGCTGTTTTGTTTGATAATATAATATATATTATATTGAGCTACGTTCTCGTCGTTTTTGCCTCACATAGTGTAGAAGACCCAAAAGCAACACTTTATGTATTGCATTTATATAATAATTAGGTCTTTGTTCCATTTTAAATATATTTCAAGTAGTAAACATAAACACTCCACAAAAGTAAGTAAGGTAAGGTAACCTTTAACCTTTAAATATTTTCACATAAACTTCGTCTTTTTCTCAATGGCCTCTTGCGTAAGTAGTCATCCAGTCGCAGGAACTTATATCTTACATATTATAATTATAACGAATAAAATAAAAAAGCGTAATTACTTTTATTATTCATTCTGTGTATTCGTTCAGTAATCAGTTTACAATAATATTTCAGTTCATAATCTGTGTATTTTGAGATAAATATCTATTTTTCTCGTTTTGTCATATTTCACTTACACCGGTTTTACAAGAAAAGTACAAGTTTCAAACCGCGAGAGAGCGCTACTGGTGAAACTCACAGCCAATACGTTGTATACGTCGACGCGTCGGCATGGCATTGGTAATTCTGTATAGTTCATCCCAAACCCTTCTTTCAGTGCGTCACAGTTGATCGAATTCTCTCTAACGCATTAAGCTAGAAGTGACAGAAAAAAACGTGAGTCTGTGATTATTATACATAGAACTTAGAAAATTATATATCGTTTACGGGTATTTGCATATTAAACCGAATTCTACTTACGGATATATAATTAGTTGGAGTTTAGAATACGCTAAATAGATATCCAATCAATGATGCGCATAAATAGGGGAAGTGTGCCTATGTTGGACCCCTGCCTATGATGGACCCCCTGCTATAATTTCAAATATGGCGCGGTTACATGCACATTGCCGGTTGCCGCTTGCGCACGAAGTTTGTAGTTTAGTATTTGCAAAGTTTCAGACCATTAGCGGTTATAACAGTAAATTTGTGAAATAAAATTAAAATTTGGCGTTGCTGATCTAATAAAATTTTTTGATAAGTAATATTTTACTGGTAACATACGTTAAGCTAAGTGTTGCTTTTGTTTTGTATAACATGACTACACTTTCTTTGTCAAATACTATACTTTGTTTTAGGTTAGAATGGTCAAAACAAAAGTAACAGAATTAAATTTACTGTCTTGTCTATTTGCCTATGATGGAACCCTTTGTCATTACCTATGACGGACTAGGGGTCCATCATAGGAAACAGGAAATAAGTTTCTACTTAACGATTAACATAATACATACAGGGATGAATCCTCATAAAAGGCAACAGTGGAATGAGAGTAATATACAGTAAGCTTTAAAAGAATACAAGAAAAAACTATCCGGTTTAAGCTGTCAGCAAAAACATTTAACGTTCCAAAAACGACTTTGAAAAGGCGCTTTAATAAGCAACAAGGAAGTACCAAAGGCGATTTGGGAGGACAAAGATCAATATTTTCCACTGCTATTGAAAAGGAAATTGCTGACCATATTATCACCATGGAAGCGGGTTTTTTTGGCCTGAACAGTAAATATTTACGAAAACTTGTATACTAAGTAGCTGAAAGAAACAATATTAGCCACAGTTTTAATAAGAAAAGGTGGAAATGGCTCAGAGGCTTTTTAAAGCGAAATCCTCGAATATCATTACGAACTCCAGAAAATACTTCGTTGGCAAGGGCTCAAGCTTTTAATAAACCAAATATATGTGCCTATTTTACAAAATTAGCGCATACATTAGACGAGTTTCAATTTCCACCAGAAAACATTTATAATATGGACGAGTCCGGTTTGACAACTGTGCAAAAGAGATCGCAGAAGATTTATGCTAGTAAACGTTGCAAACAAGTTGGTGCTTTAAGTAGTGCAGAGCGCGGTCTACATGTTACGGTCGTATGTGCAATGAATGCAATTGGAACATATGTTCCTCCTGCTTTGATTTTTCCTCGACAGAGAACGAAAGACGAACTTATAATCGATGCACCTACTGGAAGTGTAGCCTTCGCTCAAGAAAAACGATGGATGACTTCCGACATTTTCTGTCTCTGGCTGCAACATTTTTTAAGGTATTCAGAGGCTTCTAAAATCAACCAAGTATTATTATGTTTTGTTTTCCTGCTCACTGCTCTCATCACGTTCAACCCTTGAACGTAGGATTTTTTAGACCACTTCAAACTTACTACGGTCAAGAAATTCAATTATGGCTGCGACAGAATCCAGGTAAAACAGTTACCCAATTTACTGTAGCCAGTATCTTTAATAGAGCATATTTAAAAAGACAGGAATACAACCGTTCAATCCAGATGTCTTCGAGTATTGTCAAGTTTTGCCGTATAATACATAGAGAAAATTATGAACAAAACCCACTATCAGGATGTTCTGATGAGAACTCACTACCGGAACATTAGGGCATTAGAAGGTTTATCAAAAATCACTGATCATCGTCAGTCCTAAACATCTCGGTCGAAGATATTTGTCCTCCTCCTTTAGCTGGAGTATCTGAAGTAACTCAGAAAAAGGGTAAAAAAGATGACATAAAACAAAAAATTGCAGAAAAAGAAGCAAAAAAAAAGAAAACAAGACGCAAGTAAAGTGAAAAGGCAAGTTCGTGCTTCAACTACAAACAGTTCTGAAGACGATTGTGAATCTTCTTTTGAAGAAGACGACTCGGACGATGCAGCTTGCATTTACTATAATGAACTATTTTCTCATTCACGATCCAAAGAAAAATGGATTTGTTGTCAAGTATGTAAGAATTGGTGTCACAATAAATGTGCAGATGTAAATACCTATTTGTAATATTATTTATCGTTTAGAATATCTTTTGGTTTAATAAAATAATTTGGTATTTATTTTATACAAAATGCAACGGGTCCATCATGGGCGTATCAAAGGGTCCATCATAAGCGCATATATGCCCATGATGGACCCTTAACAGGATTTTAGTAAAATATGAATAACTTTTGTCATTTTAATTTTTATCAAAATTTGAAACACTTGCATATTCTACAAATAACAAGACGTTATGTGGTCATATTTAAAGCTTGCTAAGAAAATAATTAAAATTATTATGGAGCTTTTTCCTTAAGGGGTCCATCATAGGCACATTTCCCCTATAATTTGACATGGCAGATGGTCTCGATAGTGACAGTACTTTGACAATGTCAACTGATAAAATGATAATTGTCATTCCAGGTTAGTATTTTCAGATATTTTACAGTGAAAATTTAAAATTTAATTTTGTATTTATTGTCATAAAAATATTTTAAATATGCCGAGAATGAACAAAGACTAATATTAAAATTATTAAATTATTTTCAATTAGAAAAAGAGGCTGGGACAACTTTATTACCAGTTTCTGCCGTTTGTGAAGTAAGTTTTAAATTATTCTAAAAAATATTCAAATTAGTAGTATAAATACTATACATTTTAGCCATAGTGTTTGTAATAAATAATAATAAATACATAAATAAATCTTAGCTAATTAAGCACTTTCCTTGGAATGTATAGAATAGGAATTATGACAAACTGTCGTTCCAATATAATGTGCAATAAATTTTTTTATATAGGACGGGACCTCTAATATGTAAATAAAAAAAAAATTTAATTCTTAAAGTTTTTACTCCACATTTTCAAAAAATAATCTTTTCACATTTAGCCGATTACGATCCTTCAACTGTCAGATTTAACTAAAATGTCATGCAATAATTCTCGACATTCTTAAAATCCTATATGGCGTCAAAATTAGTGACGCACTGAAAGAAGGGTTTGGGACAGACTGTACAATAAATTTCTGCAACACTTTAGGAAAGTGACCAAAATGAAGTTTACAGTCACTTAGCCCCGTATTTATAGTCGGTACTCAAGCTCGTGCTTGAGCACGTGCTGCGCCAAGTCGAACTTACGTCAAAGTCATGCTCAAGTATTTGTTGTGTTCTATAAATGATACTTCGGGTATTCTCGTACAAAATTGATCTCAAGCACGAAAATTGGGGATTTTAAGTTAATTTGATAGATGGCATCCAATAAAAAGAAGATTCTGTCAATTATTATCATTGTCACCAAACTTTATTTAAATATTTTTAGCGCCAAATTTAGCTTTATTGAAGAAGAGGCATGTTGTGTATTAAAAAAATTAATTTTTAATAAATCATTTTAAGGTATGTAATATATTATAAAAAAATATGCATTCGAGGAAATAAATTTCAATTATGTCGATTTTTAGATGAGCGGACATTGTACTAAATATGCAGTGTATTCAACAAAAGGAAAGGTGTTTTTAATCCAGCTGGTAAAGGAAAATAATACTGTACAGAATAAAAGGACAAACGGTGCTTCCTTAATGAAAAAAGAAGGGTTGGGAGTACAATACAGCGTATTATATAACTGCCAGCCTGAGGTAGATATATTAAGGATTTCAGAACAGCTACGAAAATTGTAAAACAAATTGAAACAGAGGTAAAATACTTTTATTTATTCAAGCAAAATTTTTATAGTAGAAAATGCAGAGAAACAACAGCATGCTGGCTACAGGTGATGGCCCTTTAAAAAAGCCAAAGCCTGATGTAGGTATGGAGTTTGTGAAAGTTGCTGTTCCCGACATATATGTAAGCATCGTCTGTCCTTGGGACAACACAGAAGTATTTGGAAGAGGTAAATTTACTATATTTTCATACTTAGATAATTGTAGAACAAAAGAAGGCCCACCAGATAGGAGGACATATAAATTTAATTACTGTAACATCAGAATTATCTGACTCCATCCATTGCTTTTCCAGTTCAAAATAAAGAGTTGTTATGTATGATAATTTTGAGAAATCTTACCTGTACATATAATAAGAATTTCAAGCAATACTTGTAATATGACACCTGTTGTTCCTATAGAATATGTCAATGTGCTTCAAATGGTAAGTAATCTTAAATATACTTATGGCAATATGTAACAGTAATAACAAACACTACTACTAATGGAGTAGTAGCTATTATAATTGCAAATAAAAAACATTCGCCAAAAAAAGGTTTGAATTATTCCAAAGTTTAATAGTAATCTATAGTTATGGATTTTTAAAACAATCATTTATATAATAACTATTCTTATTTTGTACTTAATGTATTATATTGAAAACTGTTAAAAATTCTAAATGTAAATACTAGTTTTGGTTATTTTTTTTTTGTGATTTTGTTTTTAATGTATACTATGGTGGTTGTAAAGCGATTATTATATTATTTTATATTTAACAAGCCTGATATTATTCCATTTTTTAGTTTTATAAATTGTTACTTTCAAATTTACTTATCGTGAAGGTTTATAAATATATTTTTAAATAAAGAATACTAATATTTTAAACGTGTAATTAATTTTATATTTGATAAGGAAAGGTTTTGTGAAAGGAATAAACACTTATTTAAAATTAGTAGTAAAAACCAGTATTATTTTCCTTTACCAGCTGGATTAAAAACACCTTTCCTTTTGTTGAATACACTGCATATTTAGTACAATGTCCGCTCATCTAAAAATCGACATAATTGAAATTTATTTCCTCGAATGCATATTTTTTTATAATATATTACATACCTTAAAATGATTTATTAAAAATTAATTTTTTTAATACACAACATGCCTCTTCTTCAATAAAGCTAAATTTGGCGCTAAAAATATTTAAATAAAGTTTGGTGACAATGATAATAATTGACAGAATCTTCTTTTTATTGGATGCCATCTATCAAATTTACTTAAAATCCCTAATTTTCGTGCTTGAGATCAATCTTGTACGAGAATACCCGAAGTATCGTTTATAGAACACAACAAATACTTGAGCATGACTTTGACGTAAGTTCCATAGCACACTACCACCTAGCATGGAAACTTCCGTGTTAAGCATCGAGTTTAGATTCTAACTCGATGGTGTTAAGGAATAAAACAATGATTGGCGCATCACCTAGTGATCGGACGCGTAACTATATATACATGGCGCTAAATTCAAAAGTTTAGTAATATTACCTAGGATTGTAAACTCATTTTAAAGTAAAGGAAAATCGATATAATCCTAAAATAACAAGAAAAATCCTTATCCTATACGATAATAAATATTTTTTGTATACTTTTTGGGTTTTCTTGTTATGTTGGGACTATATTTATTTTCCATTACATTAAAATGCCAAAGTGGTTAAAAAAATTAAAGGATAAAATATAGAATAAAATCTTTATTTATAAAAATGTTACAAGAAATGTTATATGTGTTACAAGAAATATTAATAATACAAGCCACGTGTAGTATAATTTAGTTTTCTTAATGTTGTGACAAGAACTGGTCAGTATTTAAATAATTGTTTTGTCATTCTTATCAAGTTTTATGTGAATAAAAGTCTAATTCTGCAAAAGACATTTTACTACAATTTTATTCGCATGAATTTACAATCGGGAAGTACTTTAGACCAGATAAACTAGAGGCTGATCCAAACTGTCAAACTTCCACCAAAGAATTCAAACATTGGTAAGTATATAACATTCAAGAATTTTTTAGAAAGCAATGAATCTAAAGATAAATCCCTAGAAGATAAAGATAAGTACATGCTTTTAAAAAATTAATCTACGATTACATAAGCGAATCAATCAATCTGGAAAACCAATTGCTTTTTTCACACATACCCTCACATATTCTGAATGAAAACATTATGCAATTGAAAAAAAGCAAATGAGTTGAAGTATTAAAAAAAATGCAGACATTATCTGGTAGAAAAGCAATTCTAACCAATTACAGATTAAATCACTATTTGGTTTATATAGAATGACGGTATATATCAAATCTAAAAAGGAGAACTAGCTTTACTTCACAAGAATTTATTAATTATCTACACTCTAAAGGAATATATTCAAGTAGAACAACACCATATAATCATGAAGGAAATGGTTAAGTCGAAAAATACAATGAGTTTGGAAATTGGTGAATCTAGCATAGAAAACCAAAAATTTAGAATTCACTTAATGGAAAACTGCTTTACCATGTGCTTTACCATGCGCTCAGAAGATACTGGTCCGAGGAATATGGATTTGAAAAAATAAAAAACACGATGAGTATCAATCGATTTGAAAAAATTCGTGAAATGCTACACTTCAATGATAACACAAAAATGCTTCCTAAAGATCATGCGGATCATGATCGTCTGCATAAATTGCGGCCAGTTATTGACTCTTTAAATCCATTTGAAACTCCAATTGAAAAGTGTCTATCTGTAGATGAGCAAATGTGTGCAACAAAGGCCCGACACTACATGAAACAGTACATGCCACTAAAGCCTCACAAATGGGGCTATAAATTATTTGTTTTATCTGGTGTTACGGGATATGCGTACCAATTTGAAATATACTCGGGCCAAGAAAATTCTGATAAGTACCGTTTTCCAAATGAGCCTGATCTTGGGGCTTCAGCAAACGTTATTATACACTTGTGCCGGTCAATTCTCAAAAACTGCAATTACATTGTCTATTTTGATAATTATTATACAGGAATTCCTCTGATGTCATATTTATTCTCAAATGGCATTCTTTCGTTAGGAACAGTGAGAAGGAATCGTTTGCCCAACTGCAAATTTTCTAGTGATACTGTTAAAAAAAAAAAACGCGAGGTTCTTTCGAAGAATATGTAGCTTCTTTTCAAAATGCTCCGTTTGTCTCAGTTTTATGGCTGGATAATAAAGCAGTCACATTACTTTCTACATACATGGGTTCTTCTCCAGTTCAAGAAGTGAAAAGGTTTGATAAAAAAGAGAAAACACGAGTGGAAGTACCATGTCCAAACTGAGTGTTAGAATATAACAAACATATGGGCGGAGTGGATCTTTTAGATAGTATTTTAGGGCGTTACAAAATCTCAATGAGAACCAGAAAATGGTACTGCAGAATTTTTTATCATTTAGTTGACATTACTATCATCAACGCATGGCTACTCTATCGGAGGGTAGAGAGGTAAATAGGAAACAGAGCTACAATGTCAATGGAAAAATTTCGTGCTGAAATCGCCAATTGTCTGTGCAACGTTGGGCAGAATGGTTCAAAAAAGAGGGGAAGGTCATCTTCTTCTTTTGACCAAAATTTAGAACAGAAAAAGAAAAAATCATCTTCAACCGCAATTCCTCCAAAAGATGTAAGAACTGAGAACTTCGGTCACATTCCAAACTGGAGTAATACCAGGCAATGATGTAAAATACCCGGCTGCAAAGGATTTTCTTTTATTTTTTGTGAAAAATGCAAAGTTCACCTATGTTTGAATAAAAATAAAAATTGTTTTGGTAACTTCCGTCAATAAACTGTTAATGAAAATGGAACTCTTCAATATTTTATATGTAGCAGATATGCTACATGATGCATTGTAGGGTTAAGATCATTTTTCCTTTTTTTGTATCATAAGTGCATGTTGTAGCATATGTGATACATTTAAAAAAAATATATATATAATAAAAAAGCAAAAGATTTTTTTAAATATTTTTTACCCATTCACAGCACTAATACCTAACCAAAAATATTTTTTTGGAATAAATTCAAAAAATCATGCATTGTAGGGTTAAATTTTCTAGATTTAACTTTAACATTAAACAATAATACAATTGTTCTTGATATTTATAGAAAGCCAACCCATACTGGCACAGTTATACCAGCTGATTCACATCATCCTATTCAACATAAAATGGCAGCTTTCTATAGTTATATAAATCGGTTAATATCTTTACTGTTGACATTGATATCTTTTAATAAAGAATTAAAAAGACCATAGACCTCTCCATGATAGTGTAGTCATGGTCTGCTAATCTAATCCAACTTTGAAAGGCGCACACCTGTAGAAATTTATGCCGAACCCTCTCTAAGGTGATGCTTTTTAAGATAGTTGTTGAACCACCACCTACAAATAATTCAAATACTAAGCTAAGTAAGACTGGTTTTATAATATATACTTAATTTTAGGTTAAATTTATAAACTAATTTTATAAGTAAAAGGTCAGATATAATGTGAATAAAAATATAGGTCGGTGGTATAATAGTTCTTACCTGGTCCTGGTAAAAACAAACTCGGAACGGCTGTTCTCGTAATACCGCTATTTCCAACATTGACTATATCTTCCTCTTTAAAATGCAGCATTCTTTTGCAGCATTCTCTAATTAGGGCTCTTAATAGCATTCACCCATTTATCAAACATATCCATATAATGTCCTGGACTTAAAAAACGGTATTGCTTGCCAGTAGTATCCATGCAATCTGGAACACATCTTTTTTGTTCAGTTCTTCGTCTCTACATTGTTATTCCATGTAATGTGTTCGATTCCATAATAAAAAATCGTCGAAAATTGTACGATTTTGCACTATTTATATAAAAAATTTTACATTATAAAATAAATTATAACAAATAAAACAAATACAAATATGGCGCCGTATTTGTCTAAACTCAACTTTGACTTGATCACAGCACACTCCCTCCGCGCAAGAACGAGACTAGCAGCGCTACCAAACGAATGGGCGCCTAATCCGAACATGATTTGACCTTGGCTATCCCTGTTACTCTGTTACCAATCTAGGTGTAATTTTATCTATGGTAAGTTCGACTTGGCGGAGCACGTGCTCAAGCACGAGCTTGAGTACCGACTATTGAATACGGTACGGGGTTACAGTTACAGAGTTATAGTTACAGAGAACAACCGAACACATGTGTGTTCGATTACTCTATGATAGTTATAACCAGAGAACGGACCTGTTCTCTGGTTATAACCACAGACCACTAATAACTAGACGTTTCACGTAGGTAGCTCAAGGTCAAACTAAACTAAATGTCATTTGTAGCATGATACTATGAATAACAAGATAGGATCTTCCCGTAGCACAAAATCGGTCGTGTTCGCGCATGCCGTCATTGGAGACCAGAATTTGAATTCTTGTTAAAGTTAAATGGGATTTTTATACATTCTGTGATGAAATTATTCGATTAGCAAAATAATAATATTAAAAAAAGGTTTAATAATTACAATAATCGTACACAAAAGCATATCTCCAAACTATTTATTAAAGATTATTTATTGACACATACAAAAAACTGACATTACGAACGTGCAGGTCTCCAATTACGTCACGACTTATGCGCAATATCTTATCTTCTTAATCATAGTATCATGATTTGTAGTACCGATACAAATCTTCAAATGTCGCTTTACTCTTTTTTTACCCAACTATATTCTTTGGTTATAACAAAGAATATAGACGTCTACAGTCGGTCCGCCGGATCTTTGCACAAGTATGACATTATTCACGAATTATTTTTTATGTTACGTCTCTTTCCTACTCACAGAAACTAAAACTATTAACTTAAACCGCCTGTCCATACACAACACCATGCATTGAACAAAGACAGCCATAGAACAATGATCTCTGATTGATTCGTCTACTGACAATTGACATGACAATTGGAAATTTTGTCTTGACAGAGTGTAATATTTTTATAAATTATTTTCGTTTGATTTAAATAATCAATCCTTTTTCATACTTTAAATATACATATTTTGGGCATTTCGCATTTTAAGGCACTCTAACCTAACCAAATATATTTCCTCAAGGCACCGCGTCACAGTGTTGCCGTATTTATTTTAGTAAAATATGTATATGAATGTTACAAATATAAAGTTACTTTTACGAAATAATAATTTGTGTTATGAGAAGCTACAAATTTTAAATAAGTATAAAACTTGCCATATTTTTTTTGTAAAATGTATACGAAGGTTTAAAATATAAGTTACTTTTACGAAATTATAATTTGTGTTATGAGAAGCTATAAGTTTTAAATAAGTATAAAACAAATATTATATACGGTAATTTAATTAATACTATTAATTTTTTATATCATTGTAATCAATTTTATTGTATATGCATTTGATTATCTTTAATTTAACTAAAATCTATAAATTTTTATATAATTTCAATGCATTTCTATTATATACGGTAATTTAATTAATACTAATAATTTTTTATATCATTGTAATCAATTTTATTGTATATGCATTTGATTATCTTTAATTTAACTAAAATCTATGAATTTTTATATAATTTCAATGCATTTCCTATTAATTTTTATATGCATTTCTTTAATATTATTTGAGAGTATGAAAAAACTGGAGACTTGGCAACTCTGACACCATTTAAGAGTATGTTAACTGTCATATAAAAGCTTGGCTAGGTTAGAGTGCCTTAAAAGTAGACGGTGAGACTCGCAACTGGAAGGTTGACCATAGTATCACAGTCTATTTTCCTGCTTCTTGGCTTAGGTCCGAGCGACTGACGTCAAACTGTCATCAGATGCCACCAATCACGCATCTCGATGTGCATCGCCCTTCCTTCTGGAACAAATAATTAAATTTCATTGGTTGAGAAATGAAAAAGTTTCATATAAAAGTTAATTTATCTTTAAATATGGGACATTTTCGGATCTCAAGTGAGTAGTGTCAGTAGTGTACAACTCATGGTTTTACCCGTGTAGGGTAGCTCCCTAGAGCACTTAGCTCGAAGGGCTCTGTTTCTTTCTAAGACTCTGAAGCTGAGTTTTTTTCTCCTTAGAAAGAATGTGTTTTATTTCCACCACCTAATAAAACCACATTGGCATTGTCTCTTCAAGATAATGCCACAATAAGAGCGTACCGGCCAACTACGCAATATTACACCATATTGCGCAATAGTTGGACAGATTAATAAACATGGAAACTTGCACCAAGTTGCAATCAGGTGATTTTCCTATGTTTATTAATTACACCGGAGACGACAAAACAGCTACCCCAACCCAATCCAGTCGGCGGTAAACTGAACGGTTTACGTTGACTGAATTGTTTTCATGTAAGAAAAATCAGGATATCTCTGATTTAGTCTTTTTCAAGACTAAAAAAGACGATAAAACTGTTATTACTAATAAAATTGCAGATCTAATTTCAGCTTCCAGTCCAATAAGACGAGAATTCCCACTTCACAGGAAATTATTCAAGAACAGAAGCTTCAGGCCCACCTCAAGGAGAGGTGGACCCGCCCAGGATAAGGAACAGTTACAAGATACCGAAATAGGACAAGTCGAAAATTCAGTAGAAGAAACCACAGCAACAATGGCTTCCAACAATATTGAAATCATGGAGGAGGAACCCTTCCAAGCAGTTAAATGCCAAAGAAGAAATTCCCACGAAAACATCGCAGGTGCAAGACAACGACCAACTACCAGCGGAACGGTTACAACTAAAAACCGTTATCAAGTTTTAACTACAGTCGACACGGAAGAAGCCACTCCAACAGCCAACAACAGGAAAGAAAGGGTACCTCCCCTTGTCATAGCAGGACAAATAGGGAGTTACTCAACTTTCATAAAAGAAATCACGAAGTTATTGGGGCACAATAACTTTCAGATATCACCGTCCGGAAAAGCAGGTACAAGGGTGTACCTTAGGTCCAACGAAGACTACGAAAAATTAAAACAGGACTTCATCTCAACATCTACGGCCTTCCATACCTTCACAAAGAAGTCTGAGGTTACGAAGAAGATTGTCATGAAGGCGGCTCCAGGAATGGACCTCGACGAGGTCGAAGCCGATCTACGAGAGCAAGGCATAATCGGAAAGGTTACCGAACTCAAAACCAGGAAGCCAGGAGCACAAAGTAGCTCCTACTTACTACAAGTCGACAAACAGCAAGATTTAAAGGAGATTAAGAAAATTAATGGAGTGCAAAACATCAGAGTGAAATGGGACGCCTACTCCAAACCTTCCAGGGCAACGCAGTGTTACAACTGCCAGGAGTTCGGACATTCAGCCAGAAATTGCTTCAAGCAGCCCAGATGCATGAAGTGTGCTAATGGACATCAAACAAGACACTGCCCTCTGCCGAAAGGACAGATAAATAAAGTAAAGTGTTGCAACTGCCAGGAGGCACACACTTCCAATTATCCCATGTGCAGCAAGCACATTGAATATCTCGATAGACAGGCAGCAAGAAGAGCGAGGAACCAGCCTCAGAAGACAGCTCCACCAGCGCCCCATCCTTCAACATTCAGGAAGATCTCTAGTGGCATATCATATGCACAAGCAAGCAAAGGAGAACAACAGTCACCAAGGAATGACGGAATCAAAAGCACCTGGGCGGAAATTAACGAAGTAGTTAATGTCCAAAAAATGATGGCAATTCTTCAGGATATGAAGAGAGAATTATTACAAGCAAAATCATTTGCCGAAAAAGCAATGGTTTTCATGAAGTATGAAGAGATCTACAATGAACCATAAACACCTGAAGATTCTCCAGTTCAACATAGCATCACTGAGGCTAAGGATCAGCGAACTTCGAGAGACAGTGGTAAGACATAACCCAGATGTCATATGCCTGTCTGAAACAAGATACATGACGGAATCCCAACTTCCAAGAATAACAAACTACGATGGATTCGGAAGAAGAGACGAACCAAACGACAGAGGAGTAGCCATCTATGTTAAGAACAACATAGAATGGAATCAAGTTTTGATAGACACACACCACTTCGAAAGTGTTGGAATCAAAGTAGGTATAGCTAATATTTTCTCAATTTACAGGAAACACTCGGAAGATCTAGCCATAGAAGAACTGGATGCCTTACTTAACTCTGCACCAACCGTAGTCGTAGCAGGAGATTTCAACGCCAAACACACAGCATGGGGATGTATGACGGACACAGCACCAGGAACAACTCTACTAAGATACTGCGAGGACAGAGATAGGATGTTATTCGCTCCAGACGAACCAACAAGGATCAATCCAATAAGAGAACACAACAACTCAACACTGGACCTGTTCATCACCAAGGATGTAATAATGGAAGACGTCAGAACATACTTCGAATGCAGTTCGGACCACAAACCAGTAATAGGAAGGATGACATCGAGAGTCGACTTGCCAAGGATAGAACCAGTAGAAAGATGGAGATGGAAAGATGCTAACTGGCCTAACTACAGAAGACAGCTAAACCAAATGGAAATGAAGAGAGAATTCCAATCAACAGAAGAAGTGGAAGAAAAGATCGAAGAAATCACAAGAAGAATCCAACGAGCAATGGAAGCCAACATCCCAAAATCCATGACGAACAACAGAGGACTGATCATCCCAACAGAACTACAGGACATCATCAAGGATAGAAACAAGGCCAGACGAGCATTCCAAAGAACCAGAAGACAGGAATTCAAGGACTACGGAGACATCCTATCCGAAGAAATAAGAGTAAGACTGAGAAGTCTTACTGAAAACCAGTGGCACAACAACATCAGAAGAGCTGAAGAAAACCATGGAAACGTTTGGAAAATGCTGAAGGCAAGAAGAAGAGGAAAACAAAAGATGCCACAAATCATGGACAACGAGGGAACACACTACGACACCCAAGGAAAAGTTGATGCAATATCAAGGAAGATGGCAGCCACACACAGACAAAACCAGGATATGTCAGATGCAAGAACAAAGAGGAAAGTCGAGCAAGAATACAACAGGATCAGAAGAAGGAACGAGTTCCAAATAGACGAAGAAGACCACATCAGCCCAAGTGAAGTTGCAAAAATCATCAGGAAACTGAAAGGAAGCAGAGCACCAGGACAAGAAGGAATCCACAACATCACCCTCAAGGAACTTCCGAAGAAGATCATAGTACAACTGTACTATATCTTCAAATACTGCCTGGAAAAAGGACATTTTCCAAACAACTGGAAACACGCCAAGATTATACCTCTTCTGAAACCAAGGAAAGATGGAAGAAGACCGGAAAGCTACAGGCCCATATCACTCCTGGAAACGATGGGAAAGATCTTAGAAAAAATCATCTACAAGAGACTGGTGAAGCATACAGAAAGAAGAGGAGTCATCCAAGAAGACCAGTTTGGTTTCAGAAAAGGAAGAAACTGCGAACTCCAATTAGCAAGGATCATCAGCGACACGAAGATAAAATTCAACAGGAAACAGAAGACAGGATTAGCCATACTGGACATAGAGAAAGCCTACGATACGGTTTGGAAGAAGGCACTAATCTACAAGATGGACAAGGCTAGACTTCCACACTACCTCATCAACATCTGCGACATGTATCTATCTAATAGAACATTCCAAGTTTCAGCTGACCAAAAGATGTCGACGATTCAAGAAATCCAGGAAGGAATGCCTCAGGGCAGCATTTTATCACCCATTTTATATAACATTTTTGTTTCAGACCTCCCTACAGATCCAAGGACTTCTACAGCCCTGTATGCAGACGACACAGCAGTGTATGCATCCGGAAAAGACGAAAGAAGAATCATAGATAACATGGAGAGCCACCTGGAAAGAATCACGGACTACACCGAAAAATGGAAAATCAAGATCAACGCCGAAAAAACGCAGTTCATCATTTTCGGCCAGGATAGACGACAACTACGGAACCAGATCACAGTAGGAGACAACAGAATTCAGGAAACAGAGACGGTCAAATACCTAGGAGTCCACCTCGACAGAAAACTCAACTTCCGGGTGCATACACAAAAAACTAAGGTAAAAGCTAATGCAGCTAAAAAACTAATACTTCCTTTCATTTTTAGGTCCAGTCCACTCTCGAAGGCGAAGAAAATTCAGCTCTACCAAGCATATGTTAGGTCGGTGATTCTGTATGCTATTCCAGTGTGGAGCTCCATTGCGGAATCACACTGGAAAAAGTTGGAAGCAACTGAAAACTCATGCTACCGAATCATCGACGGAACAGCATGGGAGGATAGAGTCACGAATGCTACAATCAAGAACAGGTTAGGATACACGCCACTAAGGGAAGTGGCCGAGAACAGAACCAGGTGGTTCTTCAACCAGGCCACTCGAAGACTGCGAAAGACCAGGGATATCCTCGAGAAGAACAGGATCCAGAGGATACACAGATCCACCCATAGACTGATCGACCACCTGATCAGGGTCTAACCAGGCGTGTGCAGGGAAGTAGGTACGTTTGCCGATTTTAGTACCTACAGAAGCAGACGAGGACACCACCCAGGAAAATCCAGGAACCGAAAGGAGAAATCTTCAAGAGCTGGCGGTGCACGAGCGGGACGTCGAGGAAGAAAGAAGGCTAAAATATCTTAAGTTTTGAAATGTAAATATATTAGAATGGCAATAAACGTTTTTATTTTTTATTTTTATTTTATTTTTTATTAGTGCCTTAAAATGCGAAATGCCCGATAATGGTATCATGTACCATGATAACCAGAAGGTACTTTTTAATCAATACTTTATATAAATGTATGTTGTAAAAAAGATTGTTGAGAGTAGTTTAAGAAAATTTCTGCTGAATACATTAATGGATATTAAGTCAATTTTCTTGTGAGTTTTTTAATTTGAAATAATTTATAGTTTTATAAAATCAAAGTATTACTTCTTTTTCATTGAACTAGTTATAACAGTGTGGTTTATTCTGTACTTATCTGTTCTTTTTTTTTTTAGAGAAACATGTTACTCTGCAAAGTATAAGTAATGAATTAAGGGATAAAGAAGTTGCATTTATTGGCAAAACATCTGTTAGCATGAACTACTAAAAGAACACGGCCATGAAGTGTTGAGACTACCTCCTTATCACTGTGAATTCAACGCTATTGAATTAATTTGGGCAAACTGCAAGTCATATTACAATAAGAATCTTGGTAGAGATGGACATTCTGATAATGCTGTTATAAATATGTGGAAAGAGGCACTAAACCAATGTAACACAGAAATTTGGGAAAAATGTGTGAAACATACTCATGCAATTATTACAAAGTGGTATATCCGAGAAAAAAATATGGTTGACACTAACATTAAACCAATCATAATAGACACTGGTAATATGAGTGGCTCAGATTCTGACAGTGAAGAATTCTTAAATTTATGATTGGCTACATGGCTGTATAGTGTATGAGGCTTCAATAAATATTTAAATTATATTATTGTTATAATAAATTATTTTTTACCCAGCTCAAGTTTTCTATTTTTTAATTTATTATGCATAGATTTCTTTATTTGAAGTTCGTTGTGTTAATTTTTGTATGACCATTTTTTAAAACAAAGTGATTACTTAAGTCTGAAAACCATATTTAACACTGAATAAACAAAATTATCAAGATGATGGAGCACTGGAGTAGATTTATATTCAGTTTTTTAGATCTTCTTGTAGTGTCTACCCGTTTTGGATATTGGCGACTATCATGACAATTTGTACTTTGCACACTGCTGGTCTGAAAATATTTGTTGTGTTGAACCACATACATAGATTCTTCAGCCAGGAATTCCTGAGCCTCGTTTTCCATCTACTTTTTCCTGTAAAATTAGTTGCAGCAATTCATATATTTCGTTGTTGCTAATGATGTGACCAAGGTATTCTATTTTGGCTGTTTTTATTGTGGTTATCAGCTGTTTTTCTTTTTCCATTCTTAATAAAACGTCCTGATTAGTAACGTGACCGGTATAAGATATCTTCAGGATTCGACGATAAAGCCACATTTCGAAAGCCTCAATGTTCCTGCAGGTAGTGTCTGTGAAAGTCCACGACTCAACTCCGTACAATAGTATACGAAAGATATAACATGGTAGTAACCTGATTTTTATGGGTGTGAATAAATCATGACATTTGAATAGCTTAGCCATTTTTGAAATGTAGATTTGGCTTTCTCTATCCTACATTTAATTTCTAAGGAATGGTCCCAATTTTTACTCTTTCTGTTCATTAACCTGAATGCTTTATGGTAATCAATGAAGCATGCATATGTATTGCAGTTCACATCTCTACATCGTTGAAATAGCCTTTTTATGCTAAAGAGAGCCTCTCTCGTACCCACTGCATTCCGAAAACTAAACTTTGTACTACGGCTGAATTTTTCTTCGCACAGTCTATATATTCTTTGATGTATGATTTTTAGAAATAACTTTAAAAGATGGTTCATTAAGCTGATGGTCGGCAAATCACTGCAGGATACGGATTTTGTTTTCTTTGGTACAGCAATAAACGTCGGCGTGACTTCAGCCATGTTCTTGGTTCATTAAATATTTTTATTAGGAGTTGAGTACCGTTGGTGTTAAATAGTTTTATGATCAGCATGTGCATTGTCAGGTCCAGGAGCTTTGCCATCTTTTGGTTGTAATATTGCCTTTTCCACTTCATTTGATGTGATTTGTAAGTGGTCATTACATATGTGGGATGGAGGTTGTTGGGATCTACTATCATCAGAGTTCTTTGATAAACTTGGTCCATATGCAAATTTCTTGATTTTTATCTGTGATGATGTTTCTCTGTTGATCTCGCAGTTTGTTAGCTGTATTTAATTTCTAAAGACCAGCTGCTTGTTTATGCATTTTAAACGTATCGTGTTTTTCTTTCAATAAATATATTTCTTCACACTGTGATTTTAACCAATTTTCTTGGGCCTTTCGTATTTGTCTGTGAATATTGTTGTACATTCTTGTGTTGTTCTTTGATTTTTTTCTTTTTTCCATGAGTTGCAGTTTCTTGTCATTCATCTGACTGTTCTTTTTCTCTTTTTTCTATTAGATGTTCTTATCTAATCTTTAAAAACGTCTCTTTTGTTTACTCTCATTTTAGTCTTCTCATATCACATTTTTGTTACTATTCTTTTTTGTAACCTTCTTAAATCTAAACCGATATTTACCAACAACAGGAACATCATCTGACGATATGTCAGTACCATATATTTGCTTATATTCAATAAAAATACTTTAATTTCTTATTACTATGGTTTAAATATTTATTTACTGTAGATGTTATTGGACAACCTATAGGTTTCCAAAAATTGAAAAATCACGTTCATAAATGTATACGTATCCAGTTTTCTAAATGCAATAAATGAAATAAAAGAGAAGTATAAAAACGTCAATTGTAATATTAGCCATTTTCTAATTTTTATAATAATTCTGACATACGTTTGGCTCACAGCTCACATGTTTTGATTTATTTCCTATAATAAGAATGATGACGATGTGCAAAGATCCGGCGGATCGACTGTGTGTATATTCTTTGGTTATAAAGTTTAGTATCTCCAAAGAATATATACGCTTATAAGCGTCTATATTCTTTGGTATCTCTATTCGGCAACAATTGTGTGTGATTTAAGATTAAAATAAGTTGATTTAATTAATAATACTAGTCTGAACGATTCTCCAGTGTTGTCTTAGAATTTTAAAACCACGTGTTGAATTAAATCAAATTCTAATATAATGAGTACCTATATATCATAAATATTAAAAGTCAGGTGGACTGAAAATTTGTGGTAAATAAGTTGAGGTACCATACCAGTCAAATACTGATATTTAATTTAGTTTAAGCAAAGAAGATAGACGCTTATAGAAGACCAGTTCAAATGGGCGATTTGGTTACGGTTTAAGAGGGTGGCTGCATAAACTCACAGCGTGGTGCCGTGGCCGTCGGCTTAAAACTATCTTGAAAATTTCATAATGAAATATGTAGTTAGGGGGAAGTGGGAAAGGAGTACGAACGGGTAACTTTGCATCTACGCCTAAACAAATTTCGATGCCATTGATTTGCAAACTGTCTTTTTTTTTGTTTTTTCACAATAAAATCTTTATTTTCAATATATTAAATTGTTAAATTTTTAATTTTAAAACTTAAAAATGTATGATATTTACAATATTCAAAGTATTTATTTTTTTAATTGTATAACTTTGAATTAAAATTTGGTTTGTTCCAACACAACGAAAAACCGTAACATAACTTTTTATTATACTGTTTTTCTGCCCAGAAATTAACGAAACAATTTTAAAAAATTTCAATTTAAAAAAAAAGTATTCAATGAAACTTTTTACTAAATTATGAAATTTTCCATTTCGCCAAAACTTCCATTTCATCCATAATTTTTCAATAACAACAAAAAGCATTCCTGATTTATTTTTGAAATAACAAAATAAACTTTAACAGTACATTTTAATGAATAGTACCTATATGTGAAAGTTTTTACGCTGTATGGGTACTATTTAATCTTGTTTTAAAATAACAACTAATAGTATCTAAAACATAATTTTCACAATGAATGAATATTGGTGAAATTATTACAATATAGTCTTAAACTGATTTATACTTAAGATTTGTACATATTTCAATTAAAAATTTGAATTATAATAATTTTTCTAAAAAGATTAATTTATTAAAAGTTAAAATAATATTATTTTCTTTAAACAATTTTATAAAACGCAAAAATTTAATCCTATTCTACGACCACGCGGCATCTACATATAAAAATATCTAAAGTTGCATTTATTGCCCCACTCTTTCATATTTTAGAAGCAAACCGCTCCTTAGTGGTACCACGTGCAACACGTGCGTTCCACTCCAAAGACCATTTACACCAATTCCACTCGTCCCACTTTTCTTTATCTATGTCACATCTTTTGCTATGCTCAAAAATAACAGTGAAAAATTCTTCTATAAGCGTCTATATTCTTTGGTTTAAGGAAAAGGAATTTTATCAAGAAGAATATTGTGGAGGTGAGGGTGTCCGAATTTGAAATCTTTCATTGACGATTGGAATCATTGGGCGCGTTCAGCAGACGGAGCAGCTACCGCTCCGCTACTTCCGAATCCATCGGTTAGCGCTGGACCAAATGTCATAAGTCAAAACCTGCTGGATTCCGCTACCGCTACCTTATCTGTCAATGTCAAATAATTTGTCATTTTAAAAATTAAATATTTTTGTTCTTTGTTTACCTTTGTCAGTAGATTACCAATTTAGCTTGACTTTTAAATATTATTTAACTTTACGTCACATTCATATAATAGGAATATAGAAAGGAATGACATAATTAGAGTATTAGTGGAAGAACTTGCGGACGAGGAAAATAATATCCAGCTAATTGGAAATGTTGTGGATCAGTTGACACAAAATGAAGAATTAGAGCTAAATAATGTTGAGAGAGCTCAAGTGCCTCCTAATCAAAATTTTTATGAGGAAACCATTCACCAATAATATATGGGAGATCTTTTTGTAAAGCATTTTCGCATGAGTAGGGAATGTGATGAAGTAGGTTTTAGTAAAGATTATTAGTTCTTTGAAAACTACATATAAATATTTTAGGTAATTACTCAGCAACTAGGAAATTTAGGAGTTATACCCATTTCAATTCAATACCCTACAATTCCTTTAGATAAAAAGTGGAACATCTATTAATGTGGCGAAAAGGCAAATAGAATGATGATACTTGTATATATTTTGGTTCATTAATATTTATGTTATATTTACAAACTTTTCTTATTTGGCTTATAAACACACTTTCCTCTGTAAAATAATTAATTTTAATAAAACAAAAGCTACTAAAAATATATCATTTTATTTACAACATTTTACAAGTTTTATTTACAGTGCTATAAATGTAGTTAATACAATAAACTGATTTGGAAGAAGAATATATGAATAGTATGATTACAAAAAAAAATAACATATACAGTCACATAATAAGATAACAAATCAATTCAGAAAAAGTCACAAGGTATAATAATGGTATTAAGTTATCTAATGCATGCAGATAATGTAACACTAAACACAATACAAAAGCTGAAGTAGAAAGTATTACAAAGTTGGATCAGAATTATCACTTTTGAAGGGGAAAACTGATAGATTAAAAATTTGGAGCTTCTTTGAAGAGTTAGCTAATAGAAGAGTTCTGGGAGTAAAGCTGTTATAAGAGTAATTGAATCTATGAAAAAAATATAAAAAGTCTGCACATACCTAGTTGCAATATTGGAGAATAATAAACAAATATTTTGGAGAGAAGTTTGAAGCAGGTGCACAGGCTGTTGATAATTTTAAATAGAACTATTAAGTCTCTTTGATTTCTATATACCTCAAGAGAAGTTCAGTATACATTCTAATGCAACATATTCACAGTATACATGCATCCATACAATGGCATGACAGAAAATTGGACAGTCTTAAGTTTCAGTTTAGATGCAATGTAATAGGGGGACAAAACTGTAGACCAGTAAATGAAAAGGGATCTAACCATGGAGAAGGAGATCAAATAGCAGAGATGTAAGAAAAATCTTTGATGGTTCTCTTCACAAATCCAAGTAGCTTCATAGATTTCTGTATTGTTGTGGAAATGTGTGATTTATAGTTAGAGTCAAGGTTCACACCTAGATCCTTGGTTTCAAAAGTAGAATATATGGTTAAATTGTGTTTACTATATTCGAATATTATTGGGGGATGAGGAAGGTGCAAATGAAAACTATGACATTTTGACGCATCCAAATACCATTTTGTGTGCTCCACTTAGAGGCGATCAATATCCTTTTGCAGACTTCGGCCTGGCATTTGTTTATTTTAAAGCATTTTGAATCGTCAGTAAATATATAGTAAATTTTCACTTACTTGGAAACAACATATTAGATAGTTGACAATTAGATTAAACATTACACACAATTATCATCTAAATAAGGAAAGCTATATAGTACCTGAAAGAAAGACTTTGATATGTAAGTAATAAAACCATCAACGAATTGAAACAATAATTACATCTATAGGCATGATAACAACAGAACTAAAAAACCAGAAACAGAGAGGAATAACACCAGCTTTCAGAACAAACAATTACTTAAGCAAATATAATAAGCACCAGAGCCAACATAAAAAAACATTTATACAGTGGGGTATAACAAACTTAATCAAAAACCCAACATACAATATTACATCTGTTAAACTGGTAGAACCTTAAACAAATGTATACCAGAACACAAAAGAGCTTTCAACAACAAAAAACAGAGTCTACATGCACACTTCACCTTTTATATCATAATAATTCATTTAGTGAACAATTTCAAATCCTTATATTAAGAAATTTATGAACCCTCACACTGCACCATAGTGAAAAAAAAGGACCCTTCTGGCTGTATATCTTTTTAACTCTATATACACACAAAATTAAAATCTAAGTATATATCTACACATTTCTTTAAAAAAAACCTTAATTTGTGTTAGTTAGAGGTGAGAATCACTATATGATTCACGCAGCCTTGTTGACTGATATCGTATATTACAGCAGTGTGCATCACATGCCGATTCACACAAAAACAAGTCCATATGATTCATACGACCGTGTTTATCAATGTAATATCGTTTATTACAATTATATATCCATTTCCACAATATAGGCCATTTTACAGAAAAATACAATTTTGCTCTAAATGAATATTATTTATTTCCAACTGTTAGCCCGTAGGTGTTTGTTGATTTCACTGTGTACTCTGTGCAATTCTTTATACTGTGAAAATGAGTTAAAAAAAAACAAGAGAAACTAAATAGTGTAATGAAAACAATATTTTTTTAATATATAAAGTTTTTGTTAATTTCTTATTAAAATAACAATGTATTTAAATAATAGTTTTCGTTAAAAAATAAATATATAATAGTTGACTTAAGTAGTTTTTATCAGTAACCCACTTTTCAGGCTGTGAGAATCAAACATTGGTTCACATATTTCAGAGGCCAAATATAGTTTCTGTTGCTTACAGCTGTCTACGTTTAAACTGCATTAATGATACTTTGATATGAGAGACCACAATTGCTTCTCAGAGCTTTCATAATTTGTGATGTGTGAGTATTACAAATGAGTGTGTATTCGATATTTGATTCTCGCGGCTGTAAAATCGTATTACCCGTGTATCACATTATGCTTCTCATGGCAGTGAGATGTATTAAAATATACAGATATAATTCTGAATGACCAATTTGAGACATACAGCTTTCCCCTCCTTTATTTGTTCAGAGACTATAAAGTGTAAAGCAGACATTTGTTTGTCAATTGAGAAAGACAAAATGCTGAAATAGCTGTAGTGGGAAGAAATTATAATAAAAGTTATAGAGATGTAGAAAACAAAAGTTTTCAGAGTTTTCTTTTTAGATAACATTAACTATAAGTAATGATCAATTTCGACGTAAACATTTTTAATTGCTAATATATGAAGTGAAAAGAAAGTATGAACAAAACATGAAGGAATGGAACCAAACAGTCATTAAATTGTAAAGATAAATAATAAATCACCTTTTTGTTATTAGGAAACAGCTGGAAAGGAATTAGAAATCCAATCAAGAAATACCTCTAAACAAGTTAAATAAATTCAATGGATATGTCCATATAATAAAGTAATATATGGCTGGAAGTAAAAACGTAAAAGCAAAACAAACAAACACCTAACCCTCAATTTTAGTACAGAAATGTCATGAATGACATTTCTCTCAACATGTTGGATGGAGGTAGCGATACATTTTTACGCTACCAAATTTGACAGGCCGCTCCGGAAGTAGCGGAGCGGTAGCGGTTTCATTTTGCAGACATTTACTCAACAGTTGTGGAGCAGCTCCGCCTGCTGAACGCGCCCATTAATAAGATGAATTAGATGTATTGATTTGTGTTATCAATATATGTGAAGTTGTGGAATATAATATGGATTTTACATAATGTTGAAGTTACTTCTACATACCACATGGTGATAATGGATGATATAATGACATCTATGAAAACAAGAAAATAGGGAATCAATCAAATAAAATCAAAATATATTTCAACTGAGAGTAAAAGAAATGGAATAGAATCAGGTAATGTTATTTTATATATTCAAGTAGTTATGTTAATATTGAGTAGACTGGTGTGTATTCCAGTTCTAATTGAGCATTTAATGTATGTGATGTGGTGTTTTTTAAAGATTTTAAAATTTCTAAATGTTCCAGATTATTTAATAATAAGGGCTTTATTGCAAGTATGAAGAATTTCTGTTTGTGGATCAAAGATGTGGTTTGTACTTCGAATATGTTGTGAGAAATGGGATTGACCTGATGTTGGACGTTCTATATATCTAAGATGTTTTCTCAATCTAATGTTAAAGGTTCTACCGATGTAAGATGTAACACGCATCGCATTACAGGTATGGCAACTCAACTTATACACCCCACTATACTAAAATGAGTCACGTTTGTCCTTGTTATTCAAGAATGCCAACCTAAATTTGAGGAAGTCTTAAAAGAGATGTTTATGTAGTCTTTAAAAACTTGTGCAATTTTGTAAGAAACCTCACCTATGTATGTTAGAGAACGGTAAGGTTTTTGTTCAACAATTTCACTAGAATGTTGTGAATATACATGGTGTTCTAACATTCTATTTGTTTTTTTTGTAAAATTTTATTGATTAAATTAATGGAATAACCATGGTTTGTAGCTATTTGTTGAATTGTTTTTAATTCTTTATTAAAAGATATCAATGTCAACAGTAAAGATATTAACCGATTTATATAACTATAGAAAGCTGCCATTTTATGTTGAATAGGATGATGTGAATCAGCTGGTATAACTGTGCCAGTATGGGTTGGCTTTCTATAAATATCAAGAACAATTGTATTATTGTTTAATGTTAAAGTTAAATCTAGAAAATTTAACCCTACAATGCATGATTTTTTGAATTTATTCCAAAAAAATATTTTTGGTTAGGTATTAGTGCTGTGAATGGGTAAAAAATATTTAAAAAAATCTTTTGCTTTTTTATTATATATATATTTTTTTTAAATGTATCACATATGCTACAACATGCACTTATGATACAAAAAAAGGAAAAATGATCTTAACCCTACAATGCATCATGTAGCATATCTGCTACATATAAAATATTGAAGAGTTCCATTTTCATTAACAGTTTATTGACGGAAGTTACCAAAACAATTTTTATTTTTATTCAAACATAGGTGAACTTTGCATTTTTCACAAAAAATAAAAGAAAATCCTTTGCAGCCGGGTATTTTACATCATTGCCTGGTATTACTCCAGTTTGGAATGTGACCGAAGTTCTCAGTTCTTACATCTTTTGGAGGAATTGCGGTTGAAGATGATTTTTTCTTTTTCTGTTCTAAATTTTGGTCAAAAGAAGAAGATGGCCTTCCCCTCTTTTTTGAACCATTCTGCCCAACGTTGCACAGACAATTGGCGATTTCAGCACGAAATTTTTCCATTGACATTGTAGCTCTGTTTCCTATTTACCTCTCTACCCTCCGATAGAGTAGCCATGCGTTGATGATAGTAATGTCAACTAAATGATAAAAAATTCTGCAGTACCATTTTCTGGTTCTCATTGAGATTTTGTAACGCCCTAAAATACTATCTAAAAGATCCACTCCGCCCATATGTTTGTTATATTCTAACACTCAGTTTGGACATGGTACTTCCACTCGTGTTTTCTCTTTTTTATCAAACCTTTTCACTTCTTGAACTGGAGAAGAACCCATGTATGTAGAAAGTAATGTGACTGCTTTATTATCCAGCCATAAAACTGAGACAAACGGAGCATTTTGAAAAGAAGCTACATATTCTTCGAAAGAACCTCGCGTTTTTTTTTTTTAAACAGTATCACTAGAAAATTTGCAGTTGGGCAAACGATTCCTTCTCACTGTTCCTAACGAAAGAATGCCATTTGAGAATAAATATGACATCAGAGGAATTCCTGTATAATAATTATCAAAATAGACAATGTAATTGCAGTTTTTGAGAATTGACCGGCACAAGTGTATAATAACGTTTGCTGAAGCCCCAAGATCAGGCTCATTTGGAAAACGGTACTTATCAGAATTTTCTTGGCCCGAGTATATTTCAAATTGGTACGCATATCCCGTAACACCAGATAAAACAAATAATTTATAGCCCCATTTGTGAGGCTTTAGTGGCATGTACTGTTTCATGTAGTGTCGGGCCTTTGTTGCACACATTTGCTCATCTACAGATAGACACTTTTCAAATGGAGTTTCAAATGGATTTAAAGAGTCAATAACTGGCCGCAATTTATGCAGACGATCATGATCCGCATGATCTTTAGGAAGCATTTTTGTGTTATCATTGAAGTGTAGCATTTCACGAATTTTTTCAAATCGATTGATACTCATCGTGTTTTTTATTTTTTCAAATCCATATTCCTCGGACCAGTATCTTCTGATATTTGACATATTTATTACTGACATATAAATGCAGATACCAATGTACTTCTTTATTTCTCCAGTCGTTATATTCGCCGGTTTTGAAATATTTTTTTGATTGCTGTAGAGGTTCGACTCTTTAGTGATTTTCTCAAATAGCTCATCGGTAAAAAAGTATCTGGAAAAAAATCAACAAATTACATACTAAACTGCAAAAGGAATAATTTACTTATTAGGTTTTACCTGAAGAACTGAAGGGTGTTGATAAGTCCATTATATTTGTTGGGAGATTTTCATCACCTCTAAATGTTGTACCCTGAACATTTTGTTCAAAAGATGCTTGCTTCCAGCAAATAGATTTGAATGCATCTTTATCCAGTGTAAATATATTTTCTTCTGAGCTGTTCTCGTCTTCATTCTCAGGTATTATTTCGTTGACAAAATCTGCCTCATTATTATTTTCAACGTTCGAATTGGTTAGTTCTACATCATCTAGTTCATGCTCAAAAATAATTGTATTTTCAATGTCCAAATTGGCGTAATCCACAGGATCTTGAAACTTTTCAGCAGCCCATTCTAAGCAATTATCAACGTTTTCACTTAAATTATCTTCGTCCAATTCTTCCAGATCATCGTCACTTTCAAGAAAACGTTCTGCCAACTTTTCCAACTCCTGGTTTGTCAAAGGTTTTCGAAAATCCTTTTTTTTTGTCCATCGCCCTGAGATTAAAAAAAAGCATAAAATGCATGTAGCATATTTGCTACATTTTATTAGAACACCCGGTAATTTATTTTTATGAACTCTGGATACGCACTGATATAACAAATAGTTTAAATACTTACCTAATTTTCCAAATTTATCGAGTCTGCCTGCCAAAACCGCTCCAAATATTCAAAAAAACACAAATTTACTATGTCAGATACACACATCAACCACCAAAACAACATTTAGAATTAAAATTCTGTACTTGCTGCGCCATCTATTGCCAGCAAAGCGAAACCCGATTTAAAGTGTGTATATAGTATGTTACACTATGCATTTAGGTGTATCATAAATCATTTAATGAAAATGGAACTCTTCAATATTTTATATGTAGCAGATATGCTACATGATGCATTGTAGGGTTAAGCTATTTGAGTAATCTTGAATCCCTAAAGTAAATTTTATGGTGTGGTGTAATTGATTAAGGTAATCTAAAAAGGAATGTAGATTATCAAGAGTACCACTCCATACTATAAATGTATCATCTACATATCTTGAATAGAATTTGATGTAATTAGTGAAGGGATTGTTTTCCATTATTTTATTAGATTCAAGATCATTCAAAAATATGTCTGCTAGAATTGGGGATAGGGGGGAACCCATTGCAAGTCCATCTGGTTGAACAAATGTCCTATTATTGAAATTAAAGAAATTTTGGCTCAGGCAAATATTCAAAAGCTCTATATACTCAATGATTTGGTTTGGGGAATAGTTGTTATTCCATAAGTCCATAGTTATTATACTAATAACTTCCTGTGTTGGTATATTTGTGAATAAATTAGTGATATCTAAGGATATCAGTATATCACCTGTGGAAATCTCCAATGCAGTTATTTTGTTAGCTAGACTTAGATTATTATTTACTATATAGTTCAATTTATTATTATATAATGTTTTAAGGTATTGGTTTAAGTATGTTGCTAAAGCAAAGGTTGGAGAATCTGAAAAGGATACAACTGGTCTGATTGGAATATCTTCAAAAATATCTGTTTTATGCATTTTCAGAAGTCCATATAATCTGGTAATTATGGTTTTAAGTATTTGGTAAAAGTTTCTTTTTTGTGGTAGTATCCAGTATTTCATTGCTATCATTAATTAAGGTTTTAACTTTATTAGCAAAGGATTTAATATTAACTGATTTGGTTAAGAATTTATTGTCATTAATGAATTTTGTTACTTTTTTGATATAATCAGAGGATTCTAAGATAACTCTAAGATAATTGTAAGATTTTTTGATTTATAGATTTTATAACATGTTTAAAGTTGTTATATCTGTAATTAGTTCTATGGTTATGAATATGGTTCAAATTTTCTATATCCTTTCTAAGTAAATCCTTTAATTTATCCCTGATTTCCTCTGTGTTGTCAGTTGGGATTGATTGTAAGATACTTTCACATTCTGCTCCAAGTAACTCTAGATTTTTTAGGTGTTGTTTTCTAGAATCTAGGGGGGGGGTTGTTTTCATAGATGTCATATATCATCCATTATCACCATGTGGTATGTAAAAGTAACTTCAACATTATGTAAAATCCATATTATATTTCACAGCTTCACATATATTGATAACACAAATCAATACATATAATTCATCTTATTAATGATTCCAATCGTCAATGAAAGATTTCAAATTCGGACACCCACACCTCCACAATATTCTTCTTGATAAAATTCCTTTTCCTTAAACTAAATTAAATATCAGTATTTTACTGGTATGGTACCTCAACTTATTTACCACAAATTTTCTAATTTAGTCCACCTGACTTTTAATATTTATGATATATACTTATTATATTAGAATTTGATTTAATTCAACACATGGTTTTAAAATTCTAAGACAACACTGGAGAATCGTTCAGACTAGTATTACTAATTAAATCAACTTATTTTAATCTTAAATCACATACAATTCACGTTGTCGAATAGAGATACTAAACTTATAACTATAAGTGACTAAATTTGATTTTGTTAAAGTGTTGCAGAAATTTATTGTACAGACTTACCAATGCCGACGTGGACGTTACATCTTGCTTTGGTACATTATAAACTTAAAATAAGACTAAAATTTACTGTTACACCGTTTAAATAGCACATTAGTTACCGGCATTCATACATCATGCCTATATCCTGCGTTCAATTGTCATATACCAGAGTTACCAACCTCATTATTAATTAATTAATAACTCGAATTAGTTTCTGGAATGTGTTGCTATAAACAATTTTATCCATTTCTCTGGTTTACACATATAAAACTAACATGAAGAAGTTTAAACATACTATTGCAGAGGGCTTGTCCACACCAACAATAAGTGTTTTCAAAATCTTTTTCAAAAAATTTTGTATATTTATTACACATTTGAATTATTATTTGTTACCAAATGCTCATCTTAAATTTATTTTGTAATTCTGGTTCTTAAAAAATTTTCAAATTTTGTTATATAAAAATTATTTCAATTAATTTGACTGTCACACTTAAATTTTAAATTTAAATTTAATTCAGCAAGTGATTGTTAAAAGTATGCCAATATTATACACATTAGCTTACATTTTCAATTTCATTTAATTGTTTAACTACTAAGGTCTGTTAGCTTCAAAAGCTGGATAACTTTAGAAATAGAAGAAGAACTGTCACACTTTAACCTACATTAGCTTGTCAAATTTACCTCTTAAAATACTAGTAGACAACAAAAAAACCCAATTCCTCTCCTAGCAAGTAATGTAGTGCCTATAAGCCCCATTTTTTAAGTTTTATGTTTGTTTTGTCCTGTTAATTGTGTTCTGTTTGTCCTAATTGTGTTTTAGGTTTATTATTTTAACATTTAACATCACAATTCTCTGCCTAGCAGAGCTTTTATTCAAAAGTTGATAATTACAAGTCAAAGAAATTGCACACCCACAAAATAGTACAAGTACTTTCATTCATTGTCATATAACTGTCAAAAATTTTCAATAATTTAACACACATTTCAAAATATATCTTTAATAAATATAAATAACTTTAATAATTTAAATAATATAAAACATCACTTTTCTTTCAACAAACAATAACATATACCTACTCCTATATCATCTGGTAACATCCTTCCCCTCAAGAAACTTCCTCCTAAGTTGTCAGACAGTTACAACATTGACCGAAGATCACTCATATCAGTAATACGGGATAGTTTGAACTATGTATCACCAATCACTATATAAAAACTCTTGTACCGGAATGTAAGTAGTATTTTGTTTATTTCTAATTTATTACAATTCAACAGATTTTTTCTCTTACCAATTTGTGGGTTGTTACTTTGTCTGCTAAAGCAATTTTATGCATACTAATAAACACAGACATGTAATATTGGCATAATTACTAAAACTTTTTTGATCTATATCCTTATAAGACAGCAGCCTAATATGGGCTTTTTATAATTTCAGCATTTAATTTACTTTGTACCACTGACCTGATGATGCTTTGCAAATTTTAGAAAATGCAACCGGTCGTCTTTGGTAGTAAAATTAAATTGATTGTGAGTTAGTCTAATTTATTTCTTTTACCTCTTTTTAAAATGGACTGACACAAGCAACACATTCATGATTAAGTCTGAATGTTTCAGCCTACCTGAAAGTCTCAATAATCTCTTGTCATCAATAAAAGGTGCTAAACTTAAAAGTTCACTACGCTTTGGCAAATCTTGACCCAATTTCAATGCCTCAAGTTAGAATACTTGTCAAAGATGTCCACATCTTTGTTAGCCACAAATATTTGATGCTTGGCCTTTCTTTGTGGTAAGCCAACATCGTCAAGTTTGACCGCTTTGGGCCAAGTTTCCTCTTCCATTTTTAGCCACGATGGTCCGATCCACCAAGGCTCATAAGAAATGAGTTGATCCGCATTTACGCCTCTTGAGATAATATCCGCTGAATTGCTTTTAGTTTCAACGTGCCGCCATGTCCAGGTTTTAGAGGCCTCTTGTATTTCTGATATACGATTTGATACAAAAGTTTTATAATTGAAGAATATAGTTGAATCAGTCCACATGTATATCCTATCAAATTCAATACCCAATTCTGATATAACTTCACCTACTAATCTGGTGCCTAACAAAGCACCAATGAAAGTACCTTAAGAGGCGCCACTCTTGACTTTGCGCACAATAAGCCTACATGATGATTACCTGACTTAGCCGTTGAACGAAGATAAACTGCTGCCCCATATGCAGCCTCTGAAGCGTCCGTAAAGCAATGTAGTTCTATACGCTGTGGATTTGAACACATTACTTGCCTATTGATGTGAATGTTTCGAATGATACCAAAATTTCTTCTATAGTTTACCCATGCTGTATGTAAATCTAGTAGTAGTGACTCATCCCAATGTATTTTGAGTTTCCATAAAGATTGCATAATGAGTTTAGACTTTAGTACAACTGGTCCTATAAGACCTTTTTTTTTTCTTCTTTTATGAGGGGGGGTGGTCCAAATGTCCGAAACATACCTCGGTCCTAGAAGGTGGGCAGAACCGCCTTCCAGCCTCGGTTATGCAGGACTCCTCCAGCGTGGCCACGATGATATCCGAGGCCGCGCGCTAGGGTTGTTCTGACACCATCGCCGTCAATGCCAGAGACCTACCTGCTAAAAAAACACCCTCCTCAGCTGTGAATTACCGGCCGGATCGCCCTGATTGGGACGCAACATCGGCACGGCATTCACCCGATCTTTCATTCACGCACAATTCTCACACATTCTATCACTTTCCCAGTACGACGGAATTATTGTCTCCCTCTATTCCTCCCTGTTCATGTTCAATCTCTCCCCTTCTCATTCTGCCTTATCTTCTTTCTTGGACCTGGGCACCCTGCCTACCTTCGGGTCGCCTTTCTTCTTGTTCCTTTCTTTCCAATGTTCTCCTCACATATCTCTGAACTGCTCTCCACCGATCTGACGACCTAAGCATCTCCTCCACCAGTTCAGTGACTGATTGCACCCTACTTCCTAGCTCTCTCTCAAGCAGACTCCTCTCACCTATCCATCTATCGCATACCAATAGAGGGTGCGAGACAGTGTCCGATATTTCACAATACAGGCATTTGTCATCTTCTGCCTTTCCAAATCTGTAAAGGTATGCCCTAAAGCAACCATGTCCTGTGAGCATCTGCGTCAGGAAATAATCTAAACGCCGATGCCCGCAATCCATCCATCTTCTCAGATTAGGAATCAACGACTTCGTCCACTGCGCCACCCTTCTCATCTCATTCCATTCCTCTTGCCACACCATTATGGACCTTTCCCTTTCTTCTTTTTTTTTAAACGTTCTGTTGCTATGTCTTCATTTCTTCTCTCGTATATTCTTCCTCTTTCCTTCACTAGCATGTACATTGGAATACACCCGGTGATAACTCCTAACGCCTCGGCAGAGACTGTTCTGTATGCACACGCCACTCTCAATAGACTCTTCCTATCTGCTCGGGTGAGCTGCTTTCTGTACGCCTTTGTTAAAACTGCAGAACTCCAGACAGGCGCAGCGTAGAGGATGATCGATTGCACAACAGAATGAAGTTCCCTCCTCCTCTCAGTTTTGGGCCCTCCGATGTTGGGCATGATCCCTCCCAATGCGGCGGATCTCACCGCAGCTCTTTGAGTCGCCGCTTTTACGTGCTCCCCCCACTTTCCGTTTTGACTCAGAGTCACCTATAAATACCTCACACACTTCTTTGGAACCACTCTCTTTCCTGCACATTCAAATGTTATCCCGTCCCTTTTCCTTGGTCCCTTGAGAATTATAGCCTCGGTCTTACCCGCAGCCAGTTCTAACTCATGCATTTTCATCCATTTCTCGACTTGGTTGCTTGTACGCTGTGCACCAAAGATAAGATCCTCCCTGTCCCGCGCCACTACCAGCATAGCGAGGTCGTCCGCAAATGCGAAAGGGGTTACACCCTCTCCGTATTGTTGGCACACAACCCCGTCATATGCCAAGTTCCATAGCGTGGGTCCTAGGACCGACCCCTGCGGCACTCCAGCCGTCACGTCAACCACTACTCCTTTTTCTACCACAATTTTCCTCTCTGACAAATAGTCGGAGACCAAATTCATCAAGTACCTCGGACACCTTCTCTCTCGTAGAGCATTCATTACCTCTTTCCATTTTAATGTGTTGACCGCATTCCGGACGTCAAACAACAGTAGGATTGCCCACCTCTTGTTAACCCCCACCCCGCGTAACTCCCGGAAGACTTCCATCAGCGCATCCACCGTGCTCCTGTTCTTTCTGAAACCGTACTGCCTGGGTGACAGCCCGCCTGACTCTTCAATCACTGTGTCTATTCGTCCTCTTAGGAGCCTCTCGTATAATTTACCTATGCACGACAGAAGGCAAACAGGTCGATACTTGTCTTCCCCCTTTGGGAGTAGCACGAGCCTCGAGATCTTCCAATTTGCCGGAAATCGCTGAGTTTCAAGCAGTACATTCATGTGGTCCAAAAGCCACGTCGGCTCCATACTGCCAATGCGTTTCACCGCTTCTGGTGGTATTCCCTCGAGTCCCGGAGCCTTTCGTGTCTTTAGGGCACTCAACGCTTCGTTGAGTTCGTCTACGGTAAAAGGTACAGCTCGCTCAGCTTCGGCGTCCCACTGCACTCCATGCCAATGGCCAGGTGGAAATAGCTCTCGGGTAACCTCAAGCTTCCTGTCCAGTGGCATCTCATACAGAGGGTACAGCTTGAACTGGTTCATTACGATTTTGTAACCCTGGCCCCAAACGTCCTCATTCAACTTGTCACACAGTTCTCTCCAGTGCCTCTTCTTCTCGACTCGGATCATCCTGTTCAGTTCCTTCTTTCGCGCATTGTATACCATATCCATTCTGCTAGCCTCGGTTACTTCTCCTCTACCTCTCGCCCTCGTAGCCTGTCTTCTGATGGCAATGCATTCCTTCCTCTTATTGGCGATCTCTTCGCACCACCAGTAAGGCATTTTTCTTTTTTCATCTACCCTGTTTATGCAATTTCTCATAGTCTCTCTTATTATTGATTCAAGTCCTTCTGCCGATGGCGGTTGGCATCTTCTCCCCTCTATCAACCATCTAGAATACTCATCAAACGCTAGCCAGTCCGTTCTATCTCCACCTCTGCTTCCTGTTTGGTTCGCTGATGACTCCACGTTGGTAGTCCCTACTCCGACGATCGAAAAGCCAATGTAGCTGTGTTCTGTAGCAGTGTCATCCGGCAGCACGGTCCAGCCTCGAATTTTTCTCGCCGCATTCTGTGTGGCACAGGTAACATCGATAAGACAACTAAGTCCAGAGTTCCTATCCATTCCATAAGCATTTGTCCGCGAGCGTCCGTTCTGGGAGAAACTCCGCCGCTTTGGCGTTGAAGTCCCTCAGCACTACACACTCTCTTCCCAATAATCTTACCTCATTCATAATCTCATCCAGTCTACTTTCATAATTCTCCACTGTACAATTCGGTGAAATGTAGCAGCATACCACATTTACTCCCTCCACACGTATCGTTACAAATTCCTCATGCGTATCAATACCATATACTCTCAGTTTTCTATTAAGTATCCGCACTCCTACTACGCCCGACGTATCCACGAACCATTCCCTACTGCGCACTAACGTGGGGTTTGGCTCCGCTGCTATCAGGATGTCAATTTTTTTTTTCGATTGCGGAGACCACAGCGAGGTCGTGAGCTAGCCTAACCGTCCCAACATTTGTTTGTAGCACTCTTAACACACGCTTATTCCACATTTTGTCGCTCAGTCAGTAACTTACTACCCTTCTTCCACCTTCACCTCTTGCTCTTCTGATAATTCCCCTGAATTTGGGACACCAAGTGGATGTAGATATATGACCTTCCTCGTCACAATTGAAGCATTTTACAGTGTTACTTTTACACTGGGATTGCACATGGCCCTCCATCCCACACTTCCAGCACGCTCTTTTGCTTCTCCCTCACAGTCTCTTGCTATGTGGCCATGTGCTTGGCATCTATAGCATCGTGTCACTTTCACCATCTCTTTTACTGTGACATGTACCATCCCGATCTTCATTCTTTCTGCCACTAAAAGTCTTCTGGCTATGTCCTCATCCGCCTCCACATATCAGATTCTACTTTCTCCCCTGTTTGTCCTTATTTTTCCAACTACTTCACATGCTTCCTCCCTACCAGCAAATTTCTCTACCGATTCGACGATGTCTTTTTCTGTGGTTAGGCCATCCATGTCCGCCAGCATCAAACCCTTCTTTACTCTTCCACCTTTTGCCACTACTCTTGTTGCGCATCCTTGTCTTGATGCTACTAAATTCCTGACTTGTTCCGCCATTTTCCTGCGTCCATCTAATTCCAGGACCACACCTTCTTGTCTGGTTTGTCTAACCTTGTTTATGACGACATCCTCTCTTTCTCCTAGCTCTTCCCTTAACTCTTTTACAAGTTCAGCATAGGGCTTGTTCTCCGGTTTTGTGATAATTGCCATCCCTTTCTTTTCTGTGGCTACTATTTGCCTTTCCTTAAACGTTTTGCCGTATATCGTTGCCGTTACCTTCTTTCCTCTTGCTGCCCACTCTAGAACTTTTCTTGATGTTTCCACTCCTAGTGCTGCTGGTGCTGCTATCCCTATCTTTTCTCTATTCATTCTTTCCATACGGTCGAATAGTTTCCTGGCTGCTGCCAAGAATTTAACAGCCATTGGTTCTTCTCCTCTCCTTTGTTTCAGCTTGTGGACAAATTTTTTTGATGTCTTCTCTTTCCCATTTTTCTCCACTATACATGTTATTTGAGACATAGTCCCAATTCCTCCATTTTCATCTTCTTCCACGTATAATCCGGGGAGGTCTGGGTACCTTGTACTAAAATTCCCCTTCACCCTTGCATCAGCAGCATCCTCTGTTACCAAGATTGCCACATCGTCCGCTGCCTCCAAAATTCCTTTTTCACAGATGGTTACTTTATCATAAACCTCCTCCGGCCATTCTTGATCTAGTACTTCACTATTTCCTCGGTGCTTTCTGGTGCCGTATCCATTTTCTTTATAGTTCCTCAATCCTTTTTCTTTGTAATTCTGGGTCCTCTTCCCAATTTACTTCTACCTGTGTCCCTACGCACCTCGTAGTTGTTGCTACAGTTATTTTTGTTTGCGTCCCTATTGTTGTTACGCATCTTCTTATACCTCCCCTTTTTTCAATATCCTCTGTAGCACTATACATTAACTCTCTAATGTTTGGTTGGTCGTCCATTCACTCTCGTCATTACTATCCCCCGTTTCGTTTTCACTGCCATTCTTCTCCACTGTTTCACCTATGTCCTAGTTTTCCCCTTCGTTCTTCTCCTTAGGCTCAACATTTTTCTCCGCCCAACTGTTCTTTTCTTCCTCTTCCGCTAATGTCGCCAGCCTCTCTTCGCCTATATCCTCCATAGACTCTCCTACCCCTATGCTTACCTTCTTTTTTATTAAATATTTTTCTTCTCACGAGTTGGGTCGATTCTTCGGTCCAGCGGGGCAGTGTGCCCATACTCCGCCAAGGCTATAATCCCCTTCGGTTCGCCTTCTCCTTAGGGCATCGCTTGAGACCCACTTTTCCCCTTGGGCCATGCACCCCTTCGGCACGATGGTGTTACACCTTGAGGTTAGGGTGGCGATATATTAGAATGCTGCATATCCATTTGTTCTCGGTGGTTTTTTCCACTGGTTTTTGTATTACTGGAGGTTTTCTCCTCAGGTATAGGTTTGGGTATCAGGATGTGTATGATGGGTAGGGGTGGGTGTAGTATGATTGGGAGTTTTTGTTGACACAGGGACAGGTTAGTAATTTGAGTAGTGGACAGCGGACAGCTGCTCCATTTAGTCGCCTTTTACGACAAGCAGGAGAAGCCGTGAAGGTATTCTACTTGAGCGGCCCCCGCCTTCACACGGGGAGGTCCCACAAGACCTAGAGGATCAAAAACTTTTGTTATGACACAGGGACAGGTTAGGAATTTGGGTAGTGGACAGCGGACAGCTGCTCCATTTAGTCGCCTTTTACGACAAGCAGAAGAAGCCGTGAAGGTATTCTACTTGAGCACGGGGAGGTCCCATAAGACCTAGAGGATCAAAAACTTACGCTATCATAGATAACACTGACCGCTTAGTTATTTTAGCAGCATGTATTGTAGTGTTTATTGAATAGTGAAGTTTGTCTTCCTGTGCATCCCAGTAAATTCCCAATGTCTTATTGTTATTGCCTTCTAACAAATAGTGCTCAATTCCTCTTTTAACTGAATCATCCATTTCCAAAACCTCTCCCCGGTTAGAGATCCATTTCCGCAAGCAAAATTCTGCGCCTTCTAGAATATAATATTGCTAATATGTTCCTTTAATATTCTTGCCTCCTCTACAATATCTACTCCCGTTAGCAAGGCATCAACATAGAAGTCTGAAAGTATAACTTGCGCTGCCTTAGGGAAACTGTCTTTGTTATCATGTGCCAGCTGCTGTAAACATCTGATTGCTAAGTAAGCAGCAGGTGCCGTTCCATATGTAAGTGTGTTAAGTTTATAAACATTAACCTCTTCTTCTACGTTTGACCTCCAAAGTATCCGTTGTAAATATCTCTGCTCCTCGTTAACCCAAATACATCTATACATTTTGGCTACATTAGTCCCTATTACTAAATTATGCCTTCTGAATCGAAGTAATATGTTGAGCAAATTGTCTTGCAACTTTGGACCCACCATTAGTGATTCGTTAAGAGAAATGCCCGCGTCTGTAGTTGCACTACCATCAAAAACCACCCTGCATTTTGTTGTTGCTGAACCTTGTTTTACCACCGCATGATGAGGTAGGTAATATACCTTGTCTGACTATTTATAGTATGCATGTTATCAATGCTCCCAATTATATTCTTCCATAAAGACTTCATATTGTCTCCGTAATTCACTATCTCTTGCTAATTTTCGTTCCAATCTATGAAATCTTCTATGTGTTATGCTGAATGATTTACCTAATGGCATGACTGTCTACCTTTCAGGTAAGGTGACTTTAAATGATCTATTCTTATTCCTAAAAGTTGTGTTTTGAAAAGTTTCTTCACTGAACTTATCTTCCTTGGATAAAAACCTCTTCTGTGGAATCTCCTCTATATCCCAAAATTTTTCAATTTTATTTTCCAAAGTAACCTCAGAAGTGAAATGGCAATTAACTAGAAAATCTTGCTTATTGTATTGTTTTTTGTCTGGAAATATTCTACCGGATATGATCCAGCCGAGTTTAGTTTTTTTGCATAAGTGGCTGATTCTTGCCAAGTACCACTTGCCCTACACATAGTAAATTCCAAAAAATACCCGCGCCTAATAGAACGTCAACTTGTCCCGGTGTATTGAAACCTTCATCGGCTAAGTTTATATTGTGAGGAAAATTAAACTGATTTATTGAAATTCTAGAATATGGAATGCAATCCGAAATCTTGTCAAAAATAAAAAAAACTCGTGTTGCATTTATACCCACCTTCAAATCTTGAATGTATTGTAGCCTTCACTGATCTTTTAATATTTGTAATACCTTGACCTATCCCAACAACTGGTATATTTATTTTTTGACCTGTTAGTTGCAGCTTCTCTGCTAGGCTGCGTGTAATGAAATTAGATTGAGATCCCGAGTCTAGCAATGCCCTACATTTACAATGTTATCAACCATGTCAATAATGGCTGTTGAAAGTAAAAACTGTTCTTGTACCTCTTCTACCATTTGAGTTGATTTAAAGGAATCTAGTTAAAATCCTTGCCCTATAGTTTGGTTATCAGTTAGAGTTGTATCTAGTCCCAGTGTTGTATCATCAAGTTAAAAACCTTGATCTGAACTTGTCCGATTAACTGCCTGTCCGTAAGAATTCTGCCCGTGTATTGCTTGTGAAGTAAATGCCTTCTGGTTTTGTGTGCCCGTATTGTTTGGTATGTCAGAACCTTCCATGTTTAACCTGTGTGTGCTAGTACCTTGAATGATGCGTGTATTTTGACCTGTCTGATTGTGTATCTGAGTATTTTCCACTTTATTATTAATATCCGAGTGAAGTAAAGTGTGATGCCTCTTTCCGAAAGATCTGCATCCCCCGATGTGCAATTTTGTACCCTATGTCCAATCCTTAGACAATTCCAACACACATTTGCTTTTCTTACATCATCTCTTCTCAGTTGTAAAGAAAGCTCCTCAAATTTCTGACATTGATATAGAGAATGATAACTGACGCAGATATGACATGCCTTTCCATTTGTTTCTATGAATGCCCTACTAGTCGTGGGCTGTCTATTCGATCGTCCTTTTGTTTCCCATGATTTGTGAATAGTTGCCTTGTTAATCTCAATTCCTTCTTCCAGATATTAACATTTTTCTTCGATAAAGTCTAAAACATTAGCAAGTGTTGAGAACCTAGCCTTTGGTCCATGTTTTTGACATTCCCGTTTTGTTGTGATGTCTAATTTACTACCAAGATTACCAATAAAATTATGACCTATGATTCTATTGGTTGACCTAAAGAACTTAATGCCCTAATATCCTTTCTGATTGAATCTACAAATGTTCGTAATTGAGTACCCGACTCTTTTACTAATTTGTCTGAGAGAAATAATCTCTACTTATGTGTATATACCTTCTTAAGGAATATATTATAACCTTTCGAGACTGGCTGAATGACGAAAGTCTATGCCACAAAAAAAAATTAATCCTGCCTTTCTTTCGACTGCTGTGATGTGCCATCTGTATCCTCAATTTCAGTTTGAATATTGTCAAATTAATTCCATAAATCTTTGCATTTTGAAACTCTAGTAGGTAATATGATGATGTACTTTCCGTTAAATTGTTTATAAAACACTCGAAAATCGTTAATTGACCTTTCAAAATCCCTCGCCTTTTAATTAAAGCATCCATTATGATTAACAGTAATAAGAAAAAGCAGAAATAAAAATAAATTCAAATCCAACCAATGTAATTGCTCAAATATAAATCCAACAATAGGTAGAAATAGGAATTTTATAATGAAATGAACACTCACCCTGTATTTGCCTTATAAAATAGTAACATACCTCGAATTTGGAAGCACCCAGAAATACTTTAATTTGTTCCAAAAGTCATGAGCTGTTTTCAAACCATAATAAACCATGAATTCACTGCTGTGAGATTTTTGTAATAAATACCGATTGCTAGCCTCTGTGGTGGTGCAGAAGTGTCGTGTTAATTATGTTCCAAGTTATATTCCAAATGTTGTCGCTGTGAAGTCCCCTGTAGGAGGCTAAGCAATGCCAGCCATTGTGATGTATTTTGCCTTTGAGTTGAAAATGCCGCTGCTTGCAGTAAATTGTTTACTTACTGGTAATATCCGGCTTGAAGGAGGACCATTATGTGTTGTGTGAATACGTTTTTTATTAGTTTGGACTGGGTTGACTATTCTAACTAAAACTCCTCGATTAAACTCAGTTTATATTAATTTAAATGTAAACAATTCACTCCGATATGCCGTTCGTTCTATGGCTGACAGTGATCTGTTTTTGTCAAATGCGTAAAGCGCGGCGCAATCGACGACGGCCGAAGGCACAGTGCCGTAACATTTACGTAGTGTTGAAATGCGTGTTCTGATTCAAAGACTAATTAGATTGGTAGTGTAACATATGTAGCTAGATTAAGTTGTTTTTCTTTTTGTTTCAGAGATAAAGAACGATGCCACCATGGGTTAGTTGCCGTAAACACCTTAATTCATTGATTATTTACCAATCAAGCATACTTAACAGTATTGCGTTCAATAATAAAGTTAATTTTATACATATAGTTTTATTAAATGTTGAAATAAGTTATTTCAGTTATAAAAATTGGCAAACAATAAATGATGAAAACCAATAAATTTCTGACACCTCTTCAGAAATATTAATCGTATTGTTGAAAGCATGTTCTGATTCAAAAAGGCTAATTTTATTCTTAGTGTAACTAACATATGTATCTAGATTTAGTTCTTTTTTTGTTTTAGAAATAAAGGATGATGTCACAATAGGTAATTTTACTTAAACACTATAAATCATTGATGATTAACTATTAAACATACTTAGCAGTATTGCGTTGAGTAGTAAAGGTAATTCTATACTTACATAGTTTTTATAATTGTTGTTGAGATAAATAATTAATTTCAGTGATAAAAAGTGGCAAATAAATGATGAAAACCTCTAAATTTCTGACACCTCTTCAGAAATATTTACGTAGTGTTGAAATGCGTGGTCTGATTCAAAAGACTTATTAGATTGGTAGTGTAACATATGGTAGCTAGATTAAGTGTTTTTTTTTGTTTCAGAGATAAAGAACGATGCCACCAGTAGTTAGTTGCCTTAAACACCTTAATTCATTGATTATTTACTAATCAAGCATACTTAACAGTATTGCGTTCAATAATAAAGGTAATTTTATACTTGTATAGTTTTTTTTAATGTTGAAATAAGTTATTTTATTTATAAAAATTGGCAAACAATAAATGATGAAAACCAATAAATTCTGACACCTCTTTAAAAATATTAAACGTATTGTTGAAAGCAAGTTCGGATTCAAAAGACTAATTAAATTCTTAATTAGTCGGATACTTGGATTAGTTGGATAATTCTGTATTTATATAGTTTTTCTAATTGTTGAAATAAGTTATTTCAGTTTTAAAAATTGGCAAACAGTAAATGAGGAAAACCACTAAATTTCTAACACCTCTTCAGAAATGTTTACCTATTGTTGAAAGCCTGTTCTGATTCAAAAGACTAATTAGATTCTTAGTGTAACATATGGACCTAGATTAAGTTGTTTTTCTTTTTGTTTCAGAGATAAAGAAAGATGCCATCATGAGTTAGTTGCGTTAAACACCTTAATTCATTGATGATTTACTAATCAAGCATACTTAACAGTATTGCGTTCAATAATAAAATTAATTTTATACTTACATGGTTTTTTTAAATGTTGAAATAAGTTATTTCAGTTGTAAGAATTGGCAAACAATAAATGATGAAAACCAATAATTTTCTGACACATCTTCAGAAATATTAATCGTATTGTTGAAAGCATGTTCTGATTCAAAAAGACTAATTATATTATTAATCTAACATATGTATCTAGATTTAGTTGTTCTTTTTGTTTGAGAAATAAAGGTTGATGTCACAATAAGTGTTTCACTTAAACATCATAAATCATTGAAGATTAAGTTATTAAGCATAATTAACAGTATTGCGTTTAGTAGTAAAGGTAATTCTAGACTTACATAGTTTTTATAATTTTTGAGATAGATAAGTAATTTCAGTTATAAAAAGTGGCAAATAATAAATGAGGATAGCCGCTAAATTTCTGGCATCCCTTCAGAAATATTTACGTATTGTTGAAAGCCTGTTCTGATTGAAAAGACTAATTAAATTCTTAGTGTAACATATGTAGCTAGATTAAGTTGTTTTTCTTTTTGGTTCAGAGATAAAGAATGATGCCACAATGGGTTAGTTGCCTTAAGCACCTTAATTCATTGATGATTTACTAATCAAGCATACTTAACAGTATTGCTTTCAATAATAAAGTTAATTTTATAGTTATATAGTTTTATTAAATGTTGAAATAAGTTATTTCAGTTATATGAATTGGCAAACAATAAATGATGAAAACCAATAATTTTCTGACACATCTTCAGAAATATTAATCGTATTGTTGGAAGCATGTTCTGAATCAAAAAGACTAATTATATTATTAATCTAACATATGTATCTAGATTTAGTTGTTCTTTTTGTTTGAGAAATAAAGGATGATGTCACAATAAGTGTTTCACTTAAACATCATAAATCATTGAAGATTAAGTTATTAAGCATAATTAACAGTATTGCGTTTAGTAGTAAAGGTAATTCTAGACTTACATAGTTTTTATAATTTTTGAGATAGATAAGTAATTTCAGTTATAAAAAGTGGCAAATAATAAATGAGGATAGCCGCTAAATTTCTGGCATCCCTTCAGAAATATTTACGTATTGTTGAAAGCCTGTTCTGATTGAAAAGACTAATTAAATTCTTAGTGTAACATATGTAGCTAGATTAAGTTGATTTTCTTTTTGGTTCAGAGATAAAGAATGATGCCACAATGGGTTAGTTGCCTTAAGCACCTTAATTCATTGATGATTTACTAATCAAGCATACTTAACAGTATTGCTTTCAATAATAAAGTTAATTTTATAGTTATATAGTTTTATTAAATGTTGAAATAAGTTATTTCAGTTATATGAATTGGCAAACAATAAATGATGAAAGCCAATAAATTTCTGACACCTCTTCAGAAATATTAATCGTATTGTTGAAAGCATGTTCTGATTCAAAAAGACTAATTTTATTCTTAGCGTAAGTAACATTGTATCTAGATTTAGTTGTTATTCTTTTTGTTTCAGAAATAAAGGATGATGCCACAATACTTTATTTTACTTAAACATCATAAATCATTGATGATTAACTAATCAAGCATACTTAACGGTATTGCGTTGCGAAGATATGTGCAGGAAACTGGAAGCATTTAAGATGTGGCTATATCGAAGAATGCTTAAAATCTTGTGGACTAACCGAGTCACAAATGAGGAGGTCCTCAGAAGAATGAACAAAAACCGAGAGGTACTGACCACCATCAAATCTCAAAAGTTTCAGTTCTTCGGACATATTATGCGAAATGAATCCAGATATACTTTCCTTCAAGCCATCCTGTAAGGAAAAATATTTGGAAAACGAGGTCCAGAAAGAAGAAGAACATCTTGGTTAAAGAACCTCAGAATCTGGTTTAATACAACATATGTGCAGCTTTTCCGCGCTGCCGCAGATAAGATAAAGCTTGCCATGATGATCGCTAACATTCGTAACGGATAGGCACATCAAGAAGAAGTAAAGGTAATTCTATACTTACATACTTTTTATAATTGTTTAGATATAATTTCAGTGATAAAAAGTGGCAAATAATAAATGATGAAAACCTCTAAATTTCTGACACCTCTTCAGAAATATTTACGTAGTGTTGAAATGCGTGGTCTGATTCAAAAGACTAATTAGATTGGTAGTGTAACATATGTAGCTAGATTAATTTTAGAGATAGAGAACGATGCCACCATGGGTTCATCATCATCAATGGCGCTACAACTCTTCGTGAGTCTTTGCCGCGTTTACTATTGCCTTCCATGTTTGTTGGTCCTGTGCCAGTAATTCTCATTGTCGCACTCCCATTTTCTCTAGATCTTCTTTGACTGCATCTTTCCACCTTTTTCTAGGCCGCTCTACAGACCTTCTTCCCTCTGGCCTTTTCCAGAACACATTGTTTATAAGGCGATTGTCGTTACTGCGTATCACATGCCCTGTCCATCTGAGTCTATTGGCCTTTATATATCTTACTAAATTTTCTTTTCCGAATAGAGACTCTAGCTCGTTATTGTATCTGCCCCTCCATTCGTTTGTCACGCTGTCTCTGCAAGGGCCATATATCATTCGAAGAATTTTACGTTCCCACACCAGCAATTTATTTATTTCTCTTTTTGTTAGCGTCCATGTTTCGCTTCCATACGCGATTGCTGGTCGTATTATAGTCTTATATATCCGGATTTTTGTACCTCGTGAAAGAAGTTTTGACTTCATTAGATGTTGCATTGCAAAGAAAGATCTGTTTCCTGTCATTATTCTCGTTTCAACTCCTCGCTCTAATTTGTTGTCATTTGTGATTGTTGCTCCTAGATATTTAAATTCTTTAACCACTTCGAAGTTGTGATCATTTATGTCCAGAATTTATGCAGAAAGCATTTGATATTTCTCCCCCTCTTCTAACTTGTGCAAAAGAGTTAATTACACACATTTGTGTTACCGCAGCTAGTTTCTGGGGTACGCCGAGCTCGATCATTGCCTTCCATAATGTTGCACGATTAATTGAATCATAAGCCTGTTTGAAGTCTATAAAAATCTGATGCACGTCGTGATTATATTCCCAATACTTTTCAAGCATTTGATTTATTGTAAATATTTGATCAATAGTCGATCTGCCAGGCCTGAAACCACACTGTTAGTCACCAACTATTTCTTCGGCGTATGGTACTAATCTTTTTAATAATATCGAAGCCAATATTTTATATGTAGTGTTGATTAGTGAGATTCCTCTGTAATTCATGCATGATTCCTTTTTTCCTTTCTTGTGTATTGGTACAATAATACTACCACACCATTCTTTCGGCATTATTTCTTGTTGCCAGGCCATTTCTATTAATTGATGGATTTTACTTATGAGTTCATGACCGCCTGTTTTAATTAGCTCGGCATGAATATTGTCCAGACCAGGGGATTTATCGTTTTTAAGCGTTTTTATGGCATGCGTAATTTCTTCCATGCCTGGTGGGGGTATTTCTAATTCGACCGTTTGATACTAATGTTCTTTGTTGTTTCCACCATTTTCATTGTTTTCATCAGTGAAATTTTGGATATTCAGAAGCTCTTCAAAATATTCAGCCCATTTTTCTATTATTTTGTTTTCGGCAGCCAGCATTTCTCCATTTTTACTGTCTTACTTCTCTGTAGAAATTTTTATTTTGATTTCTTCTGTGTTCTCCTTCTACTTTTTCAATTTGTTGCTGCAGATATTGTCTCTTTTTTTTTGTCTAAGTGTTCTTCTCGCTGCGGCTCTCTCTCTCTGTGGAATCGTATACGTTTTTCTTCTGATGGATTCGATAGATAATCAGTTCTTCTTTTGTTTGCTTCTTTTAGAGTTCTTTCACGTTCGTCGTCGAACCATTTTTCCTTTTTTGTTTTTTTCGTTCTTCCGATAGATTTCTCTGCTGCTTCTGTAATAGTTGTTTTTATGGAGTTCCATCGCTGATGTTCACTTTCATTTTCATTTATTTCCAAAACCTGAAACCTATTTCTTAATTCTACTTGGTATTGTCTTTGATTATTTTCTTCTTTCAGCTTCGCCACATTCCATCGTTCGATCTTTGTGTATTTATCTATTGTTTGTGTTGAAATTCTTGTTCTGAGCTTGGCCTTTACGAGAAAATGGTCTGTGACGCTGTCCGGCCCTCTCATAGTTCTTACACTTATTATGCTGCTAGAATGTCTCCCATCAATCAATACGTGATCTATTTGTTTATTTGTTCTTCCATCGTTTGATCTCCATGTTGCCTTGTGGATCTTTTTTCTAGCGAACTGGGTGCTTTTGATGGCTAAGTTGCAGCCTGTTGCAAAATCGATCAAACGTGATCCATTATCGTTTGTAACTTCATGTAGACTATATCTTCCTGCCGCCGGTATTACGTAGTCTTCTGTGCCTACCTTTGCGTTTAGATCACCTAGTATTATTTTAATATCGTGGTTAGGAGCTTCTGTGTAGAGTTGATTTAGAGAGCCGTAGAATTCATTTTTATCATCCTCTAATGCGTCTTCGGTTGGTACATACACTGAAAATATAGTTAAATTGGACAATTTACCTCTTAATCTTATGATGCAGATTCGTTCGCTTATTGGTTTAAAGTCTAATAACTCTGATTGTAGTCTTTCATGTATTACAAGGATTTCATCTCCTGAATGGCTACTACATCATAGTTCAAGTTTTCTAGTTGTTTTATCGCTGTCGTGGCAATTCCAGGTCTGTACCAACTTAGTACATTCCATGTTCCTAATAGAATATTCTTTGTCCGTAGCTTTCGTCGTTTGTTTTTATAATCTGTCCTATTCCGAGGCAATAATATTCGTTTCGTAGCAATTTTTTTTTTACTTGTATGGGTCGCTGGTCCGTAGCAAAACCTCCTTTTCGGAGGACCATGTTCTCCCTTCCTCGTTCGCCCTGACCTTGCCTTCCATTGGGGTTGGTTACCCAATCTCTAACAAGGTTGCTCAGATTTCCGGGGTCCACCCGTGTGGTCAAGACCACACTTCATGGAGGTGAGGATAGGAATTGAGTAGGAGAGGCTGGAGATGCTAACTGGAAACAGCATCTTATAATGCGCATCACTACTCCTTTGAACCCCCCCACCATGGGTTAGTTGCCTTAAACACCTTAATTCATTGATTATTTACTAATCAAGCATACTTAACAGTATTGCGTTCAATAATAAAGGTAATTTTGTACTTATATAGTTTTTTTATGTTGGAATATGTTATTTCAGTTATAAATATTGGTAAACAATAAATGATGAAAACCATTAAATTTCTGACATCTATTCAGAAATATTGAACGTATTGTTGAAAGCATGTTCTGATTCAAAAGACTAATTAGATTCGTAGTGTAACATCTTTAAGTAGATAAATTGTTCTTCTTTTTGTTTTAGAGATAAAGAACAATGCGACAATGGGTTAGATTCCTTAAATACCATAATTCAGTTATGATTTATCAATCAAACATATTTAACAGTATTACGTTGAATAATGAAGGTAATTCTGTATTTATATAGTGTTCTAATTGTTGAAATAAGTTATTTCATTTATAAAAATTGGCAAACAGTAAATGAGGAAAACCACTAAATTTCTGACACCTCTTCAGAAATGTCTACGTATTATTGTAGAAAGCTTGTTCTGATTCAAAAGACTAATTAGATTCTTAGTGTAACATATGTAGCTAGATTTAGTTGTTCTTCTTTTTGTTTCAGAATTAAAGCATGATACCATTATGGGTTAGTTGCCTTAAACACCTTAATTCATTGATGATTTACTAATCTAGCATACTTAACAGTATTGCGTTCAATAATAAAGGTTCTTTTATACTTATATAGTTTTATTAAATGTTGAAATAAGTTATTTCAGTTATAAAAATTGGCAAACAATAAATGATGAAAACCAATAAATTTCTGACACCTCTTCAGAAATATTAATCGTATTGTTGAAAGCATGTTCTGATTCAAAAAGGCTAATTTTATTCTTAGTGTAACTAACATATGTATCTAGATTTAGTTGTTCTTCTTTTTGTTTTAGAAATAAAGGATGATGTCACAATAGGTTATTTTACTTAAACACTATAAATCATTGATGATTAACTATTAAACATACTTAGCAGTATTGCGTTGAGTAGTAAAGGTAATTCTATACTTACATAGTTTTTATAATTGTTGTTGAGATAAATAATTAATTTCAGTGATAAAAAGTGGCAAATAAATGATGAAAACCTCTAAATTTCTGACACCTCTTCAGAAATATTTACGTAGTGTTGAAATGCGTGGTCTGATTCAAAAGACTAATTAGATTGGTAGTGTAACATATGGTAGCTAGATTAAGTGTTTTTTTTTTGTTTCAGAGATAAAGAACGATGCCACCAGTAGTTAGTTGCCTTAAACACCTTAATTCATTGATTATTTACTAATCAAGCATACTTAACAGTATTGGGTTCAATAATAAAGGTAATTTTATACTTGTATAGTTTTTTTTAATGTTGAAATAAGTTATTTTATTTATAAAAATTGGCAAACAATAAATGATGAAAACCAATAAATTCTGACACCTCTTTAAAAATATTAAACGTATTGTTGAAAGCAAGTTCGGATTCAAAAGACTAATTAAATTCTTAATTAGTCGGATACTTGGATTAGTTGGATAATTCTGTATTTATATAGTTTTTCTAATTGTTGAAATAAGTTATTTCAGTTTTAAAAATTGGCAAACAGTAAATGAGGAAAACCACTAAATTTCTAACACCTCTTCAGAAATGTTTATGTATTGTTGAAAGCCTGTTCTGATTGAAAAGACTAATTAGATTCTTAGTGTAACATATGGACCTAGATTAAGTTGTTTTTCTTTTTGTTTCAGAGATAGCGAAAAATGCCATCATGAGTTAGTTGCCTTAAACACCTTAATTCATTGATGATTTACTAATCAAGCATACTTAACAGTATTGCGTTCAATAATAAAATTAATTTTATACTTACATAGTTTTTTTAAATGTTGAAATAAGTTTATTTCAGTTGTAAGAATTGGCAAACAATAAATGATGAAAACCAATAATTTTCTGACACATCTTCAGAAATATTAAACGTATTGTTGGAAGCATGTTCTGAATCAAAAAGACTAATTATATTATTAGTCTAACATATGTATCTAGATTTAGTTGTTCTTTTTGTTTGAGAAATAAAGGATGATGCCACAATAAGTGTTTCACTTAAACATCATAAATCATTGAAGATTAAGTTATTAAGCATAATTAACAGTATTGCGTTTAGTAGTAAAGGTAATTCTAGACTTACATAGTTTTTATAATTTTTGAGATAGATAAGTAATTTCAGTTATAAAAAGTGGCAAATAATAAATGAGGATAGCCGCTAAATTTCTGGCATCCCTTCAGAAATATTTACGTATTGTTGAAAGCCTGTTCTGATTGAAAAGACTAATTAAATTCTTAGTGTAACATATGTAGCTAGATTAAGTTGTTTTTCTTTTTGGTTCAGAGATAAAGAATGATGCCACAATGGGTTAGTTGCCTTAAGCACCTTAATTCATTGATGATTTACTAATCAAGCATACTTAACAGTATTGCTTTCAATAATAAAGTTAATTTTATAGTTATATAGTTTTATTAAATGTTGAAATAAGTTATTTCCGTTATATGAATTGGCAAACAATAAATGATGAAAGCCAATAAATTTCTGACACCTCTTCAGAAATATTAATCGTATTGTTGAAAGCATGTTCTGATTCAAAAAGACTAATTTTATTCTTAGCGTAAGTAACATTGTATCTAGATTTAGTTGTTATTCTTTTTGTTTCAGAAATAAAGGATGATGCCACAATACTTTATTTTACTTAAACATCATAAATCATTGATGATTAACTAATCAAGCATACTTAACGGTATTGCGTTGCGAAGATATGTGCAGGAAACTGGAAGCATTTAAGATGTGGCTATATCGAAGAATGCTTAAAATCTTGTGGACTAACCGAGTCACAAATGAGGAGGTCCTCAGAAGAATGAACAAAAACCGAGAGGTACTGACCACCATCAAATCTCAAAAGTTTCAGTTCTTCGGACATATTATGCGAAATGAATCCAGATATACTTTCCTTCAAGCCATCCTGTAAGGAAAAAAATTTGGAAAACGAGGTCCAGAAAGAAGAAGAACATCTTGGTTAAAGAACCTCAGAATCTGGTTTAATACAACATCTGTGCAGCTTTTCCGCGCTGCCGCAGATAAGATAAAGCTTGCCATGATGATCGCTAACATTCGTAACGGATAGGCACATCAAGAAGAAGTAAAGGTAATTCTATACTTACATACTTTTTATAATTGTTTAGATATAATTTCAGTGATAAAAAGTGGCAAATAATAAATGATGAAAACCTCTAAATTTCTGACACCTCTTCAGAAATATTTACGTAGTGTTGAAATGCGTGGTCTGATTCAAAAGACTAATTAGATTGGTAGTGTAACATATGTAGCTAGATTAAGTTGTTTTAGAGATAGAGAACGATGCCACCATGGGTTCATCATCATCAATGGCGCTACAACTCTTCGTGAGTCTTTGCCGCGTTTACTATTGCCTTCCATTAGTGAGATTATTGATTAGTGAGATTCCTCTGTAATTCATGCATGATTCCTTTTTTCCTTTCTTGTGTATTGGTACAATAATACTACCACACCATTCTTTCGGCATTATTTCTTGTTGCCAGGCCATTTCTATTAATTGATGGGGTTTTACTTATGAGTTCATGACCGCCTGTTTTAATTAGCTCGGCATCAATATTGTCCAGACCAGGGGATTTATCGTTTTTAAGCGTTTTTATGGCATGCGTAATTTCTTCCATGCCTGGTGGGGGTATTTCTAATTCGACCGTTTGATACTCATGTTCTTCGTTGTTTCCACCATTTTCATTGTTTTCATCAGTGAAATTTTGGATATTCAGGAGCTCTTCAAAATATTCAGCCCATTTTTCTATTATTTTGTTTTCGGCAGCCAGCATTTCTCCATTTTTACTGTCTTACTTCTCTGTAGAAATTTTTATTTTGATTTCTTCTGTGTTCTCCTTCTACTTTTTCAATTTGTTGCTGCAGATATTGTCTCTTTTTTTGTCTAAGTGTTCTTCTCGCTGCGGCTCTCTCTCTCTCTCTATGGAATCGTATACGTTTTTCTTCTGATGGATTCGATAGATAATCAATTCTTCTTTTGTTTGCTTCTTTTAGAGTTCTTTCACATTCGTCGTCGAACCATTTTTCCTTTTTTGTTTTTTTCGTTCTTCCGATAGATTTCTCTGCTGCTTCTGTAATAGTTGTTTTTATGGAGTTCCATCGCTGATCTTCACTTTCATTTTCATTTATTTCCAAAACCTGAAACCTATTTCTTAATTCTACTTGGTATTGTCTTTGATTATTTTCTTCTTTCAGCTTCGCCACATTCCATCCTTCGATCTTTGTGTATTTATCTATTGTTTGTGTTGAAATTCTTGTTCTGAGCTTGGCCTTTACGAGACAATGGTCTGTGACGCTGTCCGGCCCTCTCATAGTTCTTACACTTATTATGCTGCTAGAATGTCTCCCATCAATCAATACGTGATCTATTTGTTTATTTGTTCTTCCATCGTTTGATCTCCATGTTGCCTTGTGGATCTTTTTTCTAGCGAACTGGGTGCTTTTGATGGCTAAGTTGCAGCCTGTCGCAAAATCGACCAAACGTGATCCATTATCGTTTGTAACTTCATGTAGACTATATCTTCCTGCCGCCGGTATTACGTAGTCTTCTGTGCCTACCTTTGCGTTTAGATCACCTAGTATTATTTTAATATCCTGGTTAGGAGCTTCTGTGTAGAGTTGATTTAGAGAGCCGTAGAATTCATTTTTATCATCCTCTAATGCGTCTTCGGTTGGTGCATACACTGAAAATATAGTTAAATTGGACAATTTACCTCTTAATCTTATGATGCAGATTCGTTCGCTTATTGGTTTAAAGTCTAATAACTCTGATTGTAGTCTTTCATGTATTACAAGGATTTCATCTCCTGAATGGCTACTACATCATAGTTCAAGTTTTCTAGTTGTTTTATCGCTGTCGTGGCAATTCCAGGTCTGTACCAACTTAGTACATTCCATGTTCCTAATAGAATATTCTTTGTCCGTAGCTTTCGTCATTTGTTTTTATAATCTGTCCTATTCCGAGGCAATAATATTCGTTTCGTAGCAATTTTTTTTTTACTTGTATGGGTCGCTGGTCCGTAGCAAAACCTCCTTTTCGGAGGACCATGTTCTCCCTTCCTCGTTCGCCCTGACCTTGCCTTCCATTGGGGTTGGTTACCCAATCTCTAACAAGGTTGCTCAGATTTCCGGGGTCCACCCGTGTGGTCAAGACCACACTTCATGGAGGTGAGGATAGGAATTGAGTAGGAGAGGCTGGAGATGCTAACTGGAAACAGCATCTTATAATGCGCATCACTACTCCTTTGAACCCCCCCACCATGGGTTAGTTGCCTTAAACACCTTAATTCATTGATTATTTACTAATCAAGCATACTTAACAGTATTGCGTTCAATAATAAAGGTAATTTTGTACTTATATAGTTTTTTTATGTTGGAATATGTTATTTCAGTTATAAATATTGGTAAACAATAAATGATGAAAACCATTAAATTTCTGACATCTATTCAGAAATATTGAACGTATTGTTGAAAGCATGTTCTGATTCAAAAGACTAATTAGATTCGTAGTGTAACATCTTTAAGTAGATAAATTGTTCTTCTTTTTGTTTTAGAGATAAAGAACAATGCGACAATGGGTTAGATTCCTTAAATACCATAATTCAGTTATGATTTATCAATCAAACATATTTAACAGTATTACGTTGAATAATGAAGGTAATTCTGTATTTATATAGTGTTCTAATTGTTGAAATAAGTTATTTCATTTATAAAAATTGGCAAACAGTAAATGAGGAAAACCACTAAATTTCTGACACCTCTTCAGAAATGTCTACGTATTATTGTAGAAAGCTTGTTCTGATTCAAAAGACTAATTAGATTCTTAGTGTAACATATGTAGCTAGATTTAGTTGTTCTTCTTTTTGTTTCAGAATTAAAGCATGATACCATTATGGGTTAGTTGCCTTAATTCATTGATGATTTACTAATCTAGCATACTTAACAGTATTGCGTTCAATAATAAAGGTTCTTTTATACTTATATAGTTTTATTAAATGTTAAAATAAGTTATTTCAGTTATAAAAATTGGCAAACAATAAATGATGAAAACCAATAAATTTCTGACACCTCTTCAGAAATATTAATCGTATTGTTGAAAGCATGTTCTGATTCAAAAAGGCTAATTTTATTCTTAGTGTAACTAACATATGTATCTAGATTTAGTTGTTCTTCTTTTTGTTTTAGAAATAAAGGATGATGTCACAATAGGTTATTTTACTTAAACACTATAAATCATTGATGATTAACTATTAAACATACTTAGCAGTATTGCGTTGAGTAGTAAAGGTAATTCTATACTTACATAGTTTTTATAATTGTTGTTGAGATAAATAATTAATTTCAGTGATAAAAAGTGGCAAATAAATGATGAAAACCTCTAAATTTCTGACACCTCTTCAGAAATATTTACGTAGTGTTGAAATGCGTAGTCTGATTCAAAAGACTAATTAGATTGGTAGTGTAACATATGGTAGCTAGATTAAGTGTTTTTTTTTTGTTTCAGAGATAAAGAACGATGCCACCAGTAGTTAGTTGCCTTAAACACCTTAATTCATTGATTATTTACTAATCAAGCATACTTAACAGTATTGCGTTCAATAATAAAGGTAATTTTATACTTGTATAGTTTTTTTTTAATGTTGAAATAAGTTATTTTATTTATAAAAATTGGCAAACAATAAATGATGAAAACCAATAAATTCTGACACCTCTTTAAAAATATTAAACGTATTGTTGAAAGCAAGTTCGGATTCAAAAGACTAATTAAATTCTTAATTAGTCGGATACTTGGATTAGTTGGATAATTCTGTATTTATATAGTTTTTCTAATTGTTCAAATAAGTTATTTCAGTTTTAAAAATTGGCAAACAGTAAATGAGGAAAACCACTAAATTTCTAACACCTCTTCAGAAATGTTTATGTATTGTTGAAAGCCTGTTCTGATTGAAAAGACTAATTAGATTCTTAGTGTAACATATGGACCTAGATTAAGTTGTTTTTCTTTTTGTTTCAGAGATAGCGAAAAATGCCATCATGAGTTAGTTGCCTTAAACACCTTAATTCATTGATGATTTACTAATCAAGCATACTTAACAGTATTGCGTTCAATAATAAAATTAATTTTATACTTACATAGTTTTTTTAAATGTTGAAATAAGTTTATTTCAGTTGTAAGAATTGGCAAACAATAAATGATGAAAACCAATAATTTTCTGACACATCTTCAGAAATATTAAACGTATTGTTGGAAGCATGTTCTGAATCAAAAAGACTAATTATATTATTAGTCTAACATATGTATCTAGATTTAGTTGTTCTTTTTGTTTGAGAAATAAAGGATGATGCCACAATAAGTGTTTCACTTAAACATCATAAATCATTGAAGATTAAGTTATTAAGCATAATTAACAGTATTGCGTTTAGTAGTAAAGGTAATTCTAGACTTACATAGTTTTTATAATTTTTGAGATAGATAAGTAATTTCAGTTATAAAAAGTGGCAAATAATAAATGAGGATAGCCGCTAAATTTCTGGCATCCCTTCAGAAATATTTACGTATTGTTGAAAGCCTGTTCTGATTGAAAAGACTAATTAAATTCTTAGTGTAACATATGTAGCTAGATTAAGTTGTTTTTCTTTTTGGTTCAGAGATAAAGAATGATGCCACAATGGGTTAGTTGCCTTAAGCACCTTAATTCATTGATGATTTACTAATCAAGCATACTTAACAGTATTGCTTTCAATAATAAAGTTAATTTTATAGTTATATAGTTTTATTAAATGTTGAAATAAGTTATTTCCGTTATATGAATTGGCAAACAATAAATGATGAAAGCCAATAAATTTCTGACACCTCTTCAGAAATATTAATCGTATTGTTGAAAGCATGTTCTGATTCAAAAAGACTAATTTTATTCTTAGCGTAAGTAACATTGTATCTAGATTTAGTTGTTATTCTTTTTGTTTCAGAAATAAAGGATGATGCCACAATACTTTATTTTACTTAAACATCATAAATCATTGATGATTAACTAATCAAGCATACTTAACGGTATTGCGTTGCGAAGATATGTGCAGGAAACTGGAAGCATTTAAGATGTGGCTATATCGAAGAATGCTTAAAATCTTGTGGACTAACCGAGTCACAAATGAGGAGGTCCTCAGAAGAATGAACAAAAACCGAGAGGTACTGACCACCATCAAATCTCAAAAGTTTCAGTTCTTCGGACATATTATGCGAAATGAATCCAGATATACTTTCCTTCAAGCCATCCTGTAAGGAAAAATATTTGGAAAACGAGGTCCAGAAAGAAGAAGAACATCTTGGTTAAAGAACCTCAGAATCTGGTTTAATACAACATCTGTGCAGCTTTTCCGCGCTGCCGCAGATAAGATAAAGCTTGCCATGATGATCGCTAACATTCGTAACGGATAGGCACATCAAGAAGAAGTAAAGGTAATTCTATACTTACATACTTTTTATAATTGTTTAGATATAATTTCAGTGATAAAAAGTGGCAAATAATAAATGATGAAAACCTCTAAATTTCTGACACCTCTTCAGAAATATTTACGTAGTGTTGAAATGCGTGGTCTGATTCAAAAGACTAATTAGATTGGTAGTGTAACATATTATGTAGCTAGATTAAGTTGTTTTAGAGATAGAGAACGATGCCACCATGGGTTCATCATCATCAATGGCGCTACAACTCTTCGTGAGTCTTTGCTGCGTTTACTATTGCCTTCCATTAGTGAGATTATTGATTAGTGAGATTCCTCTGTAATTCATGCATGATTCCTTTTTTCCTTTCTTGTGTATTGGTACAATATTACTACCACACCATTCTTTCGGCATTATTTCTTGTTGCCAGGCCATTTCTATTAATTGATGGGGTTTTACTTATGAGTTCATGACCGCTTGTTTTAATTAGCTCGGCATCAATATTGTCCAGACCAGGGGATTTATCGTTTTTAAGCGTTTTTATGGCATGCGTAATTTCTTCCATGCCTGGTGGGGGTATTTCTAATTCGACCGTTTGATACTCATGTTCTTCGTTGTTTCCACCATTTTCATTGTTTTCATCAGTGAAATTTTGGATATTCAGGAGCTCTTCAAAATATTCAGCCCATTTTTCTATTATTTTGTTTTCGGCAGCCAGCATTTCTCCATTTTTACTGTCTTACTTCTCTGTAGAAATTTTTATTTTGATTTCTTCTGTGTTCTCCTTCTACTTTTTCAATTTGTTGCTGCAGATATTGTCTCTTTTTTTGTCTAAGTGTTCTTCTCGCTGCGGCTCTCTCTCTCTCTATGGAATCGTATACGTTTTTCTTCTGATGGATTCGATAGATAATCAATTCTTCTTTTGTTTGCTTCTTTTAGAGTTCTTTCACATTCGTCGTCGAACCATTTTTCCTTTTTTGTTTTTTTCGTTCTTCCGATAGATTTCTCTGCTGCTTCTGTAATAGTTGTTTTTATGGAGTTCCATCGCTGATCTTCACTTTCATTTTCATTTATTTCCAAAACCTGAAACCTATTTCTTAATTCTACTTGGTATTGTCTTTGATTATTTTCTTCTTTCAGCTTCGCCACATTCCATCGTTCGATCTTTGTGTATTTATCTATTGTTTGTGTTGAAATTCTTGTTCTGAGCTTGGCCTTTACTAGAAAATGGTCTGTGACGCTGTCCGGCCCTCTCATAGTTCTTACACTTATTATGCTGCTAGAATGTCTCCCATCAATCAATACGTGATCTATTTGTTTATTTGTTCTTCCATCGTTTGATCTCCATGTTGCCTTGTGGATCTTTTTTCTAGCGAACTGGGTGCTTTTGATGGCTAAGTTGCAGCCTGTCGCAAAATCGACCAAACGTGATCCATTATCGTTTGTAACTTCATGTAGACTATATCTTCCTGCCGCCGGTATTACGTAGTCTTCTGTGCCTACCTTTGCGTTTAGATCACCTAGTATTATTTTAATATCGTGGTTAGGAGCTTCTGTGTAGAGTTGATTTAGAGAGCCGTAGAATTCATTTTTATCATCCTCTAATGCGTCTTCGGTTGGTGCATACACTGAAAGTATAGTTAAATTGGACAATTTACCTCTTAATCTTATGATGCAGATTCGTTCGCTTATTGGTTTAAAGTCTAATAACTCTGATTGTAGTCTTTCATGTATTACAAGGATTTCATCTCCTGAATGGCTACTACATCATAGTTCAAGTTTTCTAGTTGTTTTATCGCTGTCGTGGCAATTCCAGGTCTGTACCAACTTAGTACATTCCATGTTCCTAATAGAATATTCTTTGTCCGTAGCTTTCGTCGTTTGTTTTTATAATCTGTCCTATTCCGAGGCAATAATATTCGTTTCGTAGCAATTTTTTTTTTACTTGTATGGGTCGCTGGTCCGTAGCAAAACCTCCTTTTCGGAGGACCATGTTCTCCCTTCTTCGTTCGCCCTGACCTTGCCTTCCATTGGGGTTGGTTACCCAATCTCTAACAAGGTTGCTCAGATTTCCGGGGTCCACCCGTGTGGTCAAGACCACACTTCATGGAGGTGAGGATAGGAATTGAGTAGGAGAGGCTGGAGATGCTAACTGGAAACAGCATCTTATAATGCGCATCACTACTCCTTTGAACCCCCCCACCATGGGTTAGTTGCCTTAAACACCTTAATTCATTGATTATTTACTAATCAAGCATACTTAACAGTATTGCGTTCAATAATAAAGGTAATTTTGTACTTATATAGTTTTTTTATGTTGGAATATGTTATTTCAGTTATAAATATTGGTAAACAATAAATGATGAAAACCATTAAATTTCTGACATCTATTCAGAAATATTGAACGTATTGTTGAAAGCATGTTCTGATTCAAAAGACTAATTAGATTCGTAGTGTAACATCTTTAAGTAGATAAATTGTTCTTCTTTTTGTTTTAGAGATAAAGAACAATGCGACAATGGGTTAGATTCCTTAAATACCATAATTCAGTTATGATTTATCAATCAAACATATTTAACAGTATTACGTTGAATAATGAAGGTAATTCTGTATTTATATAGTGTTCTAATTGTTGAAATAAGTTATTTCATTTATAAAAATTGGCAAACAGTAAATGAGGAAAACCACTAAATTTCTGACACCTCTTCAGAAATATTAATCGTATTGTTGAAAGCATGTTCTGATTCAAAAAGGCTAATTTTATTCTTAGTGTAACTAACATATGTATCTAGATTTAGTTGTTCTTCTTTTTGTTTTAGAAATAAAGGATGATGTCACAATAGGTTATTTTACTTAAACACTATAAATCATTGATGATTAACTATTAAACATACTTAGCAGTATTGCGTTGAGTAGTAAAGGTAATTCTATACTTACGTAGTTTTTATAATTGTTGTTGAGATAAATAATTAATTTCAGTGATAAAAAGTGGCAAATAAATGATGAAAACCTCTAAATTTCTGACACCTCTTCAGAAATATTTACGTAGTGTTGAAATGCGTGGTCTGATTCAAAAGACTAATTAGATTGGTAGTGTAACATATGGTAGCTAGATTAAGTGTTTTTTTTTTTGTTTCAGAGATAAAGAACGATGCCACCAGTAGTTAGTTGCCTTAAACACCTTAATTCATTGATGATTTACTAATCAAGCATACTTAACAGTATTGCGTTCAATAATAAAATTAATTTTATACTTACATAGTTTTTTTAAATGTTGAAATAAGTTATTTCAGTTGTAAGAATTGGCAAACAATAAATGATGAAAACCAATAATTTTCTGACACATCTTCAGAAATATTAAACGTATTGTTGGAAGCATGTTCTGAATCAAAAAGACTAATTATATTATTAGTCTAACATATGTATCTAGATTTAGTTGTTCTTTTTGTTTGAGAAATAAAGGATGATGCCACAATAAGTGTTTCACTTAAACATCATAAATCATTGAAGATTAAGTTATTAAGCATAATTAACAGTATTGCGTTTAGTAGTAAAGGTAATTCTAGACTTACATAGTTTTTATAATTTTTGAGATAGATAAGTAATTTCAGTTATAAAAAGTGGCAAATAATAAATGAGGAAAGCCGCTAAATTTCTGGCATCCCTTCAGAAATATTTACGTATTGTTGAAAGCCTGTTCTGATTGAAAAGACTAATTAAATTCTTAGTGTAACATATGTAGCTAGATTAAGTTGTTTTTCTTTTTGGTTCAGAGATAAAGAATGATGCCACAATGGGTTAGTTGCCTTAAGCACCTTAATTCATTGATGATTTACTAATCAAGCATACTTAACAGTATTGCTTTCAATAATAAAGTTAATTTTATAGTTATATAGTTTTATTAAATGTTGAAATAAGTTATTTCAGTTATATGAATTGGCAAACAATAAATGATGAAAGCCAATAAATTTCTGACACCTCTTCAGAAATATTAATCGTATTGTTGAAAGCATGTTCTGATTCAAAAAGACTAATTTTATTCTTAGCGTAAGTAACATTGTATCTAGATTTAGTTGTTATTCTTTTTGTTTCAGAAATAAAGGATGATGCCACAATACTTTATTTTACTTAAACATCATAAATCATTGATGATTAACTAATCAAGCATACTTAACGGTATTGCGTTGCGAAGATATGTGCAGAAAACTGGAAGCATTTAAGATGTGGCTATATCGAAGAATGCTTAAAATCTTGTGGACTAACCGAGTCACAAATGAGGAGGTCCTCAGAAGAATGAACAAAAACCGAGAGGTACTGACCACCATCAAATCTCAAAAGTTTCAGTTCTTCGGACATATTATGCGAAATGAATCCAGATATACTTTCCTTCAAGCCATCCTGTAAGGAAAAATATTTGGAAAACGAGGTCCAGAAAGAAGAAGAACATCTTGGTTAAAGAACCTCAGAATCTGGTTTAATACAACATCTGTGCAGCTTTTCCGCGCTGCCGCAGATAAGATAAAGCTTGCCATGATGATCGCTAACATTCGTAACGGATAGGCACATCAAGAAGAAGTAAAGGTAATTCTATACTTACATACTTTTTATAATTGTTTAGATATAATTTCAGTGATAAAAAGTGGCAAATAATAAATGATGAAAACCTCTAAATTTCTGACACCTCTTCAGAAATATTTACGTAGTGTTGAAATGCGTGGTCTGATTCAAAAGACTAATTAGATTGGTAGTGTAACATATGTAGCTAGATTAAGTTGTTTTAGAGATAGAGAACGATGCCACCATGGGTTCATCATCATCAATGGCTCTACAACTCTTCGTGAGTCTTTGCCGCGTTTACTATTGCCTTCCATTAGTGAGATTATTGATTAGTGAGATTCCTCTGTAATTCATGCATGATTCCTTTTTTCCTTTCTTGTGTATTGGTACAATAATACTACCACACCATTCTTTCGGCATTATTTCTTGTTGCCAGGCCATTTCTATTAATTGATGGATTTTACTTATGAGTTCATGACCGCCTGTTTTAATTAGCTCGGCATGAATATTGTCCAGACCAGGGGATTTATCGTTTTTAAGCGTTTTTATGGCATGCGTAATTTCTTCCATGCCTGGTGGGGGTATTTCTAATTCGACCGTTTGATACTAATGTTCTTTGTTGTTTCCACCATTTTCATTGTTTTCATCAGTGAAATTTTGGATATTCAGAAGCTCTTCAAAATATTCAGCCCATTTTTCTATTATTTTGTTTTCGGCAGCCAGCATTTCTCCATTTTTACTGTCTTACTTCTCTGTAGAAATTTTTATTTTGATTTCTTCTGTGTTCTCCTTCTACTTTTTCAATTTGTTGCTGCAGATATTGTCTCTTTTTTTTGTCTAAGTGTTCTTCTCGCTGCGGCTCTCTCTCTCTGTGGAATCGTATACGTTTTTCTTCTGATGGATTCGATAGATAATCAGTTCTTCTTTTGTTTGCTTCTTTTAGAGTTCTTTCACGTTCGTCGTCGAACCATTTTTCCTTTTTTGTTTTTTTCATTCTTCCGATAGATTTCTCTGCTGCTTCTGTAATAGTTGTTTTTATGGAGTTCCATCGCTGATCTTCACTTTCATTTTCATTTATTTCCAAAACCTGAAACCTATTTCTTAATTCTACTTGGTATTGTCTTTGATTATTTTCTTCTTTCAGCTTCGCCACATTCCATCGTTCGATCTTTGTGTATTTATCTATTGTTTGTGTTGAAATTCTTGTTCTGAGCTTGGCCTTTACTAGAAAATGGTCTGTGACGCTGTCCGGCCCTCTCATAGTTCTTACACTTATTATGCTGCTAGAATGTCTCCCATCAATCAATACGTGATCTATTTGTTTATTTGTTCTTCCATCGTTTGATCTCCATGTTGCCTTGTGGATCTTTTTTCTAGCGAACTGGGTGCTTTTGATGGCTAAGTTGCAGCCTGTTGCAAAATCGATCAAACGTGATCCATTATCGTTTGTAACTTCATGTAGACTATATCTTCCTGCCGCCGGTATTACGTAGTCTTCTGTGCCTACCTTTGCGTTTAGATCACCTAGTATTATTTTAATATCGTGGTTAGGAGCTTCTGTGTAGAGTTGATTTAGAGAGCCGTAGAATTCATTTTTATCATCCTCTAATGCGTCTTCGGTTGGTGCATACACTGAAAGTATAGTTAAATTGGACAATTTACCTCTTAATCTTATGATGCAGATTCGTTCGCTTATTGGTTTAAAGTCTAATAACTCTGATTGTAGTCTTTCATGTATTACAAGGATTTCATCTCCTGAATGGCTACTACATCATAGTTCAAGTTTTCTAGTTGTTTTATCGCTGTCGTGGCAATTCCAGGTCTGTACCAACTTAGTACATTCCATGTTCCTAATAGAATATTCTTTGTCCGTAGCTTTCGTCGTTTGTTTTTATAATCTGTCCTATTCCGAGGCAATAATATTCGTTTCGTAGCAATTTTTTTTTTACTTGTATGGGTCGCTGGTCCGTAGCAAAACCTCCTTTTCGGAGGACCATGTTCTCCCTTCCTCGTTCGCCCTGACCTTGCCTTCCATTGGGGTTGGTTACCTAATCTCTAACAAGGTTGCTCAGATTTCCGGGGTCCACCCGTGTGGTCAAGACCACACTTCATGGAGGTGAGGATAGGAATTGAGTAGGAGAGGCTGGAGATGCTAACTGGAAACAGCATCTTATAATGCGCATCACTACTCCTTTGAACCCCCCCACCATGGGTTAGTTGCCTTAAACACCTTAATTCATTGATTATTTACTAATCAAGCATACTTAACAGTATTGCGTTCAATAATAAAGGTAATTTTGTACTTATATAGTTTTTTTATGTTGGAATATGTTATTTCAGTTATAAATATTGGTAAACAATAAATGATGAAAACCATTAAATTTCTGACATCTATTCAGAAATATTGAACGTATTGTTGAAAGCATGTTCTGATTCAAAAGACTAATTAGATTCGTAGTGTAACATCTTTAAGTAGATAAATTGTTCTTCTTTTTGTTTTAGAGATAAAGAACAATGCGACAATGGGTTAGATTCCTTAAATACCATAATTCAGTTATGATTTATCAATAAAACATATTTAACAGTATTACGTTGAATAATGAAGGTAATTCTGTATTTATATAGTGTTCTAATTGTTGAAATAAGTTATTTCATTTATAAAAATTGGCAAACAGTAAATGAGGAAAACCACTAAATTTCTGACACCTCTTCAGAAATATTAATCGTATTGTTGAAAGCATGTTCTGATTCAAAAAGGCTAATTTTATTCTTAGTGTAACTAACATATGTATCTAGATTTAGTTGTTCTTCTTTTTGTTTTAGAAATAAAGGATGATGTCACAATAGGTTATTTTACTTAAACACTATAAATCATTGATGATTAACTATTAAACATACTTAGCAGTATTGCGTTGAGTAGTAAAGGTAATTCTATACTTACGTAGTTTTTATAATTGTTGTTGAGATAAATAATTAATTTCAGTGATAAAAAGTGGCAAATAAATGATGAAAACCTCTAAATTTCTGACACCTCTTCAGAAATATTTACGTAGTGTTGAAATGCGTGGTCTGATTCAAAAGACTAATTAGATTGGTAGTGTAACATATGGTAGCTAGATTAAGTGTTTTTTTTTTTGTTTCAGAGATAAAGAACGATGCCACCAGTAGTTAGTTGCCTTAAACACCTTAATTCATTGATGATTTACTAATCAAGCATACTTAACAGTATTGCGTTCAATAATAAAATTAATTTTATACTTACATAGTTTTTTTAAATGTTGAAATAAGTTATTTCAGTTGTAAGAATTGGCAAACAATAAATGATGAAAACCAATAATTTTCTGACACATCTTCAGAAATATTAAACGTATTGTTGGAAGCATGTTCTGAATCAAAAAGACTAATTATATTATTAGTCTAACATATGTATCTAGATTTAGTTGTTCTTTTTGTTTGAGAAATGAAGGATGATGCCACAATAAGTGTTTCACTTAAACATCATAAATCATTGAAGATTAAGTTATTAAGCATAATTAACAGTATTGCGTTTAGTAGTAAAGGTAATTCTAGACTTACATAGTTTTTATAATTTTTGAGATAGATAAGTAATTTCAGTTATAAAAAGTGGCAAATAATAAATGAGGAAAGCCGCTAAATTTCTGGCATCCCTTCAGAAATATTTACGTATTGTTGAAAGCCTGTTCTGATTGAAAAGACTAATTAAATTCTTAGTGTAACATATGTAGCTAGATTAAGTTGTTTTTCTTTTTGGTTCAGAGATAAAGAATGATGCCACAATGGGTTAGTTGCCTTAAGCACCTTAATTCATTGATGATTTACTAATCAAGCATACTTAACAGTATTGCTTTCAATAATAAAGTTAATTTTATAGTTATATAGTTTTATTAAATGTTGAAATAAGTTATTTCAGTTATATGAATTGGCAAACAATAAATGATGAAAGCCAATAAATTTCTGACACCTCTTCAGAAATATTAATCGTATTGTTGAAAGCATGTTCTGATTCAAAAAGACTAATTTTATTCTTAGCGTAAGTAACATTGTATCTAGATTTAGTTGTTATTCTTTTTGTTTCAGAAATAAAGGATGATGCCACAATACTTTATTTTACTTAAACATCATAAATCATTGATGATTAACTAATCAAGCATACTTAACGGTATTGCGTTGCGAAGATATGTGCAGAAAACTGGAAGCATTTAAGATGTGGCTATATCGAAGAATGCTTAAAATCTGGTGGACTAACCGAGTCACAAATGAGGAGGTCCTCAGAAGAATGAACAAAAACCGAGAGGTACTGACCACCATCAAATCTCAAAAGTTTCAGTTCTTCGGACATATTATGCGAAATGAATCCAGATATACTTTCCTTCAAGCCATCCTGTAAGGAAAAAAATTTGGAAAACGAGGTCCAGAAAGAAGAAGAACATCTTGGTTAAAGAACCTCAGAATCTGGTTTAATACAACATCTGTGCAGCTTTTCCGCGCTGCCGCAGATAAGATAAAGCTTGCCATGATGATCGCTAACATTCGTAACGGATAGGCACATCAAGAAGAAGTAAAGGTAATTCTATACTTACATACTTTTTATAATTGTTTAGATATAATTTCAGTGATAAAAAGTGGCAAATAATAAATGATGAAAACCTCTAAATTTCTGACACCTCTTCAGAAATATTTACGTAGTGTTGAAATGCGTGGTCTGATTCAAAAGACTAATTAGATTGGTAGTGTAACATATGTAGCTAGATTAAGTTGTTTTAGAGATAGAGAACGATGCCACCATGGGTTCATCATCATCAATGGCTCTACAACTCTTCGTGAGTCTTTGCCGCGTTTACTATTGCCTTCCATTAGTGAGATTATTGATTAGTGAGATTCCTCTGTAATTCATGCATGATTCCTTTTTTCCTTTCTTGTGTATTGGTACAATAATACTACCACACCATTCTTTCGGCATTATTTCTTGTTGCCAGGCCATTTCTATTAATTGATGGGGTTTTACTTATGAGTTCATGACCGCCTGTTTTAATTAGCTCGGCATCAATATTGTCCAGACCAGGGGATTTATCGTTTTTAAGCTTTTTTATGGCATGCATAATTTCTTCCATGCCTGGTGGGGGTATTTCTAATTCGACCGTTTGATACTCATGTTCTTCGTTGTTTCCACCATTTTCATTGTTTTCATCAGTGAAATTTTGGATATTCAGGAGCTCTTCAAAATATTCAGCCCATTTTTCTATTATTTTGTTTTCGGCAGCCAGCATTTCTCCATTTTTACTGTCTTACTTCTCTGTAGAAATTTTTATTTTTATTTCTTCTGTGTTCTCCTTCTACTTTTTCAATTTGTTGCTGCAGATATTGTCTCTTTTTTTGTCTAAGTGTTCTTCTCGCTGCGGCTCTCTCTCTCTCTCTGTGGAATCGTATACGTTTTTCTTCTGATGGATTCGATAGATAATCAATTCTTCTTTTGTTTGCTTCTTTTAGAGTTCTTTCACATTCGTCGTCGAACCATTTTTCCTTTTTTGTTTTTTTCGTTCTTCCGATAGATTTCTCTGCTGCTTCTGTAATAGTTGTTTTTATGGAGTTCCATCGCTGATCTTCACTTTCATTTTCATTTATTTCCAAAACCTGAAACCTATTTCTTAATTCTACTTGGTATTGTCTTTGATTATTTTCTTCTTTCAGCTTCGCCACATTCCATCGTTCGATCTTTGTGTATTTATCTATTGTTTGTGTTGAAATTCTTGTTCTGAGCTTGGCCTTTACGAGAAAATGGTCTGTGACGCTGTCCGGCCCTCTCATAGTTCTTACACTTATTATGCTGCTAGAATGTCTCCCATCAATCAATACGTGATCTATTTGTTTATTTGTTCTTCCATCGTTTGATCTCCATGTTGCCTTGTGGATCTTTTTTCTAGCGAACTGGGTGCTTTTGATGGCTAAGTTGCAGCCTGTTGCAAAATCGATCAAACGTGATCCATTATCGTTTGTAACTTCATGTAGACTATATCTTCCTGCCGCCGGTATTACGTAGTCTTCTGTGCCTACCTTTGCGTTTAGATCACCTAGTATTATTTTAATATCGTGGTTAGGAGCTTCTGTGTAGAGTTGATTTAGAGAGCCGTAGAATTCATTTTTATCATCCTCTAATGCGTCTTCGGTTGGTACATACACTGAAAATATAGTTAAATTGGACAATTTACCTCTTAATCTTATGATGCAGATTCGTTCGCTTATTGGTTTAAAGTCTAATAACTCTGATTGTAGTCTTTCATGTATTACAAGGATTTCATCTCCTGAATGGCTACTACATCATAGTTCAAGTTTTCTAGTTGTTTTATCGCTGTCGTGGCAATTCCAGGTCTGTACCAACTTAGTACATTCCATGTTCCTAATAGAATATTCTTTGTCTGTAGCTTTCGTCGTTTGTTTTTATAATCTGTCCTATTCCGAGGCAATAATATTCGTTTCGTAGCAATTTTTTTTTACTTGTATGGGTCGCTGGTCCGTAGCAAAACCTCCTTTTCGGAGGACCATGTTCTCCCTTCCTCGTTCGCCCTGACCTTGCCTTCCATTGGGGTTGGTTACCCAATCTCTAACAAGGTTGCTCAGATTTCCGGGGTCCACCCGTGTGGTCAAGACCACACTTCATGGAGGTGAGGATAGGAATTGAGTAGGAGAGGCTGGAGATGCTAACTGGAAACAGCATCTTATAATGCGCATCACTACTCCTTTGAACCCCCCCACCATGGGTTAGTTGCCTTAAACACCTTAATTCATTGATTATTTACTAATCAAGCATACTTAACAGTATTGCGTTCAATAATAAAGGTAATTTTGTACTTATATAGTTTTTTTATGTTGGAATATGTTATTTCAGTTATAAATATTGGTAAACAATAAATGATGAAAACCATTAAATTTCTGACATCTATTCAGAAATATTGAACGTATTGTTGAAAGCATGTTCTGATTCAAAAGACTAATTAGATTCGTAGTGTAACATCTTTAAGTAGATAAATTGTTCTTCTTTTTGTTTTAGAGATAAAGAACAATGCGACAATGGGTTAGATTCCTTAAATACCATAATTCAGTTATGATTTATCAATCAAACATATTTAACAGTATTACGTTGAATAATGAAGGTAATTCTGTATTTATATAGTGTTCTAATTGTTGAAATAAGTTATTTCATTTATAAAAATTGGCAAACAGTAAATGAGGAAAACCACTAAATTTCTGACACCTCTTCAGAAATATTAATCGTATTGTTGAAAGCATGTTCTGATTCAAAAAGGCTAATTTTATTCTTAGTGTAACTAACATATGTATCTAGATTTAGTTGTTCTTCTTTTTGTTTTAGAAATAAAGGATGATGTCACAATAGGTTATTTTACTTAAACACTATAAATCATTGATGATTAACTATTAAACATACTTAGCAGTATTGCGTTGAGTAGTAAAGGTAATTCTATACTTACGTAGTTTTTATAATTGTTGTTGAGATAAATAATTAATTTCAGTGATAAAAAGTGGCAAATAAATGATGAAAACCTCTAAATTTCTGACACCTCTTCAGAAATATTTACGTAGTGTTGAAATGCGTGGTCTGATTCAAAAGACTAATTAGATTGGTAGTGTAACATATGGTAGCTAGATTAAGTGTTTTTTTTTTGTTTCAGAGATAAAGAACGATGCCACCAGTAGTTAGTTGCCTTAAACACCTTAATTCATTGATGATTTACTAATCAAGCATACTTAACAGTATTGCGTTCAATAATAAAATTAATTTTATACTTACATAGTTTTTTTAAATGTTGAAATAAGTTATTTCAGTTGTAAGAATTGGCAAACAATAAATGATGAAAACCAATAATTTTCTGACACATCTTCAGAAATATTAAACGTATTGTTGGAAGCATGTTCTGAATCAAAAGTACTAATTATATTATTAGTCTAACATATGTATCTAGATTTAGTTGTTCTTTTTGTTTGAGAAATAAAGGATGATGCCACAATAAGTGTTTCACTTAAACATCATAAATCATTGAAGATTAAGTTATTAAGCATAATTAACAGTATTGCGTTTAGTAGTAAAGGTAATTCTAGACTTACATAGTTTTTATAATTTTTGAGATAGATAAGTAATTTCAGTTATAAAAAGTGGCAAATAATAAATGAGGAAAGCCGCTAAATTTCTGGCATCCCTTCAGAAATATTTACGTATTGTTGAAAGCCTGTTCTGATTGAAAAGACTAATTAAATTCTTAGTGTAACATATGTAGCTAGATTAAGTTGTTTTTCTTTTTGGTTCAGAGATAAAGAATGATGCCACAATGGGTTAGTTGCCTTAAGCACCTTAATTCATTGATGATTTACTAATCAAGCATACTTAACAGTATTGCTTTCAATAATAAAGTTAATTTTATAGTTATATAGTTTTATTAAATGTTGAAATAAGTTATTTCAGTTATATGAATTGGCAAACAATAAATGATGAAAGCCAATAAATTTCTGACACCTCTTCAGAAATATTAATCGTATTGTTGAAAGCATGTTCTGATTCAAAAAGACTAATTTTATTCTTAGCGTAAGTAACATTGTATCTAGATTTAGTTGTTATTCTTTTTGTTTCAGAAATAAAGGATGATGCCACAATACTTTATTTTACTTAAACATCATAAATCATTGATGATTAACTAATCAAGCATACTTAACGGTATTGCGTTGCGAAGATATGTGCAGAAAACTGGAAGCATTTAAGATGTGGCTATATCGAAGAATGCTTAAAATCTTGTGGACTAACCGAGTCACAAATGAGGAGGTCCTCAGAAGAATGAACAAAAACCGAGAGGTACTGACCACCATCAAATCTCAAAAGTTTCAGTTCTTCGGACATATTATGCGAAATGAATCCAGATATACTTTCCTTCAAGCCATCCTGTAAGGAAAAAAATTTGGAAAACGAGGTCCAGAAAGAAGAAGAACATCTTGGTTAAAGAACCTCAGAATCTGGTTTAATACAACATCTGTGCAGCTTTTCCGCGCTGCCGCAGATAAGATAAAGCTTGCCATGATGATCGCTAACATTCGTAACGGATAGGCACATCAAGAAGAAGTAAAGGTAATTCTATACTTACATACTTTTTATAATTGTTTAGATATAATTTCAGTGATAAAAAGTGGCAAATAATAAATGATGAAAACCTCTAAATTTCTGACACCTCTTCAGAAATATTTACGTAGTGTTGAAATGCGTGGTCTGATTCAAAAGACTAATTAGATTGGTAGTGTAACATATGTAGCTAGATTAAGTTGTTTTAGAGATAGAGAACGATGCCACCATGGGTTCATCATCATCAATGGCTCTACAACTCTTCGTGAGTCTTTGCCGCGTTTACTATTGCCTTCCATTAGTGAGATTATTGATTAGTGAGATTCCTCTGTAATTCATGCATGATTCCTTTTTTCCTTTCTTGTGTATTGGTACAATAATACTACCACACCATTCTTTCGGCATTATTTCTTGTTGCCAGGCCATTTCTATTAATTGATGGGGTTTTACTTATGAGTTCATGACCGCCTGTTTTAATTAGCTCGGCATCAATATTGTCCAGACCAGGGGATTTATCGTTTTTAAGCTTTTTTATGGCATGCATAATTTCTTTCATGTCTGGTGGGGGTATTTCTAATTCGACCGTTTGATACTCATGTTCTTCGTTGTTTCCACCATTTTCATTGTTTTCATCAGTGAAATTTTGGATATTCAGGAGCTCTTCAAAATATTCAGCCCATTTTTCTATTATTTTGTTTTCGGCAGCCAGCATTTCTCCATTTTTACTGTCTTACTTCTCTGTAGAAATTTTTATTTTGATTTCTTCTGTGTTCTCCTTCTACTTTTTCAATTTGTTGCTGCAGATATTGTCTCTTTTTTTGTCTAAGTGTTCTTCTCGCTGCGGCTCTCTCTCTCTCTGTGGAATCGTATACGTTTTTCTTCTGATGGATTCGATAGATAATCAATTCTTCTTTTGTTTGCTTCTTTTAGAGTTCTTTCACATTCGTCGTCGAACCATTTTTCCTTTTTTGTTTTTTTCGTTCTTCCGATAGATTTCTCTGCTGCTTCTGTAATAGTTGTTTTTATGGAGTTCCATCGCTGATTTTCATTTTCATTTATTTCCAAAACCTGAAACCTATTTCTTAATTCTACTTGGTATTGTCTTTGATTATTTTCTTCTTTCAGCTTCGCCACATTCCATCGTTCGATCTTTGTGTATTTATCTATTGTTTGTGTTGAAATTCTTGTTCTGAGCTTGGCCTTTACGAGAAAATGGTCTGTGACGCTGTCCGGCCCTCTCATAGTTCTTACACTTATTATGCTGCTAGAATGTCTCCCATCAATCAATACGTGATCTATTTGTTTATTTGTTCTTCCATCGTTTGATCTCCATGTTGCCTTGTGGATCTTTTTTCTAGCGAACTGGGTGCTTTTGATGGCTAAGTTGCAGCCTGTTGCAAAATCGATCAAACGTGATCCATTATCGTTTGTAACTTCATGTAGACTATATCTTCCTGCCGCCGGTATTACGTAGTCTTCTGTGCCTACCTTTGCGTTTAGATCACCTAGTATTATTTTAATATCGTGGTTAGGAGCTTCTGTGTAGAGTTGATTTAGAGAGCCGTAGAATTCATTTTTATCATCCTCTAATGCGTCTTCGGTTGGTACATACACTGAAAATATAGTTAAATTGGACAATTTACCTCTTAATCTTATGATGCAGATTCGTTCGCTTATTGGTTTAAAGTCTAATAACTCTGATTGTAGTCTTTCATGTATTACAAGGATTTCATCTCCTGAATGGCTACTACATCATAGTTCAAGTTTTCTAGTTGTTTTATCGCTGTCGTGGCAATTCCAGGTCTGTACCAACTTAGTACATTCCATGTTCCTAATAGAATATTCTTTGTCTGTAGCTTTCGTCGTTTGTTTTTATAATCTGTCCTATTCCGAGGCAATAATATTCGTTTCGTAACAATTTTTTTTTACTTGTATGGGTCGCTGGTCCGTAGCAAAACCTCCTTTTCGGAGGACCATGTTCTCCCTTCCTCGTTCGCCCTGACCTTGCCTTCCATTGGGGTTGGTTACCCAATCTCTAACAAGGTTGCTCAGATTTCCGGGGTCCACCCGTGTGGTCAAGACCACACTTCATGGAGGTGAGGATAGGAATTGAGTAGGAGAGGCTGGAGATGCTAACTGGAAACAGCATCTTATAATGCGCATCACTACTCCTTTGAACCCCCCCACCATGGGTTAGTTGCCTTAAACACCTTAATTCATTGATTATTTACTAATCAAGCATACTTAACAGTATTGCGTTCAATAATAAAGGTAATTTTGTACTTATATAGTTTTTTTATGTTGGAATATGTTATTTCAGTTATAAATATTGGTAAACAATAAATGATGAAAACCATTAAATTTCTGACATTTATTCAGAAATATTGAACGTATTGTTGAAAGCATGTTCTGATTCAAAAGACTAATTAGATTCGTAGTGTAACATCTTTAAGTAGATAAATTGTTCTTCTTTTTGTTTTAGAGATAAAGAACAATGCGACAATGGGTTAGATTCCTTAAATACCATAATTCAGTTATGATTTATCAATCAAACATATTTAACAGTATTACGTTGAATAATGAAGGTAATTCTGTATTTATATAGTGTTCTAATTGTTGAAATAAGTTATTTCATTTATAAAAATTGGCAAACAGTAAATGAGGAAAACCACTAAATTTCTGACACCTCTTCAGAAATGTCTACGTATTATTGTAGAAAGCTTGTTCTGATTCAAAAGACTAATTAGAATCTTAGTGTAACATATGTAGCTAGATTTAGTTGTTCTTCTTTTTGTTTCAGAATTAAAGCATGATACCATTATGGGTTAGTTGCCTTAAACACCTTAATTCTTTGATGATTTACTAATCTAGCATACTTAACAGTATTGCGTTCAATAATAAAGGTTCTTTTATACTTATATAGTTTTATTAAATGTTGAAATAAGTTATTTCAGTTATAAAAATTGGCAAACAATAAATGATGAAAACCAATAAATTTCTGACACCTCTTCAGAAATATTAATCGTATTGTTGAAAGCATGTTCTGATTCAAAAAGGCTAATTTTATTCTTAGTGTAACTAACATATGTATCTAGATTTAGTTGTTCTTCTTTTTGTTTTAGAAATAAAGGATGATGTCACAATAGGTTATTTTACTTAAACACTATAAATCATTGATGATTAACTATTAAACATACTTAGCAGTATTGCGTTGAGTAGTAAAGGTAATTCTATACTTACATAGTTTTTATAATTGTTGTTGAGATAAATAATTAATTTCAGTGATAAAAAGTGGCAAATAAATGATGAAAACCTCTAAATTTCTGACACCTCTTCAGAAATATTTACGTAGTGTTAATAAAGGTAATTTTATTCTTGTATAGTTTTTTTTTAATGTTGAAATAAGTTATTTTATTTATAAAAATTGGCAAACAATAAATGATAAAAACCAATAAATTCTGACACCTCTTTAAAAATATTAAACGTATTGTTGAAAGCAAGTTCGGATTCAAAAGACTAATTAAATTCTTAATTAGTCGGATACTTGGATTAGTTGGATAATTCTGTATTTATATAGTTTTTCTAATTGTTGAAATAAGTTATTTCAGTTTTAAAAATTGGCAAACAGTAAATGAGGAAAACCACTAAATTTCTAACACCTCTTCAGAAATGTTTACGTATTGTGCTGAATCAAAAAGACTAATTATATTATTAGTCTAACATATGTATCTAGATTTAGTTGTTCTTTTTGTTTGAGAAATAAAGGATGATGCCACAATAAGTGTTTCACTTAAACATCATAAATCATTGAAGATTAAGTTATTAAGCATAATTAACAGTATTGCGTTTAGTAGTAAAGGTAATTCTAGACTTACATAGTTTTTATAATTTTTGAGATAGATAAGTAATTTCAGTTATAAAAAGTGGCAAATAATAAATGAGGAAAGCCGCTAAATTTCTGGCATCCCTTCAGAAATGTTTACGTATTGTTGAAAGCCTGTTCTGATTGAAAAGACTAATTAAATTCTTAGTGTAACATATGTAGCTAGATTAAGTTGTTTTTCTTTTTGGTTCAGAGATAAAGAATGATGCCACAATGGGTTAGTTGCCTTAAGCACCTTAATTCATTGATGATTTACTAATCAAGCATACTTAACAGTATTGCTTTCAATAATAAAGTTAATTTTATAGTTATATAGTTTTATTAAATGTTGAAATAAGTTATTTCAGTTATATGAATTGGCAAACAATAAATGATGAAAACCAATAAATTTCTGACACCTCTTCAGAAATATTAATCGTATTGTTGAAAGCATGTTCTGATTCAAAAAGACTAATTTTATTCTTAGCGTAAGTAACATTGTATCTAGATTTAGTTGTTATTCTTTTTGTTTCAGAAATAAAGGATGATGCCACAATACTTTATTTTACTTAAACATCATAAATCATTGATGATTAACTAATCAAGCATACTTAACGGTATTGCGTTGCGAAGATATGTGCAGGAAACTGGAAGCATTTAATATGTGGCTATATCGAAGAATGCTTAAAATCTTGTGGACTAACCGAGTCACAAATGAGGAGGTCCTCAGAAGAATGAACAAAAACCGAGAGGTACTGACCACCATCAAATCTCAAAAGTTTCAGTTCTTCGGACATATTATGCGAAATGAATCCAGATATACTTTCCTTCAAGCCATCCTGTAAGGAAAAATATTTGGAAAACGAGGTCCAGAAAGAAGAAGAACATCTTGGTTAAAGAACCTCAGAATCTGGTTTAATACAACATCTGTGCAGCTTTTCCGCGCTGCCGCAGATAAGATAAACCTTGCCATGATGATCGCTAACATTCGTAACGGATAGGCACATCAAGAAGAAGTAAAGGTAATTCTATACTTACATACTTTTTATAATTGTTGAGATATAATTTCAGTGATAAAAAGTGGCAAATAATAAATGATGAAAACCTCTAAATTTCTGACACCTCTTCAGAAATATTTACGTAGTGTTGAAATGCGTGGTCTGATTCAAAAGACTAATTAGATTGGTAGTGTAACATATGTAGCTAGATTAAGTTGTTTTACAGATAGAGAACGATGCCACCATGGGTTCATCATCATCATCATCAATGGCGCTACAACTCTTCGTGAGTCTTTGCCGCGTTTACTATTGCCTTCCATCTTTGTTGGTCCTGTGCCAGTAATTCCCATTGTCGCACTCCCATTTTCTCTAGATCTTCTTTGACTGCATCTTTCCACCTTTTTCTAGGCCGCCCTACAGACCTTCTTCCCTCTGGCCTTTTCCAGAACACATTGTTTATAAGGCGATTGTCGTTACTGCGTATCACATGCCCTGCCCATCTGAGTCTATTGGCCTTTATATATCTTACTAAATTTTCTTTTCCGAATAGAGACTCTAGCTCGTTATTGTATCTGCCCCTCCATTCGTTTGTCACGCTGTCTCTGCAAGGGCCATATATTATTCGAAGAATTTTACGTTCCCACACCAGCAATTTATTTATTTCTAAAACAAAAAGAAATCAAACGATTTCTACTTAGCGAAACCGAATTCAAATCTTAACCACTGTGTTTCCTAAAATTTGCGAAACAAACAGCTGGATAAATTACTCGGCAAGGGAATCTAAAATTGCATTCCACAAGCATTCCATTTTTTTGTTATTTACTTCGTTTGAAGTACCAGAAACTGAATTCACTACGAATTTTGACCAGGATGAACGGCTTGTGGAATGCAATTTTAGATTCCCTTGCCGAGTAATTTATCCAGCTGTTTGTTTCGCAAATTTTAGGAAACACAGTGGTTAAGATTTGAATTCGGTTTCGCTAAGTAGAAATCGTTTGATTTCTCTTTTTGTTTTTAGATGGCGTAGTTACGTCCGTATATAGTTATTTTAATAGGCTATGAATAACTATTCTGATGAGCTTTATTAAAGCGAAATACGTATCAATAGATACATAGACGCTTTGAACGTGAAATAAAATCTTTTCTGTCTTTTTCATTATTTTAATAACTATTGTCTAGGACGGGAGAGATTTTTGTTTTGGTTCAGAGCAGTGACTATACCGTTCTGAAGAGACCTAAGAAGGTCGAAATACGTATCAGCGGTTGTTGCTGCACTGTATCAAAACAAAAATCTAATACCGTCATTCTGTTTTGTTATTTACTTCGTTTGAAGTACCAGAAACTGAATTTACTACGAATTTTGACCAGGATGAACGGCTTGTGGAATGCAATTTTAGATTCCCTTGCCGAGTAATTTATCCAGCTGTTTGTTTCGCAAATTTTAGGAAACACAGTGGTTAAGATTTGAATTCTGTTTCGCTAAGTAGAAATCGTTTGATTTCTCTTTTTGTTTTGAGATGGCGTAGTTAGGTCCGTATATAGTTATTTTAATAACTATTGTCTAGGACGGGAGAGATTTTTTTTTTATTAAGAAGAAATATTGCCGCATCTACCAAAAGGTTATTAGCGGCATTACTCAGTAAACAAAACTTTAAATCTGATACAAGATATTAATTGACCTTAGGTAATTTAATAAGTTTTTTACGTGACAGTTTTCTCCTAATAAATCTGGTAGAGTATTTGGTATATTGTTTATGGAACGTTCTGTATGGTATTTTGGACACTCGATTAACAAATGGACGACGGTAAGAGGCGTAACACATAGGTCGCACAGCGGGCGTTCACTGGCCGAAAGTAAATACGAGTGTGTTATCTTAGTGTGTCCTATACGTAGGCGCGTTAGAACCGTTTGAATAAACCGTGTGCTAGCACTAGTTTTCCACTGTCGTGTATCTGGTTTTAGCGATCTTAATTTAGATCGCGATAGAAACCATTCGCGCTGCCACTGACCCATCACTTTTTGTTTAAAAAACGATTTGAGATCTTTACACACACTCTCACGCACTAATTCAGATTCCGCACTTGTTGTTGCATCCCGAGCACTACTGTCTGCCTCTTCATTGCCGATAATTCCTATATGCGATGGAATCCATATAAATTTAGGAGTTATGTGGTTCTCTTGGGCGATTTGTAGTTCAGTTTTTATTAGTTGCTCCAATGGCTGTTTAGGATACAGATGCTGTATTGCAAGAAGAGAGCTGAGCGAGTCAGTGAGAAACAGAGGTTTTGAAATTCTTGAGAGGTTTGCATCTTTTAGGGCACGGTACAAAGCAAACAGTTCAGCGGTGAAAACACTTGAGCTAGGCGGTAGCTTAAATTTGAAAGTAGACGTTGGAGTAACAAAAGCACAACCAATGCCATCAGTAGATTTAGATGCATCGGTAAAGATGTTTGTGCAGTTAAGGTAGTCTCGTTCAAGAATCTCATTTAGTTTGTTTTTGATTATTATGTTGTTATTGTATTTTTTGGACAACTCTAGTAAAGAGGTGTTGCAATTTGGGATGCTTATCAACCATGGAGTCGGATGTTGGATGTTACAGTAAAATACATCTGGGATTGTTGTGTCAAAATTATTCAGAATTGATCTTACTCGTGTGTAATAAGGTTTTCCAGTACGAGGTTTATTAAAGAGAAAGTCAAGATTATTTTTAGAAAAAGTATTTTCGAAGAGTGGATGATCCTTATTAGCAGCTACAGAAGAAGCGTGTGAAAGTGTTAAAAGTGCCCGCCTATACTGCAATGATGGTTCTCCAGTTTCGGAGTGTAAGCTTTCTATGGGTGAAGTGTGAAAAGCTCCGAGAACGATCCGAAGTGCAGCATTGTGGATTGTATCTAATGGTTTTAGGGTACTCTTGGTTGCGGAGGCATAAACAATTGAACCGTAATCGAGTTTGGATCTAATTAGTGTTTTATACAGAAGGAGTAGTGTAGAGAAGTCGGAACCCCAGAAACGATTTGATACAGTTTTAAGCAAATTGAGTCTTTTGTTGCATGTTAGCGCCAAGTGTTGTATGTGCTTTTTCCAGGAAAGTTTTTGATCCAGCCACATACCAAGGAATTTTACGGAGTTTGGAAGGGAATAATGCTGTTGTGAAGATAAAGGACTGGTGTAATGCATAATTTTTTCGTAAACACCATACCAGTTGTCTTTGTAACGGAGAATTCGAAGCCTGTACTAGCTGTCCATTCATCTAGTTGGGTTAAAAATGTCTGTACTATTCTGCACATAGATTCTTTTTGTGCTCCTTTAATGTATACCACTAAATCGTCGGCATAGAGGCGAGCTTTGAGAGGTTTCTGTAATTTGTTTAATATGTTGTTTATGGCAACTAGGAATAGGGTAGGACTAAGTACTGAGCCTTGTGGGGTACCGTTTTCTGCAGTATAAAAATCAGAATAAACGTTATTAACTCTTACTTGGAAAGAAAAGTCTTTTAACAAATTTTCGATATAGGCTAAGCAGTGTCCTCTAATATTCTTCTTCTTCTCGTGCCACTCCTAGCGGAGATTGGAAATCATCATGGCCACTGCGACTTTGTTAGCAGCGCGCCTAAAAAGTTCAATCGAACTACACCCGAACCATTCACGTAGATTACGAAGCCACGATATTTTTCTTCTATATATTGATATATTGGATGCGTGCAATTTTTTAATGATGTTGAATCTCCAACACGTATTGAAGGCTTTCTTTATATCGAAGAAAATAGCTATGCACATTTGATTCATTGCTAACGCTTCTTGGACATCACTTTGTAAGTCTACGATATTGTCCATTGCTGACCGATTACGTCTGAAGCCGTTTTGCTCTGGTAAGAAGAAATGAGATTTTTCCAGTCTCCACATAAGCCGGGCATTGACTATTTTCTCCATTAATTTAGCCATGGCACATGTTAGAGAGATGGGTCTGTATGATTCTGGATCAAGTCGAGGCTTTCTGGATTTTAAATAAGGCAAAATTGTGGCTTTTGCCCATATAGACGGATATTGTCGTTGTTGCCAAATTTGATTGAAAATTTGCTGTAGATGTTGTTTTGCTAAGATTGATAAATGCTTCAGGAATACGACAGGAATATTGTCGGGTCCCGGACTTGAGTTTTTCATATCTTGTAAGGAGTTATTTAGTTCTATAATAGTAAGAGGTTGAGTTAGGGGGTTTTCGTGGGATTCTTCTAGAGACAAGATGGTGCGTTCTTTCTTTAGCTTGTAGTCCCTAAAATTAATGTCGTAGTTTTCGCTAGAGGAATTTTGTTCAAATGTGAAAGCAAGAGTGTTAGCAATGTCTTGTGAAGAAGAGACTGTGGTATTGTTTATTTTAAGAGTGTTAATTGATGAAGAATACTTTAAACCGGAAATTTTCTTTACCCTTTTCCAAGCTTCGCTCATTGGAGTAGAACTATTTATTTCTGAGACGTATTTTGACCATGAGGCTTTTTTTGAATTTTTTATGATTAATTGGGCTCTAGCTTTTAATCGTTTGAATTCTATTTTACTTTCTTGGGTTTTGTGCTGTTTAAACCTATTGAAAGCTTTTTTACTTTGCTGTATTGCTTCTTTGCAATCCTTATTCCACCATGGTACTGGAAGATGATTGTGAATTTTTTTTGTTTTTTGAATGTAGAGTTCTGCACTTTTTAGTATTAAGTCATTAAAATTAGTGATTGTTCTATCGATATCACAGTAATTTATTTCACAGCTTTCTACGGAATTATCAATATATGTTGAAAAACTCACCCAATCAGCCTT